>NC_079158.1:127690535-128291368 GCF_947563725.1 Argiope bruennichi | reverse complement strand
TAAATTTTTAAAAGTCAATATTATTTCTAGATTATGCACATTGCGTTATTTTGCAGAAAAAAATGTTTTCGAAAATAGAAGAGCATCTTTCTGGCTCCTATTCAGTTTTGATTTTTTTCTTTTTTCCATTTAGGCTGCAAGTGTATGAATGGGAGATGCGAGAAGTTGTGTGTGAAAGAGAGGAACGGAGTGTGCCGCAAAACTTCGAATGTTTGCGTTTGTGGTCCAGAATATTTTAAAGCCAACGACGAGACTTGCATAAGTAAGAAGCATTCCTTTTTACATTTTCTTTAAAATTAGAATTTTGTTGTAAACACTTCCGAAGTGATTGGCAGATATGGCCTAGTGAATGCAGTGAAATGCACTTTATACGCGGGTTAAAAAAAAAAATTAAGGGATTTCTAGTATTTTGAAAAAAAAATTCCTGAAATATTCAGAAGTAATTATTTTAAAATTATCTTTTAATCAAACTTTCAAGCACTTAAAAGAACTATTCTCCTTCCTTTCTCCTACTTTTCATGGAATGGACAGTTCCGATTATTTGAAACTTTTGAAGTATTGATCAGCGTCCTGGGTTTTTTTTCTTTTTCACCTTGAACCTCCCAGGAAGTACTTTCTTAGTCCTCCCGCTGCTGTGATGTAGAAGTTTGGAGAGGGGAGTACCTGTTCAGGTGTCGTCCTCATCATCTGACCACGGTTCGAATTTACGAAATCTGCTCCAAAATAGCCTTAGCGTTGCTTTAAAAAAGGCACGTTAATATAGCTAAAACTAAACTAAACAGGGAGTTTTAATCTGTCATATATATATATATATATATATATATATATATATATATATATATATATATATATATATATATATATATATATATATATATATATATATATATATATATATTAATTTAAAGCATTCTTCTAACGAAAGTGTATGCCTGTTTCTAAATGGTTCAAAAATCATAGCATTTAAGCCGCGATAAGAGTGGACACCATATATATTTGAGAAACTAATAAAGGATATTGGATTTATAAACCGTTTAGAATAGGGTTTATACAAAAACCGGCTTATTGAAAAACCGGTTTTCAAATTCAGTATTTCCAAAAAAACTGGTTGTAGCCGATTTTCGAATTTTTGTCAAAAAATGGAATAGACAAAATTTTATTTCATTTATATAATATTAAAATATAATATATTAAAATTATATAATACTAGCCGCCTTTGGCGACCAGCCGGTTCGCCAATCTTAATGTTCGTTAAAATTTTAATAATTAAATAATTTATGCAATTCCTACTTTAATAGCTTCTTTATCAAAATATTTTAAAACTGCAAATTTTGATAGTCATATAATTCACTCATAATATTATAAAGGCCTTTAGTCATAACGTGATATGTATCTCTCTCATTTTCTGTAACCTCTCGTAGAATGCATGCTTTAAATTAAAGTGTAAATGATTAATCTGCAATTAATATAATAATATTTTTTTACTGAAACAAAGCATTTTTTTAATAATATTATTACTAATAATAGAGTCACTGAGCGTTTAAACTGTATGGGCACTAAAGAATATATTTCTTAATTTATGTAATATCTCAAGAATTTGTCAACAAAATTTTCTCAGATTCATCATGAACGGATCGATTCATTAACAAAGTTTCATTTTAAATGCATCAAACACTAAGAAAATAAAATGAATCGTTTAAAATAATCGGTCTAAAACAGGTTTAAAAAAACTACTTAAAAAACGATGTACTTAAAACTATAAGCATATACAAAAAATATATATAACTAACATAAATACAATTTTATTAAAAAAAGCATGCAACTAACCTAAAAATAGTTTAAATCATTGAAAACAGGTTTAAAAAACTACTTAAAAAACGATGTACTTAAAACTATAAGCATATACAAAAAATATATAACTAACATAAATACAATTTACTTACAAAAGCATGCAACTAACCTAAAAATAATTTAAATCGTCCGTTCATAACGGTTGTCATAGCAACAATCAGAACACAGTGCGCATGCGTGAATTTTCTTCGCCAGTTACGTTAACACAAATGCGTGAATTTTTCTACGCCAGTTGGGGTAACGCTACGCAGATTTTACATTTTTAATTTCCTTTATTCTGTGTTATTTTAATTCAAAAGTACTTCAGAATGAATCTGAAACATGGATTAATTAAAAATGTTTAATTTTAAATGCATCAAACATTAAGAAAATAAACAGAATCGTTTGAAATAATCCGCCGAAAAATATTAACCCTAGCCTCATTACTGTTGGGAGAAAAAAAATACTGAAGCCTTAGTCATTTGGCGGTGGAGAAAATGGAAGATTTTTTTGGCGGAAAAGTTAGTTTTTAATTAATAATTAAAATTCTAATTAAAAATTTGAAAAAAGGAACCCCAGGTGCACATTCCCGACCTCCAAGGTATACATGTACCAAATTTGGTAGCTGTATGTCAAACGGTCTGGCCTGTAGAGCGCCAACACACACACACGCATTGAGCTTTATTATAAGTATAGATTAAAATTTATACATTATTAAAATTTTATTTAATTTATATAAGATTACAAAAAAAACCGAAATCAAAAGCAAAGTCAAAGTCAAAATATAAAAAAAAAATTAAAGATTACATATACATATTACATTTACATACATATATATACATTACATTTACATATACATACATATATATATTACATATACATATTATATATACTACTTACACAAAATAGCAAAACTCAAACAAAAATATTAAATTATATTTATATTATTTTCACTCATTTTAATTTCTCCTAAGAAAACAGGATTTTAAAAAACATAAAATATCCCTTGAACGGTGGCTAAGTTTTGACACAACATTGTCTGAAATTGAAAATACTCGTTCACTAGCTACTAAGCTTGGTTTTATAATTTTCATGGCATCAAATAACAAATCTAAGATTTTTGTTCTTTTATCCGTTGCCACAAATAATGAAAATTCAGCTTTCGGTGTCTTTGGATTTGTAAGTTTTTCTTCAGGGTCTTCAAGAAACTTGTGAATTGAATTTTCCATAGCTTCTTTTAAAAAAGCATTATTCTGATGAGTAGTTTCTTCGATTTGCTCTTCATCAGAATCGGTTTCCACATAAGTATTTGGAAATATTCTAGGCAATATCTTTCCAGATAACAATAATTTCAGTTTCTGAAGCTAAAGAAAGTACTCTAGATTTCTTCGCTGAACTAGAAACATTTTATGGTTTTTGCAAATACAGCAAAAGAGTTGCTGATTGTACTTGTCTTCTTTCCTGAATTCGTTCTTCTAAAGCATATAATAATTTCAAACTTATTTCAGTGTTTAAATTTTTTCTTTCATTTAACAGAAATTCAAATATACCTTCACTTATTAATAAATTGGCTTGTCGTCGCCCTAAGCCTTCAGCTGCTAGACGAATTGGTCCCAACCGATAAAAATCAAAATATTTGCTTTTTTTTTTTTTTTTTTTTTTTTGAAGATTGATATCCAGGCGTTCCGAAAAACTGGTTTTCTTGATTTAAAGATCGGTTTTCAAATGTGACAAATTTACTTTAAAAAAACCCATCAAAACCTCGTTTAGTATATTAACAAAATATAGGTTGCAATTCAAAGAAATCGGGTTTTGTTTGGAATTCAAGTAAGCTGCTTTTGAATGCTTAGCGAAAGTAATATATAATATGTATAAACTTCTTTTAAAATATGGTATGTAGTATTGTATATGCATTGCCCTGTTTTTCAGATTGTGAATGTGGAAAAGGCTTCAATTGCACATTTTACCATGTGACAAGAACTTGCACCTGTCCAGAAGGTTTTTACATCCGCGACGATAAATGTGCAGGTAAGAGCATTCTGTTCTATGACAACACCGAGATTTACAAACTTCAATAAATATCGCCTCATACATTAAGTTGTGAAAATTTTAATAAATAATTTACAAAAAAAAACCGACTTTATTAAAATTAATTTTTAAAAATATTGCATGAATGTAGAAAATTTCTTTGTGAGAAAACACTATTTGACATATTAAAAAAATAATATATTTTTAATACATATATTTCTATTTAAATATCTTCAGACCACTGAATAATTTACGCCTATAATGAAATACAATACTGTAGTAATTCTGTTTATATCGTACGTCATCCTGCATTCTTTTATATTTGCTATTTAAATATTTTCGTAGCAGTAAACTAATTTATGTCCAAAATTTAAATTCAATTATCATGTTATATCATACTTCATTATGAATCTTTTTCGTATGATGAATGATATGCGTGTCATGCTTCTTTCATAAGTATTTGTATCTGTTATTTTTTATCAGCTTTTGAATCAGGCTTTCGTTTCGATTAGATTTGTATTCCAAAACATGTTATCCCATGAAACCACGTTTATGACATTTTTACTACCGACAGTGACATTTTAGAAGTGTAAATCGTTTGTTTTAAAAATAAGGAAGAAGTGGAACTTTAATAGAAGTATTATAATTCTTTATTACGATTTTTTTGGGTTTTTTTAAATACCAAATCATTATCTTCATTTCTCCAGGGAATTCATTCCATGTTGGGTTTTTCTCATCACTTTTCCTAACACTCATCTATCTCAAGCTCATTTTAAGGTTTTCACTCAACTTTTCATTTCCAACATTTTAAAAAAATATTTCCCTTAAAGCTCCGCAACCTAACGCATATCTCCCTAAATATTTTGTAAACTCATAGCTATCTTCTAATAAGGAGTTAGCAATAGCAGTCATGTGTAATACCAATGAAGGATAGCCGTTATAGTTTAAACATTTAAGACAACGCCGTTGTGAAAGGTTTTTTCAGCTTTTATGTGAATTAAGTTGAGCCATGTCAATTATTGATTGATTACTGATTTTCAGACTTTGTAAGTTTATTTGGGCCTACTGCATATCAAGGTTCTTTTTTGAGTTATCTGAATTATAAGCACAAAACACAAAGATTGCATTAATATTTGTTCTGATTTTAGCTCTATGCGATGAAAGTCATCCCTGCCAAAACGGAGGCAAGTGTATCGACGGCAAGTGCCAGTGCAAAACGGGAACTTCTGGGGCATTCTGCGAATCCCCTGACAGGTGTGAAGCGACGTGCAATCAGCCACTTTTAGTGGAATGCGTTTACAATGAGGAGAAGGAAGATGTTTATTGTCTCTGCAAAAATAGATCTCTGGTGTACGATTTCGAGCTAGGAATTTGCAAACGTATGTATCATATTAAGTTAATGATTAACGCAAGCGAATTCACTGCTGTTTTTTTCTTAAAAATAATGCTAATTAATATAACTGACATTAATTGGAATTTAAATATTTCATGTATAATATATTACCAAACTATTTGATTGACGTGGGGCTTTAGATAATAAGTAATCGCTTTATAATGAAGAACATAACAATTCTTTCTTTGCTTTCTTACAATTTTTTAGCACTGTAAAATAATTACTTGAATCAGTCAAAACTTCCAAGGATATGAAACAGAAATTTAAAAAAAAAGCAGTAGATTAGATCGGAATCTCATTTTCACCTTATTTTAAAGCTGTTTTATCTAAATTTTGAAAGAATTAATAAAAATTGCATAAAAACAATTTGGTATCAATGAAAAACCAAAATTTTATTTAAAATGCTAAAAATATTTTAAGTAAAATAATTTTCCTCGAAGTTACTGCAGTAAAACGGCAAAATTTGAGTTATTTTCTAATTAACGGAATATTTAACTAACTTTCGTACTCTGGAAAGTTGATGTTGTATTTCGTTTGTCCTAAAAATAACTATGCAAAGTTCGATTGAAATCAGCTCTGTCGTTTAGGAGAAGATGTAAAATATACATAAATACATCATCAAAATGACTTTTACTTATGTAAAAATGTAGTAAATAGGAGCAACAGCTCATGCGCATATTTGTTAACTTTTATCATGTTGCATTTTGTGCTGTTTTTTTTATTAAATATGCATTGCAATTAGATAAATTTATTTCCTAATTTATTGATTCACCTAAGAATTGGACCTTTATGTTTTATATGCGTAAAACTGATTATAAAATCACAAACTCATTTTGAACTAATGCTTATTAGATAGATTTTTTACCTTTAATTTTAGGGTACGCCTAAATGATTACAAGCATTTTAAATTGGTGGTAGAAGCTTAACAATTAAAAAACTCTATCAATATGTAGAGAACCAGATTAGTAGAAAAATTATAATTCGTCCACGAAAGTGCCATTTAGAAGCATTTTTTTTAAAATTAAGAATTAAAAAAATTTACTGTGAATGTCATATGTCTTCAAATGTTTATCATGTGTGACATAATATTATTTTGGGCAAATAGTAGGTGAAGCATAAAAAATATTATACTTATCAGAAAATGATGAACTGTAAAGTCTTTATATTAATTATACACGTTAATAAGTGTTTTTGATTTTAATATTGAATTTTTAACTATTAATAATTCGTTTTTCGTTTTTGAAACTTCCTTTTATTAAATATATTTCAATATATTCAGTTATTCTTCTAAAACAAGGAGTAAATCCGAAGAAAATGACTTTTTATGAAAGTATTCCTTTTACGGTTACCTAGAAAAGCAACTCGTTTAGAAGCTTTTCGAAGACTATTTTATATCAAACAGTTTATGTAATCTATGTCAATATAGTTTCCGTGAGCTTTGTTCCTATCATGAAATAAACAGATAGAATCATTTATTTGATTTCCGTTAAATCAAGGTTATGATGAACCATTATAGGATGAATAAACAGTCTGATGATGATTTGTTTTTAAAAATATGTTTGATATGTCGTATGAATATATTTAATTTCCTTAAATTACCTATTTTCATGGAATTATCATAATTTCTCTAAATAATATTTACTTATTCTTATTTTAGCCTGCCTATGCGGAGCGGGCCTCTGCGAGAGTAACAATGGTACATTGATATGCAACTGTGATCCCGGATATCAAGAATTCAATGGGCAATGTAGATGTAAGTACTCAACAGCTAACCGAGTTCCGTATAGTGATGAGACGTTAGCAATGACGTGAGGCATAAATTTACTTGACTTAAAATTTGGATTTGAAATAAACATGTTTGATTTTTTCCCATTTACACTGCTACTCTATTAAGGGAAAAAGTGCCAATATTGCATTCACTAATATTATTGACCTTGCTTTTAATTAACTTTCTGGAAGAGACTCGTATGGAATAATAGCTTTAATGCGAACATGAGATCGCGGCTTAATTTCACAATTTGAGAATCGTAGAATTTGATTTTGCTGCTGCCAATAATCATCAGCAGCCGTGTAGTTAGTTGGATTATGCAATTTGCTACAGACTTCCAGATGCTTTATTGTATATTTAGTGCTTTATGGAAAATTAATAGCTTCACATCTGTTAGCTTCAGCGACGCGTTCACCTCGTAGTGAGCGGTTTAACAGTAGGTGAAGATGCTCGCCGGAAGGGATGCCAACAGTTCCAGCTTTGGAGAAGTGTTACGTCTTGTTAATGGTTCTTTTGTACAAAAATAAGATTTATTCAATTATTATAAAACATTTCTTGAAAATTCTCATTTAACATGAAATTTTGAATGGAAAGAAACTTTGTTACCCTAACTTATCCATTATACTTTAAAGCAATTCTACTCTTGTTTCTATAATGGCTGCCTCAAAATAATCTTTACGTTTTATTCGTTCCCTTGAGGAAGGCGGATGTTACGCATACACACGGATTAGTATGCTTAGTTAATTACACCTATGAATATTACATAGGCTTACAAAAGAGCAATTAAAGTCACATTAACTGAATTCAAAGATTTTGATCCTTTAAAGGCGGAGAATTCCCGTTTATTTTCAAATTTTCAAATGAATGTTGCTTAACTTATTCAGAATGGCTTCAATAAATTTTCTCTCTTTATTCCTGAAATAACATAAATAGCTAATAACACAGATCGGAATGAAGATAGCAATCAAAAGAAAAATAGTAGAATTTTTGTAGACAGATTGTACTAAATTATTGCAGCGTTGCACTTAAAATTCCAGTATTCTAATGATTACGAATATATTCTATGGACTGAA
This sequence comes from Argiope bruennichi, assembly GCF_947563725.1. Taxonomy (NCBI): domain Eukaryota; kingdom Metazoa; phylum Arthropoda; class Arachnida; order Araneae; family Araneidae; genus Argiope; species Argiope bruennichi. The sequence goes on along the minus strand of NC_079158.1, from coordinate 128,283,276 downwards.
AGGATGAAACTTCTATAGCAAAATATTGTGGGTTAGGACTGAGAACATTATGGAAATAGGGACACTTAAGCTTTTCCTGTTTATTAAGGATATATTATTTTATTTTGTAATGATTTATGAAAAATTGGTTGCGAATTCAATGCAATGAAGACAGTAATAATTTGATAAGGTATTAACTAGTTTTATATCTTGGTCTCTGAAATCATTAACAGTGAGTTACATCAAACTGTGCTGGAATGAATGCTTTCGTGTTAATAAGACATAAAATTGGTGAATATGAGATGTAGTTTCAGTATTTGTTCAAAATTAAAAATTTTGTTCCCAATAACTTTTGCATGCATTGAAAAAATCAGCATCCGTTAATAGAATTAATTTAAAAGGAATATAATTTAGCAAAATATAAAGAGTTTTGGTATATTTTTCAAAAAAAATTTTGATTTGAATTTACAAGTTAATAAGTGAACTTAATAGTGCTGACGTACAACTTTGATAGTGACAACTTGACGTACAACATTACTAAATTGGGAAGTAATAGCCTAATATACAATTTTTTGAAATAATCGAAGTGTACATATTCAACTTTTAAACCAAAAAAAAAAAAAAATCTTTAAATTCCCAAATACATACATACACTTTAAAGATAATAATGACATACATTATGATCAGATTGATCTGCTTGCGATCTTATTTATTATGATTACATCAGATTTCCTCAAAAATCACTACTTGACTTATGAAAAATAATTAATATTTTGGCATAATTCTCATGATATTTTCGTTACATTTACACTACTTATAAAAATAATTAAGATTTTACATAATTCTCATGATACTTTGGTTACATTTTAAGTCTTCCTGCACTTCAGTAATTTAAAAAAATTGTATAGTGAGATTAAATGAAAAAAAAATATTTCGTTAAAAGAAAAGAGAATCTTATCAATGTTTTGACGCTTTCGTTATTTCTTATTATTTTGGAATTAGAAGCTATTCCACACTCCTAATTCCAGAATAATTAAAAAATAGAAATAAAAACAGTATTAAGATAATTCCAATAGAAATATTATTTTTTCAAACTTTTCTGTAAACATTTTCATTTTTTCCCCAGAAAGCCATAACTGTTTTACCAGCTTAATTACAAACAAATTAAAGGAATTCATAGCAAAAATAAATAATACAATGAATTGATTTTTTCTTAATTTAGATCCTACCTTCACATTGTTCCCCGAAAAAAAATTACTGCAGTAGTGTCACTTATAGAAATATTTTCGTTAATAAAATTTTAAATCGATACAATTAATAGAATGAGATTTCCTGAATATTTTCGCAATTTTTTTAAGAAAGAAAAGGAAAACTCTCTAATTATTGACCAACCTTAGGATGGCGGTGGTCTGGTGGTAAGGCCTCGGCTTCGGAATCAGAGGGATTTAGGTTCTAAACTTGATTTCAACAAAGAAGCGAAGTAAGCGGCTCTATTACTTGCTAAATACATCGGGGCCAAACGTCCTCCCTGTTGTAGCATGGAATTTCGGAAAGGGGACTTCTAACTCAGGTGTTGTCCTCTTCATATGATTGCGGTCCAAAATTACTAGGACTATCCCAGAGATTATTAATATAACTAAATTAAACTAATCCTGTCCACTTTTTAAATATTATTTTAATTTCTATATAATATTATTTGTTAGCATGCAACTGCGGCAATGGTGGGATATGTGAGATATCCAGAAGAGGGGAAAAGATTTGCAAATGCAAAGATGGAGATTTTGCAAGGGAAGGAAACTGTATTCGTAAGTTCATTCATCTTTTACTTGAATTTAAAAACATATATTTCTTCTAAATTTTTCTCCGCTGCAGTCACCAGTTTTTCCTTAAAAATATCTGGATACCAGAATATTAGAGTATATTTAAAACCTATTTTTCTGCATAGAGTTTGATAGTGTCCGGGCAATTTCTATTTATTCGAGGGTACTTCTTTGAGTCAAAATCTGTCAACTAAATTGCTGTTATTACCTACCATTATTTTATTTTATTTTTATTTCATATTCATTAATCTTTAAAAAAGCTCCATAATTCTCAGCTGCCATTAAATTTTGGCGGAACCTAGATGCAGAAATATAATTTATAAAATCCTTGAAAATGCCACAATTATATGTATTTCTCTCTAAAACGTTAAAAAGAACATGACCTGTGTATGAAAGAATAACCAAGAAAATTACTATCTACATTGCACACTTATTTTTGATATTGAAAGATAATATCTCATATTGTTACCATACAGAGATTAAGAAATATTATAAAAATGCTCTGCTTCAAAATTTTCGAAAAATTACAGTTTTGTAATAAAACCAGATGACAAATTATAAGATTTGGAATGTGAACAGTTCATATCTTAAACATTCTGTAGAAATGAGGTGTTTCAGAGATTTTTCAATTTAGAGGTTCCGTCTCCATTCTTTTCGCTTGTGGGTTTCGGAATCTTAATGAAAATACTTTCTTATAAACTCTACATGTAATTATTATACATTTCTTTCCTTTATTATATACTAGCAGCCTTTGGCGACCAGCCGGCTTGTCAATCGTAATGCTCGTTAAAATTTTAATAATTAAATATTTTATGTAACTCCTATTTTAATAGCTTCATCATCAAAATATGTTAAAGCTTCAAATTTTGATAGTCATATAATTCATTCTTAATATTATAAAGGCCTTCAGCCATAATGTAATATGTTTCTATCTAATTTTCTGTTAGCTGTCGTAGAATTTATGCTTTAAATTAAAGTGGAAATGGTTAAATTACAATTAATATAAGAACATTTTTTACTGAAACGAAGCATTTTTTTTAATACGAGTACTGAAAACAGAGTCGTTGAGTATTTAAATGGGGGGGGGAGGGGCACTAAAGAATTTATGTAATATCTCAAGAAGTTTTCTGTAAAATTTTCTCAGATTCATCATGAACAGATCAATTAATTAACGATGTTTAGTTTTAAATGCATGAAACTCTAAGAAAATAAACAATCGTTTGAAATAATCGGTTGGAAACAGGTTAAGCCTTCAAAACCAAGTCCGCATCCGGTGAAAATAGAGTTGTCAACAATCAGAACACAATGCGCATGCGTGAATTTTCAACGCCAATTATGGTAAGGCAAATGCATGAATTTTCTACGCCAGTTGGGGTAACACTACGCAGATTAGAAATTTTTAATTTCCTTCATTCTGTTTTATTTTAATTCAAAAGTACTTCAGAATGAATCTGAAAGATCGATTAATAAAAAAAGTTTAATTTTAAATACATCAAACACTAAGAAAATAAACAAATCGTTTGAAATAATCGGCCAAAAATAAGTTAAGCCTATCCTCGTCACCGTGGGGAAAAAACTGAAGCCTTTTTCATTTGGCGGTGAGGAAACGAAAATATTTTTTGGTGGGAAAGTTAGTTTTTAATTAATAATTAAAATTCTAATTAAAAATTCTGAAAAAGGGATCCCAGGTGCACATTCCCGACCTCCAAGGTATGCATGTGCCAAATTTGGTAGCTGTAGGTCGAACGATCTGTCCTGTAGAGCGCCAACACACACATACACACACATTGAGCTTTATATAAGTATAGATTGATTAGCTGCGAAGTTTTCTGCAACAGAATATATCAACACCTCCATACTTAATGTACAGAGACATTCAGAAAGGCGAATAATTTTGATACATCAATTATCTGTAAAATAATACTTTTTTTATCACTAGTGCAAAATTTTGTGACAACATTGTTTATAGTCCAAGCCACAGATATAAATATTCTATAAAGTGATACGTTATACAGCCATACGTTGTGAAGGGTAAGCAATTGCTTGGTGTAAAGGCAAGCAACTTTTCATCATGTCGCCCTCTATTCTGAGATTCAGATGACATATGAGGAGACATATTTTCTAACAGCATTGTGCATCATTTCCTGTGATATTACCTTATTATGATCTAAATAACTGGGAAAGAATTATGATCAAAATAGCTGAATTATGACCAAATACTGGACTTAGTACTGGGAAAGAGTGTGATTACTTATTTGTCATATCAGTTTATGGTTAAAGCACGTTACCATGAAGAAGTGCTAATATTTATTCTAAGTAGCTTCTTACACTAGATCGAGAGTCTTTCAGTCTTTTGGATTCATTTCTGTCAATGATACCAATAAATTCATGTGTTCAAACAAGAAAAAAATCTTTTGCTTTATTTCCATCTTTTTTGTATAATTAAAATCTGTCTAAGTCTTCTGTCTGCAAATGATCCATTTTTAAGTTGATCTGAACTTTTAAATCACTCTGTACTTCCATTTATTATTATTTTAATTTGTAATATATTCGTCACACTAATAACCTGATAAACTATAGATGGTTTGAAACAGAAATGGACCTTATCTAATGTGAATACTTCTCCATTATACAATTTTCACTAATATTTTGTATTAATGTAATATTTTCATCACATTAATAACCTGGTGAATAATAGATAGTTTCAAACAGAATTTGACTTTATCTAATGTGAATATCACAACATTTTAAAGTTTTAACCAATCGCTTCATAAAAGATAATATTAATATTATTAAAATTATAAATAAGGCGATATAATTCGATATAATAATTAAAAAGATATACCTGAAAAAGTAATAGAGTTCTCTTATATTCCGCTTTTTTTTTTATTTGCAGCTTGCGACTGCGGGCACAAAGATGCCAAATGCAAGACGAACAAGGAAAGCAGGAAGGAATGCATTTGTCCCTATGGTTTTGAAGACATTTTGGGGCAGTGCATAAAGATGAACAAAGGTATTTCATGGTTTACTAAATCTTAACATTCATTTGTAGCAGCTGCGTTACTCCATCTTCTCTTTTGGAAAATATATGGCGGTACCTGATTAGGTACGCATCCCATAGTAAACTAAGATTGTTATTAAAAAGAGATAAGATGCTATCCTGTCAGATGCGCTCATAAAGGTGTTGTCTTGTCTTTCGTATTTTGTGTTTTTTTGTACGTGAAATGGGATCATTAAGGAAATGTTTCCGAAAACATACGCCCTTTTTCTTCCTTTGATCATAATTATCTTCATTACACCACAAATTGTATTAAATAATTATATTTTCTATAATGATATATAATCCTTCAAGAGGGTATTTTGAAGGGTCATTATCACGTAACCATATGTTGTTACATAATAATGTTGTTGTAAAAATATTATTACAGAAGTATTCACTTTAATATCACGCTTTTGAGAAAAGTCTTCAAAAAAGAAAAAAAAACATTTTATTCTTAGAAAGAAAATTATTCTTGCTCATAAATGGAAAAAATAAGTATGCAGAGGAATCATTTAGTTTCATACACATAACAGTATGATTATTATGTAACACATTGTAGGTGGGAGGATGTGATTTAGTAAATACGAAATCAGACTGCATCGAGATGGATAGTAGATGCATCAATAGTTTGCACTTATATGTAGTAACTGAATTGACCCTCTACATATTCAGAAACGAGGAAAATTCTTCTAATTCTCAAAATGTCAACAATAATTTCAGATGCTCTTCGTAAAGTTTTATTTTTTTAAATGATATATAAAATGAGAAATAACGTTAAACAAAATTAAAAATATAAGCTAATTTTTTTGTTTATATTATGAAGCATTTATATAGAACCCGAAATCATTTACGATTGTTCTATGGTGAAAAGTCATTCCTTTTTAAAGTAATTGTAGTAAAAGTGATATGCAAAGAAATATAAGTTTTAAAAAAATCCCTTTCAAAAACGATATTAATTGTTGCTCGAAATGTATAATAATGTTTGGGAAATAAAAGAAATAAAAAGAATTGTTCATTAACTTTTTAAGTAAATGTTATCGAATGCTGTTTGAAATATTTAAGGCATTTATAATAGTACCTATGCACGAAGGAAAAAAATATGTGTATGTGTCTCGAATAAAAATGTCAAAACTATTTTTATCATGTGAGAACATGATGTTGTTTTGGTTAGGGGATTTTGAAGCTCAAAATCGCGTAGGCAATGAATAAAGTATAAGGTTGGCTTGATTTTACCAGTATTGTTTTATTATTACGTATGCTTCTTTGACAGCAGATGCGTTTTTAAAAGGTTGACGCAGAACTATGACATCATAGCTGTTATTTCATCTCAAAATGAGTCGAGCTCCAAAACTTTGTTTGCCAGCTAGAAAAATTGAAAATGAAAATTTAAAAAATATATATACATACACACATATATAATGATATTTTAAACTCTTTATTTAATCCAAATTAATTTCCAAAATTTTAATTTAGCTCACCGTAACTTCATTCTAAAATATTCTCTTATTTCGTGATCCAATTCCACTTTCGGTTTAATTAATTCCTCTGTAAAAATAATGCTCCATCAGTACTACGTATCAAAAGAAAGTGATTTCTTCGGTTGCCTTTGAGAAGATGTCAAAGGTCACCACGCGTATTGAATTGGCGTCTGTTATATAAGACAAGTCATCATTTGTTCATCCCTTTTTGCCTATTTGCCTTCTGCTTTTGTGCCGCATGCGCCTTCTTGTAAATAATCATGCTTTTCACTCGATAGAGAATAAAATGAAATTAAAAATCCAAAGCGTCTTCTATGTCTTGAAGCGTCTATGAACCTGCCTTCTGCTTCAACCAAAATAATGTTACATATTATTTAGCCGACAGGATTCGATATATATATATATATATATATATATATATATAATATGCACAGTGACCAATAGAGAAGATCCTGATTGTTTCAAACCGGTTTAAATTGGTTAATGATTTAAATTAATTAAGACAAATGATGGCTTAAAAAATAATAATGTATCACATGATGATTTGAAATTTGCGATCGTAGATTTCATTTTTGTTTTATATATTTGTTCTTTTTTATTTTGTTTTCCTTTTATCCAACTTTTTATAACCCAGAAACTTTAAAAACACTTATCGTTGTCAGAGTTTCTAAAAAGATTACTTCAGGAAAAAAAAAAGGTCCATTCCATCAATGCTATGTAGCTTTTCGGGTTTAAATTCTACACTTTAGCTAGGTTTCTGTCTTACGTTCCATTAAAAATAGAAAGCCTTTTTATGTCATTCATGCTGCTTTAGTATTTTTCTTCGATATCATTATTGGAATTCCAAACTGCAGAATTTTAAAAAAATTAAAATTAAATTGATTCGAATGTATTTTTTTACATAATTAAGGCTTTCTTTTACAGATGACAGGCGATGCCTGTGCCATCCAACAGCTAACTGCGTCGAGACGAGTGACGGTGAATTCAATTGCACGTGCAACGAAGGATATAAAGGAAGAGTTCACGAAGTCCCACAAGTTGGAGAAGAATGCATTGGTATAAAAATTTACTTTACTGAACTTGTTTGAAAAGATGTCTCACACATAAAAAATGCACATAAAAAAGACAAATTTTCCTTTTTAAAACATGAAAAAAAGAAATTTATTAATTTCTAGGGTACATTTCTGTTTCCGAGGGCCTTTGGCAACAGTTAAGTTATTTTCGCCAAATCACCAACAAAAAAAATCGTCACCCAAAAAACAAAATCGCAAAGAAATTGCCAACATTTTGGCGTTTTTTGTTGCCCTCGGAAACGGAAAAATACCATTTTTGGAAACCTACTTTATTTTCTAAAGTTAGGAAACAAATAACATGATAACAAACAATAAAAAAATTATATATTGAAATTATAACGTGCAGGGCAAATAAAAATAGCCGAGTTTGTTAATTGGAAGATTATTTTCCTTTAAGAATGCTATTTGTGATAACGTCTCTTTTCTACACAATTTTCAGAATGTCATCAGAACCAAATGTGCAAACTAATTTCACTAAAACTTAAGCTTATTACCAAATTTGTCGAATTTTTCACTTGGAAAAAATTCTAATTGATGACAACTCAGCGCTCTCAGGCTTAATCTTGATAGAAGTCATCGAATGTCTGTTCAAATTATATCATGTTTGCAATTACAAGAAAGAAGTTACCTAAATTATTCAAATTTAAGACTGATGAATTACTGTATTTTAAATTTTAAAATACTTTCTAATAGATTTTTACTAAAATTAATTTTCCTGTGGTAAAATTATAAATAAAATGTAAAATATGCAAAATTTCATTTAGAAAATAATTTTTAAATATTTATTTATTAACTACTTATTTTTTTTAAAAACCCCATATGCATTATTACTTTTCAAGAGAAAGAGAAGAGAAAGCAAGTAAGAGAAAGATTTTTTTTTCTTTTAAAAGAATGCTATTTCAATATCTGATAAAAACTACAGATGAGATTATGACTTTTAAAACTTTAATAGTGTTTTTTACTTCCCAGAATTAATCTCAAATTGCTTGCTAATTTAATTAATTCAGAGTTAATTAAATTAAATCATAATCATACAGTAGATTGAAATTTCGAATTTTAGAATTACTATTACGTATAGGTGAAAAAACACACCTCAGTGTCCTACATGTCACAGGGATTCTAACCCAAGAGTTTACTTGTAGATATTGACGAGTGCAAAGATTCCAAGACATGCCCAGACAGAGAGACTACAGAATGCTTCAACTTCGATGGATCTTACATGTGTCGCTGCAAGACTGGTTATCAGCCCGTCGGTACATCTTCCGATCCTCGCAAAACTGCATGTCAAAAATGCAAGTATTTTTTATCTCCTTTGTTTCCCTAATGCTACTTTAACTTTTTAATACTTTAAGTTTATCTTTTACACAGTATTAACCATCAAGAAGGGCATCCCTAAATGGCATGCCTTCTGCTTATAGTATAAAAGAAAAAGGAATAAGGATAAAGAAAACCATCGATGGTAACAATAAATGATAAGGGTAAATTCGCTCAGCACGCATTTTTAGTACCACCTAAATGGGCCATTCTTTATTGTGGGGTTTACTTTACTTTCCAGTGTCAATTTTATTCATTTAATTATTACTGCAGCATTAATAACGCTTGCTTTCTGTACCATTGATAGCCCGTTTGCATTTTTAGATAAAATATCCTGGACGCCCACGGGGGTTGCCATTGGTATTATCATTGCCTTCATCGCCATTTCAGTGGGAATCTTGCTATTCTTAAAGCACAGGTGAGAATATTTCTAGAGTTAAAATCCGGACCATAAACAAAGCAGTTCTAAAATTTTAAAATCTTGAGACTTTTTTCATTTTTGCACACTTAATGAATTGACAACATTGTAGTTTTTGATACAATGTAAATTGCACTGTATATTATATTTTGTTTATAATAATATTGTGTCGTACTGGACCAAGAAAATGAAAATATGAGGAAACGAATCCATATTTCAGAGATGTAATATGAACATTAGTATTATAACGTATGTTTACTTTAAAAAGTTCACTTATTTATTTTTCAGTAGACTCATCGTTATCTGCAATTAAAAGTAACACCACAAAAAATGAAATCTTAAAGAGGTTTCGATGCTAGCCCATAAAACTTGCAATCTCTTGCATCTTTATTTTCTCAAACAATATTTCAGTGCTCAATGAAAAGAGCAAGGATGAAAGCAATAGGAACATTTTTAAAAGTTGAATAAAAATAAACAAAATTCAATTTTTTATTTTCCAATTTATTATATCTCAAATTTCAATTATTAAATTTACTTTGTAATGCTATCTTATTAAATTTTTGGCTTGAACATCTCGTGACTCCTTTTCATTTTACAAAAAAAAATAATAAAAAAAATAAAATGCATTATACGTCAAATGTAAAGGGTTAAAAATTGCTTTCGAGGTTACATATATATCTGTAATTGCTTTTCAAAATAGGCGATAATATCTTGTACACAGCCTAATCGAGTTTTATAATTTATTTCCGTATTCTTGGATTTTTATCTTATTTATAGTAAAGTCTTACTTATTTAAATTATTTTTTAGATGAACTACTTATGAAAGTCATTAGTCGACTTTCATAAGTAGTCATTAGTAGCCTTTTTAATAAACAGCATGTGCATTAAATTCTATTCTAAAAAAATGACGATAAAATACTTTTTTCCATTGCAGGTCAAAATTATTTTCATCCTCAGCAGGGATAGAGATGCAATACGCCGATCTTAAAAGGTGATTTCTAAAGTGAAAAAATTAGATGGAACTTTTCATAGAGTATTATAAGGCAGTTGCCCTTTATTGAAAGAATTCTCACAAATTCATAAAAAAAAAAAAGATAGAGAGAGAAAAGAAAAACGTTTCTGGAATAAGAGGCTTACCTAAAAAGTAATAGAAGTCAGTTTATTTTTTAATAGAACCATATAAAAAATTACGGGAGAACTATATTCGGCTAAAATATTTCATAATGTAATGTAGGAGCCAAAAAGCACAATAAAGAAACTGAAAAAATGCTGTGAAATAAAGACATGCCTTTGGTTTAGAATTCTGCTATTTTCTTTCTATATTTACTACTTATAGCATATGTAATACACAGTGCAGTCATTAAACATAGAATTTATAATATATGATTGCATTTCCATTCAAAAGGCACCCAAATGCTTTGCACGTAAAACTAATTTGTGAGCAACTTTTAGGAAGTATTTTTAGGTTTCTCTAGAATATTATTAAAAGATTAAATACATTATTTTTCAAATTCCAATTTTCCAATATCGGATAGATTTAAATAGTAACTGAAGTATTTATTTTCCTCATACTTATCGTCTGTTTGCAATTTACAAAGTAGCAAACTTTAAAAAATTCTGCTAAATAATTAGTATGACTCCAGATTAAAAATTTCAATTAAATAATTAGTTCAAGTAAAAAAGTTCTTATTTATTATGTTTTATATTTAAATATATCTTAGACGAAAGGGTAATAATATATTTCGAAAGATTTGAAACCGAATGCAAAAGATCGAAGATTTTATAGTTTAAAATTGATTTTCAAACTAAGGATCATGAAATAGTTTTTCAGACAACAAAATTATTAAAAGAATACTGAAAAATAACACTTTAATTAAGGAGTTTAATTTAGTATAAAATGAGTTTTAATGCAATACTTTTGGGCTTATAATACAACATTTATGAAATTAAGCATTTAAACAGTAGTTAACAGTTTGGCTCTCGATTTCTGATAAGACATTTTTAAATACTAATTTCTAAATTTGTACTTCCCAGATAGATGTAACTAGGTTGTTCGTAAAATCGGTGTATTTTTCCCTCATTACAAAACATGTTTATCTATAGAACTATTTGTCTGATATAAATGTTTTTCATATGCATCTTCTAATCAACATCTAAATCCGAAATTATTTTAAGGAAAAAGATTTTCGTAATTTTGAAGGTTATAAAATTATATTATTGTTTTATCGAACTTTCTTTAAAATCCATAATATAATTCCTGATTTTCTAGGTACTTCATAGAAAAGTTATTTGGTATACGACAGGAGTATAGCAATATAGTATAAAAGAAGTCAATATTCAGATAATTAAGAAGTATAGTCAATATCGAGATAATCGATGAAAATGAAAAGTGCTTTGGGATCTTTTCTGTGGTATTTATAGCCCACTATCTAAGAAATTTCAGCAAATTTACATCACATCACTGATTACAACAAATCATTACAGATAAAATCATAGGGAATAAACATTGAACAAATGAAGCTATTATACCTTTCTAAATTTTTTAATTAAAAAAATTACCAAAATTTTTCATTAATGAAATATTGGGCATACATTCATTAATAAAATATTGGTATGTTATATTTTAATATTATTAATAAAATATTGGTATACATGTACAAAAAAAGAATGCTACAAGAAAACTCATATGTCGACAATGAATATATATATATATATATATATATATATATATATATAACTAGCTGGTACTCGGCGCGTTGCTGCCGTAGAAGAAATAATTTTAGAAATATCGTTTGATTTTTGAAATAGCTATCTTGTTTAATTAGGAACGATAGAAAGATATATTTATTTTCTTGTCGACAATGAATATTTTCAATGAAACTGAATGATATATAAAGGAGAAGTATAAATAATATTCTTTTTTTTTACTTTATTATTCTACTTTAGGGTAGACAATATTTTGTTTTTCATCTTCAGAATAAACAAATAAATTTCTTGGCAGTACGACTCGTGAGCATCCAACAGACAACTGTCCATGTGAAAAACATGGATTTTTTAGGTTCTAAAGCAAGAAGTTGGAAGTTTTTATCGCCATCGGATGAACAATAAGGCAGCACATAAAATACGAACAAACAAAAATTCATTTTTTTTAACTTTAGATATAATAATTGTATTATGCCTATAACCTATGCACAAGTGCAAGCAATAAATTGGCATTGGATAAATGATGCGACAGCGCATAAAATACAAACAAACAAAAATTCATTTTTATATATAAGTCACATTTTTCCTTTATCATACATGATATCTTAGCAATTTTACTAAGCACTGATGAAAATGACAACCCATAGCATGTTTTCCTCTTTCAAAAAAATGAAATTAGGTAGAAAATCAGAGTATCTTTTAGTCGTTAAATTATGATCAAACGCTGAAATAAAAAACTGATAAAAAAAGCGTATATAAATATAATGAAACTTTTCTGAATGGTAGATTCTCCGATTGGATGATAGCATGAAATTATTTTGTTCACATGCCCACCTCAGCTGCAGAGACGGGTTCTTTTTCAGTTTCAGTGAAATTCATACCTTTCAGCTATCTGAAAGAAAAACAAAAACAAAACAATATTTATACCAACAAAAAAAAAAAAAAACCTTTTGAATATCATTTAAAAATTAATCATCAGTATCCCAATGGAGTGAGAAAAGTGATTTTTTTATCACTCTGTCGTTGGTCTTCGATTCAGTAACCATGTATACTTAAATTTAATCATTAGACTAATAACACAATTCGAGTAAAAAAGAGGATATAATTGATGATTCGTTAGGCAACACTATCGAATATATTAAGGATTCATTTTTTCAACTAAAAAACAAAAACTGTCAAAAGTTGCATCCGAGAAAATAAAAAGTTCGAGCAGAAATAAGAAGTATCTTTCCTTCCTCCTTTCTAAAAAAATACGGTGGTCTTAAAAATGTCATCCATCCCGGTGACCAAACCGAGAAACGGAATGTAACAATTTTAAGACAACTGGTGGTCTCCCCTATTTAAGAAAGATGCATTTGCAAGACCAAATTAATGAACCAGATCTATTAATGCGATGCAAAAGTTTGGATTATTGACGATGTCAGAAATTGAGTTAAGAGTTATTTAAATAAGTATTTTGTCTTCCAAAACTCTCATCCGCCTGGAACAGCTGGTTCTTCTTGAAATCGATGGAGAGGACTGCACATAAGTTCTCTGTTATATAAAGATGTACTTCTTCGAATGGAATGGTATAATGATATTAAATGTATGAATTTTGGAACAAATTATTAAGCTAACATATTTCACCATCAACAGAAGATCATCAGAAACAGAATATAATATTTTGTTAGCACATAATATGCACGTATGTATGTGCGTGTATGTATGTGCACGTATGTATGTGCACGTATGTATGTGTAACTAATCATGATCTGTTTTCCTGTCAGTGACACACAAATAAATGACATTCAAGAAGCAATAAGAAATACTATAAAATTGAAATCATTAAGTTTCTAGGAATACTCATAAAAATTTTCATTCATTTACAAGGTAGTCAAAATTAAAACATCCCTACTCTGAGCTCTCTATACAGAGAACTATTCAGTGTGAAGGCTCCAAAATTATCAAACATACTGTTCAAGACACAGGAAAACCGATTACGTGAAAAAAATAGTTCCTGAAACACAAATAGATGGCGCTGTACGATAGAAAAAATACTAAGAAGACACAAATAATCACAAAAACGGTATTTTTCCTTTTTTATTTCTATTGTCGATATGAAAAAAGAAGTAGAAGAAAGTGAAAAAATTTAAACTGTCATTGTAACTGCAATTCCTCACTCTTAGCACAAAAATTTGCATAAACTCTTGGTTTGCTGCTATTGTTCTGGGCATAAAAGGGGATAAAACTGGGAAAATTTCTCTCTTATCAGTGATAGCTGTAAGACTGCCAGAACGCACTTTGCTTGTGAAGTTTTATGAAAACAAAGGAAATGTTGCAACTGAACTTCCGAAGTTTCGTCGACTTAAGAATTTACGCAAAGGACTGTTACTTCCACAGGCTGTCAGGAGAATGATCTCTCGATTCGAGAAAGCTGGGGAGCTTAGAGTTCATCCAAGTCGAGGAAGCAGATCGATTTGTTCAGATGTCGTTGAAGATATGGCCACTGCTATTGTTGAACAATCAATATTGTAACGATAACAATAACAATCAACGTTGTAAACTTCAGTGGTGCACGTGCAGTGCCACGGCGCTTAGGTATTATCTACAGTACAATGCGGAACGTACTGAGAAAAATTATGTATTTTTACCCGTACAAAATTTATTACAATCAGCAATTGCTGCTCATCGACAGGGAGAAGCGACTGACCTTTGAATTAACATTTCTGGCTAGAGTTGAAGTGGAAGCATCGAGGCCATGGCAGATTCTATGGAGCGATGATGCACATTTCCATTTAAGCGGAACAGTCAACACCCATAACTGTCGTATTTCGGACATGGAAAAGCCCTCTTACCTTCCCAGAAATTCCACTTCACTCACCGAAAATTACAGTCTGGTGTGGATTCACAGCCACATTTATTCCTGGAATTTTCTTTTTCAAAAAGGTTATACGAAATGGCCCTGTAACATGGACTGTAACGGTCAAGATGTACCAAGACTTTCTCGAAAATTTTGTTGTACCTCAAATGCAACAGCGCCAATGTCTTAATTCAATTACTTTTCTGCAAGATGAAGGGCCTCCACACGTTGGACTCTGTGCACAGCAGTTTCTTCGGCAACATTTTACTAATGATAGAGTAATGAGTCGTGCGTTTCCCACAATTTGGCCATATCGTTCTCCAAGTCTTAATCCCTGTGATCTTTGGCTCTGGGGATACTTAAAAAATCTTGTTTATCGAGGACGTCTGGTAATCTTGGCAGATTTTAAAGACATTATTACTTTGCATGTGAGGAGCATCACAATCGACCCATTACGATCCGCAGTTGAGCAAGTTGTCTACAGAATGCAGGTTTTATATCTTGAAGAAGGGATCCACATCTATCTATTTACCCTGTATCGATATAGTCCTTGCGATTGATATGTTCGAATAAAATGTGTTACAAATGCGTATTTTTGTCTTTTCAGTATATTTTCTGTTGTACAGCGCCATCTATCGGTATTTTTGGAAATAATTTTTTTTTCGCATAGTCCGTTTTCCCATGTCTTGAATAGTATGCTGAACAATTTTGGTGCCTTTACGTTGAGTAGTTCTCTGTATAGAGAGCTAAGAATAGAGGTGTTTTAATTCTGTATATCTTGTAATAAAAAAGATGTTATTGGATTTTTCTATGAGTATGAAAAACACAGAATTATCCAATTGTTACAAATAATTTAAAAGAAAGTTTGGAAGTGCTTGAAATTACATTTAGACTAGATACCAGTTAGAATGTTTTTATAGTGAAAATATTATCTTGTCATCACAATGTAATTGAGGATCACATTTTTTTAGTTCTATCAAAACAATTAAATGTGTTGTGTAATACATTCATTTCTTTAAGATACAAGATCTTTTCCTTAGTCACGATTCAATTTTTATTAAAACTCCCAAAAATTTGAAAAGAAAAAAATGTACAGTAAGTTTCAATAAGCAATAAAAATATGATATAGATTGTAAATCTTCAATGTTTCCTGTAATAATATAACTCATTTTTTAAAAAATTATTTCTGTTAACATTCTTGGAGAATTGTAACAACAAGGTGTTAGGAAAATATCTTTTAACTCAAAACCGCATTTGTTATTATTTATAAAACTCCTACATTAAAAAGTAGTGCTAGACATCAGGGCAGATATTTATCAATCGAGTGAAGAAAGCCTTTACGGACAGATGTCTGAATACATCAACACAAGAGCAACATGAAATGAAAAAATATTTTCCTTCGATAAGCAGGCTGGTACAAGTAGATTCATTTTCATTTAAGAATAGATCGTTAATAATAATAGTTATCGAAATAGTTATAGAAAAACAACGAAAGATTAAATTTTAAAACAACCATGGATAATGAATTTATTGATATCGTATAAATTCAGTATTTATTGCAAAAAAAAATACTATACTAAGATTTCAAATATTATTAAAGTAATATACAAATATAAGCTTGTTACAAAGTTTATATTATTGAACAGATTTGAAGTTTTTAAACATATAGAGAGATTTGTAAGAATTGACAAGAACTAAAAGCTTATCCTTGCATTTTAAACATATGTGAAGAAATGGCATCGTTTGCAATTCTTCTTTCAATTCAATGCAAAGAAACCATTTTATAATAGAAAGCACGAATGTATCTTTATTTTTCAATTAGAATATTACAATATATTACAATAGGAATAATATTGAAGGAAAATCATTTGTCTTTCTTAGTCAATGTTGCAATTACAGTTTCAGTTTTGAATATTGCAATTATAAGTATTAATTGGAGTAGAAGGTAATTTTTTTTAAAAATGATCATTTTTAAACTTTGATATTTTTGCATTAATTGCATGCCATGGCGAGTTTTGGGCTTAACCGAATACCGTTGGTGAACATTTTCTGTAAATTAACATATATCTTGGGCGATTAATCGCTATTATGCGTTTTGTACAAGTATCTGTACTTGAGTAAAAGTTATAATGGTTGTCGTTTTTTAAATATAGCGTACTCTCAATCGTTTCAGATATCAAACGAAAGGACCATCATATTAACAAAATGTCCGGAAGAACTCATTTAAATTTTAAAAAACTTGATTATTGCACGAAACATGCATAATTTTATTAAAAAAATTATTATTCTTATAATGAATAGTACAAAATGCAATTGAAAATTTGGAAGCAACATTTGTAAGATAATTCATATCCAGTTAATAATTTGATTGATCTCTATAATAGTCTATTTCCTGATAAGTATTTTCTTTGGATAGCAAAGTATAAATTAAATCTTTCTGACAGTATTTAATTGCATTTAAAAAGACTGCTACACTTGAAATAAATACCTCATAGATTTAAAATGAATCCCTATTGGTTACTGTAATCCCACATTGAGTGAATGTGTGATTTTTCACTTTTTTGTATATTGTCAAGAAGAAAATACAATTAGAAAAAATATTTTGGCTTATTTTAAAAGAACAAATAGTTATTTAAAATAGTCGGATATATAGAGTCTTATGGTGCCACGTTGTAATTTTTTTAAACGATAAGTATATTCAAAAGAACTAAAAAAGCACGTAACTTCTCGATACTTTTAATTTGGTCATTTTTACATAATGTTTTTGCCATTCAATCTTTCTATATTTATTTACTTAATTTTATTCAAATTTATGATTTTTACTCCGCGTGCAATGAAAGAATTTCAAACAATAAAAATAAAAGAAAAATGGATGCTTTATATCAGTTTTTTTTAACTGACAAATTGTTGATGTTGGAAGCAGTCAAAATTATGGCGTGAAATTCGCTTTTTAGTTCCTCACTTCTAAGAAATGGCAGCTATCGAAAACCTTTTAACGCAGAAGTTCATCTTTTCTGTTAGGCTATTTTAATTTATTTTTTCTATCTTAAATAGTAAGAAAGTTATAAGTAAATAAAAATTAAAACCCCCACTATTTCCATCCCACTTGATAGATCATTTACAAATGAGTCCAAGATTTTTAAATTTCTTACAAAACATTCCCAGCTAGTCAAAATAAAAAAAAATATATGAATACAGGATGGCCAAAATTAAAACATCTCTTTTCTGAGCTCTCTAGTCAGCGAACTACACAGTATAAAGGTCCAAAATTGTTGATCATACTATACAAGATAATGGGGAGACGGTTTCAGTGAAAAAAAAAATTCCAGAAACATCGATAGATGGCGCTGTACAACGAAAAATATATTAAAAAGACACAAATTAAAAGATACATGCGATATGGAGTTTTTCATTTCAAATTTCTATTGCTGATATGAAAAAAAAAAAAAAATTGAAACAGTCATTGTAACTTGAATTTCGCCCTGAAAGGTCAAAAATTTGGTTTCCTGCTACTGTATTAGGCATAAAAGGGATAAAACTGGAAAAATGTCATCCTCATCAGTGATGGCTTCTCGCTTTGTTTGTGTAGTTATTTTATGAAAACAAAAGAAATGTTCCAGGTGCACTTCAGGAGTTTCGTCTGCTTGAGAATGTAAGTAAAGGAACCATGAGGTGCCAAAACATGCTCGAATATTTTGTTGTACCTCAAATGCAACAGCGCAATGTCTTCATTCAATTACTTTTATGCAAGATGAAGCCTCTCCACACGTTGGACTCCGTGCACAGCAGTTTCTTGGGCAACATTTTACTAGTGACAGAGTAACCAGTCTTGCATTGCCGGCAACCTAACCCTCTCGTCTACACACCTTAATCCCTGTGATTTTTGATTTTGGGGATACTTAAAAAATCTTGTTTATCAAAGACGCCTAGTAACCTTGACATATTTGAAAGACAGTATCACTTTGCATGTGAGAAGCATCTCAATCAACTAATCACGATCTACAGTTAAATAAGCTGTCCACAGAATGCAGATTTTTTCATCTAGAAGAGGATAACTATATTGTGTGATAGATATCTTGCATCGATAAGGTCCTTGTGATTGAATGTTTGATACGTTCTAATAAAATGTGCTACAAATGTGTATTTTGAGTCTTTTCAGCATATTTTTTGGCGTACAGCACCATTCATCGACTTCTCTAGAGCTATTTCCTTCTCCCCAGGTCTTCAATAGCACGTTCAAACAATTTTGGAGCCTTTGAATAGTTCAATGTATAGAGAGCTCAGAGTAGGGGTGTTTTAATGTTGACCACCTTGTATATATATATATATATATATATATATATATATATATAATATGACCCGGGAGAAAAAAAATGCGTTTAGTTACAAAATGAATTTAAAAGGCTGCTTTGCAGTAATACAATATTTATAATAAATGTTCAAAACAGAGGTTTTATCATTTACGAGAACTACGTTGTGTTATTTACGAAAAGGGAAGGAACTCTTTACACGATTATCCATTGCGCTATTTGCGCGCGAAAAATGCCTACCATTTCTCAAAGCATTCGCCAATTCCTGCATCGCCAAATATGTATTCCTGATGTTCGTCACAATTTCGTACATTTATTGTGAATATTACACTATCTACCAGTAGGTATTTGGACGCCCATGCAAATGAGGATATCTGCGGTCTTGATCTAAATCACGCCTTCTATACTTAAATATCGTGTAGGAAACAACATTGGCATTGATCGCATGCAAGATGCCACGAAATTCAGAGCTGTTTGACTTCGAGAAAGGAATAATTGTCAAAAATCGTAGAAATGGCCGATCCTTACGAGACTTATCTAGTGAGTTAAACATTCCAAGATCGACAGTGGCTTTTGTGATTGAAAAGTTGAAGGTGAGTGGTGATTGTCGGAATGTTGCTTCTACCTGGGAAACTCGCGAAACTATAAGATAAAGAACGATGAGTGCTGCCCAAAAATATTCGAAAAACCCGCATCAAACGGATGGCCCACATACTCCAGGAGTTCCAACAAGCATCCAGGACTGTTGTTTTGATAAATACCATCCATAAGGAAGTACATTTGCTTGTTTTCCATGGTCGTGCTGTCGCCATAAACCTTTGATTACAAAATCCAACTGCGCTGCTTGGCTGAGGGGATGCAAGTCATGACGAAATTAGACCGTAGATAGTGGAAACAGGTTCTCTGGAGTGATGAGTCACAGTTCAATCTCTACCAATCGGATGGCAGTTGGTCTGGGTCTGGCATATGCACGGAGAACGCGTTTTTCTAGAATGCATTGTGCCTACAGTAAAGTTTGGGGGAGGTGAAATTATAGTATGGGGATGTTCTCTTGGTATATACTGGGACCCTTGATTCCAATTCATGGTAAGCTCAACGCAGACTCCTACTCTACTATTTTGGACAACAATTTGCTTTTTACGTTGTGGCAGTTTTACGGGTTCAATCATTGTTATTTGAAGGATAACCACACCACTTGTTATGTTGCGAGGTCCACCTTGGATTGGTATGATGACAGTGGAGTTAGTCGACTAGACTGGTCTGCCCATAGTTCAGACTTGAATCCTATAGAAAACTTCTGGGACGAATTGGATCTCCGAATTGAAGTGTGCAGTAACCACCCAAAATCGATGAAAGAACTGACAAGTTTTCTCCAAGCTGAGTGGAAGAAAATACAACCGTTCACCGTCCAAATACTTGTGGAAAGCATGCTCCGGAGAGTTAAGGCTGTAATTTTTTTTTCTCAGGTGGAGGTTCTACCAACTGTTGAATACCAAAAAAATTGGATTTATCTCTTTTATATATATATATATATATATATATATATATATATATATATATATATATATATATATATTATTAGTGATTTTCAATCTCATTATAACTTACTTAAAAATATAGCAATTGTATAATAATTGAACATGTCTGCAATTTTGTTATTTGTTAGCGCACCTTCACAAATTTGGTGTCGGTCGAGACTCGAGGGGATAAGTTTATCGAGTCAGACAAACTGATTAATCAAATTAATTGACAGGGTTAATTAACTACTATCTCGAAATTTTTATATTACTGCTATCAATTTATTTTTACTAAATCGATTTATCGTAATAAAATTAATCTATCAATATAATTTTATGGAATTCTAATTATAATTTCAAGAATTATAGGGTTTTGAAAAATAATATTTCCAATTTTAAATGAATTTTATGAACTTTTGAACTTGTGTTCTTCAGGAAACTATTCTATATTTCTTAAAAAATATTTTTCCTCACTTAAAGTAAATTATCATATTTCATAAAGTCATGAAAAAAATACATAAATAACACAAATTTAATAATTTTTATGAATTTTTAAAGCTTAATGTGGGTAAAGACGTAAATTTTAACCTTGTATATTTTTTTACATGGGAGCAAAGCTGGCATGCTAAAATGCGGGAATCCAAAAAATTTTACTTATACCCCAAATAGTTTTCAAATTATTTACAAAAATTATAAAATTCCCAAAGTCGATTTGAAAAGTCCATGTTTTGAAAGAGCGTATATTAAATTTATTTGTATTTATAGATCTAATTTTTATGAAGCGTGAACTTTATCGGTCATTATAATATCACAGTAGTTAAATATCAAATTTATTTTCAGATCAGATGATTTTAATTTAGCAGTAATTCTTTAAAGAATAAACGTTTTTCTTACTCAGATAATATAAAATTAGAATGCAGGATAGATTCAGTTTTGGAATGTTTAATTAATTTGTGCTCTTTATCGCTAGTTTGTAAAGAAATGAAATAGAGATCCAAAGAAATCCGTACCATTTCTTACCATTCAATATATTAGCTAACACTGAAATATGGAAAATAATTTGCACTTATTATTTACTTGTAAATTATTTATATTTGAAGAATATTCTGAAAATGATTTCCTAAAAGTTATAAAATCATCTCATTTTTACAATTGCATCTATGAAAAAACATTGTTTTTGAACCTGTGCAGGTTGAGGTTCGAACTCGCAACGTTAGGGTTCGTAGCAGAGTAACATAACCACTAGACAAAAGAGTACTCTCTTCTCCGGAAGTTGTTATCTGGATTATAATGTTACCACTACAAACCTCTAGTTCGAGATACTATAGCATGAAAATATGCTTGACACAATTTGTTTATATTTATTTATCTTGATTACATCGTTGCATAACAGAAAGAATGTCCATCACTCAGTCATTCTTACAGTAATTTACTGTAGTAAACAATAAATCTTCTATCCAATTAACAATTATTTCAGCCTGAAAATAAAATTCCATTCCTTTAATATACAACGATAATATCATTTATTTAGATTTATTTACGAATAATTATTCATTTTTTTTTTCATTTGCGATTTTTAATAAAAAAAATGGGTTGACCAACATATTTCATTCGTCATTAAAAATTAAAATGCATGTTAATTTCTTAGATTAAAATATATAATTAATGTCAACGACAAATTATGAATGAGTTTTTTAAAAAAAGAAATTTTTCAAGATTTAAATAAAAAGAAAAAATATTTAGATTTTGAAAAAAAAACAAAAAAACACATACTTATATGAAGGATAAATCTGACTTGTGTCGTTTAGTACTCCGAAATTCCTGAGATAAAAATGCTTATGCTCCTGAGATAAAAAGGCTTATTTTTCTATTAACAGGCTGAGAGTTTCTTAATATATGGTCCCCGATGGGTTGGCTCTTTTTAACGCAGTTTAGAAAACGAAATTAAGTATATCATACAACCCACTATGAATTTCAGAACGAAATTTGAAACATATACATAATAAGACCTGCTGAATCAAATTATAAAAAAAATATCGATTTCTGCGATGGAAAAATTTTAAGATAGCAGTTAATTAACTATATTTATTAACTAGGTTGATTTGTCTATTTGTCTCAACAAACCTGTCTCTTTAAACCATTTCCATTGACACCAATTTTGTGAAGATACGACAGTAAATAACAAAGTTACAAATACCTTTTTTTTTTTTTTTTTTTTTTTTCAATAGTACGGCAATTGTAGTCCCTTAATAAATTATACTTTCAATCGATTAAAAAATAGGCATCCAAAATGTATATATTTTTTTGGGTACTTGTGTTTCTTTTAAAACGCAAATATTAACTGTCTATCAATGGTTTATTTTTTGTAAAATAAAAGAAAAGACTCCAAGATTCCAAACTAGATTCAAGAAAGACATTAAATTTCTGTAAAGAATCGATTTTTATAACTGTTTATTGCCATTGACAAGGAGTTAATACATAAATTCTTTTTTTTTTCCCTATTATGAAGCGCATAACTCTGAGGTCTAAAAAATAAAATTCTAAGCAGTTGTATTTACAGCCTAAGCCAAGATACGCAATTTTACGTTAGGAAAGGAGAATAATATATTTATTATAGAGAATTTTGAGGAGATAACTCACCCTGTTCTCCTATAAAGGACGCCTACATTTAATACAGTACTCTATATTTGTATGGGAAAAATTTTATAATAGTCACATGAGGCAGTACTTTCGTGTAGGATTTGGCTACTTTATAATGTTTCTTTCTTTCAACTCTAAGAAAATACAAGAAAAACTGAATACGGAATCGATTCTTACAAAAGAAAATGCAAATTCCAGCTCTCATTCGTAATGATATGACTATTTTTCATTTTTATATGAATAAGAAATTTTTTCATGTTTGCAGCTCTAAACAATTCAACACAATTCCGGTCTCTATTTACTAAATTTCTAATAAAATAGGAGGCAACATGTTAGCTAAAATATTTAAAATTTCTTTAAATTTTGAATTAATTATCAAATTTATCCTAAATTGTAATGAAACACATTCTTATTTTTAATATTTAGGAATTTTAAGTTTACTTCGTTTGATTCTGTTGCAATAATATCAGAAATGGGTTGGGTTCTACCTAATGCGTAGTTCGTTAAAATTGAAAGACGCACTTTTTTAAAAATCTGTATCTTGTTACTTTGAATCCGGACCTTGAATTGCATTTTAAACTTTGCTGTTTTATCATCTTATCCATACAATGGCAAAAATCTATATTCTCACGTTTTCTGTTTGAAATCCCGATGTGTTAAACGCAAGATTAAACATAAAAATTCAGATAAGAATTTCTACTAATATTCGAATGAGATTAAGAACTAATCTTTTGACTTTTGGCCACCTTTCTTTTTACGAAATACGGATAAGAATGGGATATCTGGGGTTTTTTTTTGTAAGATATCAAAAGACAATATTTGATATCGATGACCTGTTGTTTTACCTTTTCAGTGACAATTATCTTTTGATGTATCTTTGATTTTGCGCAGATTAAGAGGGATATTGTAGAAAAACGCGTTATTTCCTTCGAAATGGAATTTTCTGATTATCTCATTTAATCAGCAGCTCTGACCTTGATGAGACATAAAAGATTCAGCAATCTGGCTTTAAATTAATTCTGTAAATGAGAGACTCATTTTACAAATCTCTCCTCAAAAAATGTACTTGCTGTACACTGCCCTTGCATTACTCCTCATCTTAATCCTATGGAAATTCATCAAACTCAACATTTGGAGGAACAAATGCAGTCAGCTAATGCCCGGAACTCGCCCGGGATTCTTGAACCCACTGGGGGATGTGTCTACATTATTAATGAAATACATGATGCGTCCTAACAGAGAAACTCTTCATATTAGTAAGTACATGAATTTAGAATTTTCAAAAGGCTTTTTTATTTATTTCTGTTTAGATAAACAATGACTTAATATTCAAAGTATTATGATCAGTGAAAGGGTTTATAAAAATATATGAATTTTGATTACAGTAGATTTAACTAATTCTTTCTATTCAAGAATTAAATGAACGAGGAAGCAGTTTTAAATATTTTAGTAACTAATTATTTCGATGATTGGAACTTCGAGATAAAACATTTTTTTCAATACACAAACTTCTATCTGAATTACTTCTTTAAATGAATGAGGGTAATTTTCTCATTTAAACTCTGTTTCTTGGTTAATAGAAAAATGCTACGTATAGAATTCAAAAACAAGCAAATGGCACTCATGGAGGCCTCAATACATTTTCTAAAGATTTTTCACAGTAAATTGTTGATAGCAACCGAAAATACGATCGAAATGGAAGCTGCCTCTCAGAAATTCACTCGGTAACAAAACACGATCTCTTGATATTTGCAATAAATATCTTATATCATGCTCGTTCATTAATTAAAGAGTCATCACGCGTGGGATACATTTAGAGACACACTGTGAATGAACGACCCGGTAAGTAACAGAAACGTTTAAACGACGAAAAACACAAAACATAAGAGATTAATTGTAATATATATATATACAGGGTGTTTATAAAGTCCCGGACCCATTTTGATGTTTAATAACTCGTAAAATAATAAAGATATAAACAAACTTGTGGCATTTATTGATGGAATAACTCATATATTTTCCTTTTCAGGTTTGAATATTTTTACTTTTGTAAATATCGTCTGCACGTGTGGTTATTTTCAGATAATTTCATTTTCCAGTCTAAATATCTGTACTTTTCTAAATATTGTCTGCTTATTAATTGCATTTTTCTCTCTTTTGTTTTTGGCAACTATTGCAATGTTATGTTTACTTTTGATGTGTTTGTTCTATGTAGTACTTTTGTATGTGATGTTTTATTCGAGTGGATATTAAGGAGAATGCGTACACCACAAGAGAAAGCACAGATTTTATGGTGGTTCATAGAAATGAAATCGATAGTGCAAGCACAGAGAAATTTCAGAAGAATTTACCAATAAGATCCTCCATCCAAAAACAGCATCTTGGGGTGGAAAAAGAATTTTCTAGAAATTGGAAGTATCGAAGATAAGAAACGTTCCAGACGTCCTTGCACAAGTGATTTTGATGTTGAGCGTGTCAGAGAGACATTTTTACACAATCCTAGAATATCTGTGAGATCAGCGGCAACAGAATTGGATATGCCAATTTCGACGGTGTACAAGGTTATTAAGAAAAAATTAAGACTGCATGCATACAAAGTTCAAATTGTTCAAGTTTTGGAACCGAACGATAGACCTAGGAGGATGACCTTTGCAACAGATATGTTAAGGAGGATAGAAGATGCTGCTGATTTTCTGAAGAGCATAATGTTCTCCGATGAAGCATCCTTTCATGTTTCTGGCGTTGTTAATCGCCATAATGTTCGCAAATGGCTCTGTGGATGCCGACATGCACGTCGCTACCTGGTGTGAAATTGACTATCGACTTGATATTCTCCGTGCGACGAAGGGGGCACACGTGGAAGTTCATTGACAAGGGTCATGAAACTTTTTGAGTCTATTTAACTATTTATGTTATTAATTTTAATCTATCTTTATTATTTTATGAGTTATTAAACATCAAAATGGGTCCGGGACTTTATAAACACCCTGTATATATATATATATATATATATATATATATATATATATATATATATATATATATATATATATATATATATATATATATATATATATATATATATATATATATATATATATATATATATATATATATATGATTCTTAAATCCTAATGTACAGAAGTAAAAGAAAAGTATAAGCCTATTAAATGAGTATCCGAACATTAGTTAATACATGTAATCTATAAAAGTGAAATTCAATGTAAATTTCCTAGAACATATTTTAAGTTTTTTTTTCTGTTATATCACAACAAAAAAGTGAAACAAAAAATAAGAAAATAACTTTTTTTTCAAGAACAAAAAAAGTTAATGAAATATTTTAAAACACACTAATAAGTGGGAAAAAAAGCAATCGAAAAAATTGCGATATGAAAATGGAAAAATATTAATATTATATTGTAATAAATATATTATTATTGTTGTTGTTTTGAATCGGAATCTTGATATTTTTCCTACAGATTTTTTCAAGTTATTAACATATCACTACGAACGTTTCAAAAATGAGCAAATGTTTTGCATGTGGATTGCTTACGTGCCGTTCGTGATGATTATCAAAGCGGATGCTGCGAAAGTAAGCACGATTTCTGAGAATATTTATTCTTGAATGCTAAAAATTGAAGACAAGAATACGATTCCTTTCAAAGGAATTTTTCATGAAATGTGTGATTACTAAATAATCAAAAATTATGTCCCTAAAAATCACTTATAAACTTTAAAGCTACAGCAAGCATACAGAAACAGGTCATTTTTATAATAAAACATTCAGATAATCTAAGAAATTTATTTTTGTGACATATTGTAACAAGTTTGTAAATATTTTGAATTTTGTAGTAGTTAGAATTATTATTTGATTAGTTTTTAACCCTCCTAATTGAGGATTGTACACATTTGCATGTTACAAAAATATTACAAATTTGAAAATATTTTGCATTTTTATTATATTTTTGTGTAAATGTTTCAGACGAATCTGTGGAATCCATCATCAATGGCATGATGCGTTCGTGCCCGGCTAACTCAGTGGACAGAGCGCGAGACTCTTAATCTCTGTGTCATGGGTTTTAGCCCCATGTTTAGTTGTTATGATTTTAGGGTTATTTCGATTGGTTAGCCGATGAAGAAACAGTCCTTTAAAAGTCTAAAATATTTATTCCAGCAAGTTCAGAACTTTGCACGAAGCAAAAATTACAATTCCGCACTCGAGTACAGCGTAATGGAGGAGTGACTAATAACAGACTTCCAAAGTCTGATCACAAGCGAAAAGGCTCTCAGTGAAATCGTCTCTCCACTTAATACGTGTTTTATTTTTTGGCGAGATATGACGTAAGCATCATCCCATTGATTTCCCGAAATATTAGTGCTAGAGCTCCCAATCTCGAACTCTCGAAAGCTTAATCAAGCTTAACTGTCGAAAGTTGAATGTCACCAAGATCGCCAAAAATCTCGCCACATCGGCGATAAGGTCACCAAGCGGCAATTCTGCAAACGAAGAAACCGACCCTTCGCTATAATTTAAAACCGTGATTAATTTTTTAACAAATCATAAGAAGCTATATAAATAAGGCCGTTATTCAGTGATCACATTTCTCTGAATCTCCATTTAAAGTTATGATTCACAGGTTAGGAAATCTGAGTACATTTGTAAGAAGTTATGATTGCGCAAGAATAAACTAACAATCGTTGTGAATTATTTCAATTAATCTTTTATAGTAAGAAAAACTGGAATGATATAGATAGTGCGAGAATCTAAGAATAAAAAATAGAATAAAAATAAAACTTGAACTTAGAACAGCCTTCTTCAAATTTAGTTTATAAGTATGCATAAAAAGTCTTATTCTATCCTTTATTATGAAATGAAAATTCTTTTTTTTAAAATTTATTGCATACAATGCTTAATACATTGAATCATCATATTCCATGTGTACCGAAAATAAAGATATAACTAATGAAAGAATAATTTATCTACACAAAAAAAGTAAATTTACTTTTTAGGAATTGCTTAAAGGACTAAAACACAATGAAAAAAGCTGGGTTTACGACTTTTTGGAACCTTTCTTCGGAGAAGGACTTTTGACTAGGTACTTTCTAGTTTTTTTTGTTTTTTTTTCAGTTTTTATTTAATAAGTAGATAGAATATTATTTAAAAAATTTTAGATTTAAGGAAATTTTCAATATAAATTATATTTCGTTTTTGCATTTTCGTAAGATAAGTAATTCTAATCTATGTAAAGATTTCGGATTCATTTTAATGTAGTAATTAGCCGTCTTTGATGTTCAGTTAGTTTGTAAAAAAATGTTGGCTAGGTTTAATTTTAATTAAATTTCTTATGAATTAATTTTGGTTTCTGATTCCTTCATCAAAGTTAGAGTATTAGAAACAATCAACATCAGAAATTAAGGCAGCAGATTATAATGTTGTTATTTTAATAGTTTTACATCTGCTTTTTCATTGAAAAATTGACCTTCCTAATAGAGTCAAGTTCCATGACTTCAAGATGCCATTAAAAATGTATTAATCCGTGTAATCTATTATATAATTTCATATTTTCCTTTACAGCCCCTCCCTTTCATTTTCTCATTCCTTACTAACCGCATCTGATGACCAGGTGGTTCTGTTCGATTGTTAGTTACAGTTCTTATGCCTGATTTGATGATCTTGATTTCTTCACTAAAGTATTTAATGCATCTAATCATAAGAAAAATTACAACTTTGTTATTTTAATAGGTTTGCACACATTCGGTTTATTGTTTAAAGGAGTCAAGTAGGTTAGTAGCTGCAACCAAATTAGTGCCTCGGGGCACCGAGTAAAAGAGGCCAGTTGGATGAAAAAAGTGATTCAGATTTGAAGAAATGGATAGAGAAGTCCCAATTATCATTTGTAGATTCGATATCCCAAGCATGCCATAACATCATGTGGTCATTTAAAATTATTTCGAGTAGATAAACCGTGTGTTCACTAAAGCCAAAGATAACACTCACTAATCTCAACTAGAGACTTCAAGCACTAAACCTTACAACTGTTTTTATCCACAAGACGCAATGACTCGGAACTTCCAGATTTAGAAAGATACAGAAATTATAAGAACATTCTAGAATAGACGAGAAATAACAGAGTAAATCAATAACAAAAGTTTTTTGAGACAATTTGCATGCAAACAGATACGAACTTGCGAACCGGCGCATTTAGTTCATAGCGTTCTACCACTGAGACCTTCAGTCCACGCCAAGTTTGAACAATTTTTTTAGAATATACCTATAAGGAAATAATTTTATGATATAAATAGCACAGATAATAAAGAGAAACTTTCATCTTTGATTTTCAACAATAAGAGAATACCTTGCGATTAAATTTTTGGAAAAACAATGAAAAAGATTTGAATTTCATTTCAACAATGACTGTACTGCTGAAAATTTGGAGAAAAATATTTTTACTTTTTTCAAAATTCAAAAAAAAAAAAAAAAAAAATCATTTAATGGCAATTAAAGCTGTGTCCCTAAGCAAATGTTTTTTTGTTTTTATTTTTTAATTTCGACACATATACTTCAAATAAATTTTTATGAACAAAATTTTTCTAGAAGTTATCCTAAAATAACGTCAAAATAGTATTTAAATTTGAATTAATAAACATTTTGATTACAATTAAAAAAACTCTTAGGAGTGAACATTACAACCCCAAAAGTGCATTTGTGTCAAATTTAATAATATTTGGTCAAACAATCGGTAGACAGCCAATGCACACTATTTATTATTATTATTACTAGAAGTAGAGATGTTGTATAACTCAGATGCAGAAATAGTAAAAACCATTCAAAATGAATTTTGAACTTAATTTAATGATTAAATTGAAGGTTTACAATGGATTTTTGCCAGCCATTCACAGAAGCAAAGTGAGAAAGAAGACGAATCCTTTCGTAAACGAAATTAAGATTTTTGAGATAGCTTTCCAATCCTTGATACTTGGGCTCATTTATTGTTTCTGAACTTAGCCATGAACATATTACTACTTCTGCATTTCCTTTTGAAATAGCTTTATTCATTCCAATAAGAAACAATATTAATGCGTATTTCTTTTTCAGCGGTGGTGAAAAATGGAAAGCGAGACGGAAATTACTAACTCCTTGTTTCCATAGTGATATCATGAAAGATTTTCAGTCTGTTTTTAATGAAAATTGCCAGAAGCTAGCGGACGCTTTTCAAGCCGAAACGAAGAAAGATTTCACTATTATCGACAATTTCATAAAACTTTCATCTCTAGATATGATGTGTGGTGAGTAAAAATTCATCAGATAATTACCGCAAAATAATGATTTGCTTTATTTAGCGCTTTATAAAATTTCAATTTATTGCAAAATTGTAGAATAGAATTTCATTCAGGAACCAAAGAAAACCATATGTAATAAGCTAGTATTGAAATGTGCCCATTTTTGAAAGTCTAAAAAGAAACAATGAACGAAAAGAAATGACAGCTATGAAAGTGCTCCACCACCAGAAAGAAAGAAAAGGAAACATTTTATTGCTCATTGTACATCATTAGTGCGATGTTCCTTTTTTACAATGATTTTTCTTACTGTTTTTATAGTTTTTATTATTTTTTATTCAAATGTGTAAGAATATGAATAACTAAAAAACACTCTATATTTAATTTTCTTTTGCTGATTTATTTTTTACGTATTCTATTAACTAAGCGGAAAGGTAAAGGTGAAGCCCTTGGGTAATGAAAATGAATTATTTCATTAAGTTCAAGGTACGTAGGCTCACACTCTGTTAGATTATAAACTTTCATTTTGAAGTAATCTAAGAGTGATTTGAGAGCGATCTCGTCATCTTGAATTACGGCCAGATGGCAAGAATTATACCTTAGAGTTCAAACGACTGCTCCAAGCTTTCGAAAGCAATAACAGGAGAGATTATGTATTTAAAATAAATCATCTTATATTTATTATTATGATTTCTCTTCGTCACTCAGAAACAAAATTAATGAATATCGATTATTAAAAAAGTAATATTTATGGAAAATTATATAATATAAATATTGTGACGAATCTGTAGTATTGTTTCTTTCTTTTGAGTAATTAATATTTCTTATTTAATGTTTCTAGAAATCTATTATTTTGGATAAACGTGCATTTTTGTCCACAAATAACGGTGGTAATCGTTGTAAAAATTTTCAATTACTATATGAATTCGCCACTTGAATTTAATTACTGTTAATACCGATTATATTCACTGTTGGTTTTTTATTGATTTTCACTGAGTGCCAAAATCATTTTCGCTCTCTTCACCATAATTTGAAGTAGCAATAAAATGGCAGTAATTCTATAGAATTATTAGGAAAAAAAAATATATAAGCCTGCACGAATTTTAGATATTTTGAATTCATGAATTTCTAGTAAGTGGCTGATTTTAATTCATACATTTAGGCATACACAGAAAAGCATTTTTGAAATGTCCAAAAGCATTTTTCTAGAGTGAATGCATTGCTCTCGTTTTAAGATTACGTGATTCCTTTCGATTTCAAGTATTGTGCAATTCGTTACAAAAAGTGGGACAACTTTGTAACATTATTATTTTTTATCGTATCTTCACAAAATTTTTTATCGATTGAAATGATTCGAGGAATTTTCTTCCAATCGACAAGCCGATTAATAAAGTTAATAACAACAACTCGAAATGTTTTCTATGTTTTATCTAATCAATTTGTTTATCGTCATGAAATTAATCTCCCAATAAAATAAATATAGTGGTAATTCCGAGATTTATTGGATTCCGAAAAATGTATCTTCTAATGATAAATGAGTTTTATTCTATATATATATATATATATATATAGCATAAAACCTTTTGTACTCACTCAAAAAATTATCTTATTTCCAAAAATTACACAATAGGTGCAGAAATAATTGGATTTAAGTGAACTGACTCCTTTTTTAGGCGGATTTCATCGAAACTTTGATTTAAATTAAGGATTATCATGTAAAGATCGCATAACAACTTCCATGCTTCTAATTTGTTCTATTTTTCAGTTAGCATAGAAGCAAAGCAAACGTTTATATTTCAAATATATAATTCTTCGGTCTAAGAGTTTTCTGAAACATGAAGATTCGTTGAAAACTAATAATCAGTTTATTTGAAGACTACACTTCTTGGACTTTTAGAATTCGTGTGTGGACAGATAAAAAAATGTTTATTTTAAATTTTGTTTCATCAGTATAAATATTATCCGCATACAGTTCTTTAATCATATAAATTGAATTTCGTCTAACTAATTAACTTTCACTTAATCATAATATTTTTACAATAAAAGTGATTTGTTATCATTATTCTTATTCTGGAATAAAGATAATTAATATTTGCTAAGAGCATTGAAATAATTAAAACATTGTTAAACTGTATGTAAAAGTCATATGTGTATTATTTTTATAATAATAAAACAATTCTCCTATAAAAATTAATAAATGTGCTACCCAGGTAGCAATTGTTTCCGCTTGAAAGTAAAGTTAGCCGCGTTGGCCTAGTGGTAAGGTCTCGGCCTCCGAATCGGAAGGTTTACAGGTTCGTAACCCGATTCCACCTAAAACCATCGTATAAGTGGGTCTGGTGCACGTTAAATCCGTCGGGGCCAAACTTCCACCCTGTTGGTATGGTATGGAATTTTGGAGACGTGGGTTCCATCTCAGGTGTCATCCTCTTCATCTGTCCGCGGTTCAAAATTACAAGGTCGGTCCTAAAATATTCCTAATGTTGTTTTAAAAACCGGACGTTAATTAAACTAAACTATAAAAAAAATCGGTGATTTTTTTAAATGGGTCACATATTCTATTTCATTCGCTATAAAAATTTAATTCTATTTCAATTTCTTAAAGCGTGATCAATTAAACAGTATGAAAGCTTCATTTTCTTGAAATGTAATGAAAATGTCTCAATATTTAAATGAAATATTAATGATCTGAAGAATCATACTCATTAAAGATAAATCTGAATTGCGTCTAGCTATTTTTTTTCCGAAAAGCCTTGTTTGGCTACTAAAAAGCTGAAATTCCATTAACACGCTGTCCCTAGAAAGAAGCCTCATTTTTAAGGTTATCTCAAAGAAATTTAACTGGTTTTCTCAAATTAAGTACATCTCAATAGCTGCTGCAAATATTGCACAGAAATTCAGTGCACATAAATAAAATAGTCTGCAGGAAAGAATTATTGAAAAAAATATCATTTCTTGTAAAAGAAAAATGACAAGATAATCGTTATTAATTATGTCAGTTAACTCGTTTATTGACATCAGTTTGTCGATGGATAGAAACACGCCCCTTCGAGTTACTTCCATCGGTATTATTTTGTGAAGATACGATAACAAATAAGAAAATGACACAGATGTCCCCTTCGTTTTTGGAATCAACAATATGTTCTATGCTCTCCATTCTGTCTGAATGCTGTCTTCTATGCCAACGAATTTGTTGATAATAATTGCAAAAACTTTCTTTCGAAATGAAAGTTTTATTCTTTTCTTATTTCTATAGATTCCTATCATAATGACATGATGAAAACTAATACTAAATACTGAATTTACTTAAAACTAGTTTCTGTTTCTTCTTTTGCATTTTAGAAACCATTTTTGGCGTAAAAGTAAACGCACTGGAGAATGAAAACTCTCAGTACGCCAAAGCAGGAATAAAGTAGGTGACATTATGCATGTTGAAGTGTATTTCTATATTTTCATTTATCTATGATTATATATATATATATATATATATATATATATATATATATATATATATATATATATATATATATATATATATATATATATGAAGGGTGCCCCAGGGAAGAGAAACAGCATTTGTTTCTCTAAATATTGCAAATACAAAATATCATTAAATAAGATGTATTAATTATTGAAAATACTCAGCTTCTCTGGAGGTTGCTAATTAAAAAAAATTGTACATTCCCAATTTAAAGTGTCAGTTAGGGAAATAGTTCCCTTACATTCATATGTTCGTTTTATAAAATTTCATATTTTTGTCTACAAAATTTCTGTAGCTATGGTTATTTTACAATTTTGGCGATCCATCACAAATTTAGTTGCAAATTTATTCAATACAGAAAAAACGTCACTTGCAAATATTTGTTTAATAGTACATAAACGAAAAATCATGATTTCAGAGAAATTTACTAATCACCCACGTCTTTGGTCACATCGAGAGTTACTGACTGCATCGTCTATATAAATAAAGAAAGAAAACTAGAAATTGAATATTTCATAGATCTCAGAATGGAATCCGAGCAATAAAATAACATTCTTTGAAACTGTAAACCATATATAATTATTGCTCGATCAGGAAATCAATGTAATTAGAATTAGATTTATTTTTTCACCATAATGTTCTGAATAAAGCCGAAAACAAAGCAAGAAGAGAGTTGCAATCAAATTGTCTTAATTTATTTATATTCGTGAGCAGAATACTAATCACGGGACGATTGTGAAGTATCATTTGCAGCAGAATCAGTTTGAAGTTAATGATAAGATAACATCATCTCGACCCTATAATTGTGCAGCTCATGATAATTGACAGCCATCATGAGCGGATTATTTTGCTTACGGATACAGGCATAAAATGATTTCGTGAGCAGAATATTAAGCACAAGACGATTTTTAAATATCATCATCAGCAGAATGAATTTGAAGTTAATGATATGTTGACATCAGCGCAACTATGTAATTGAGCAGCTGATGATAATTGACAGCCAACGTGCTCGGATAATTTCGCTTATGGATGCAGCTATAAAATGAGTTAAGCTTTCTGTATTGTGTTCAATTTCTTTTCTTTACCAGAAAGGACAACTGTTTGCAATAAGAATAAATATTTTGGATTAATCTGTATTTTACTGTCTATTGTGGTTTAATGCAACATCTTTCGAGCTAAACAAATCAATTTTTTTTAAAGTGAAATTCCATTTTTCAGTTGGAATTATATTTTTAATAATATTAACAATACTTGAACTTCGTTCCATTTAAAGGCTTGGAGAAATATTCATGGGCAGAATTTACAATTTCTGGATGTGGCCTCAGTTCATTTATGAAGCAACGAAATACTACAAAGATCAGGAGTATCATCTAAAAATAATGCAAGACTTCACAACATCAGTAAGTTTGTTTCAGGGATTATGAAATTCTCACATGCTTTCGATTTTATACATAAAAATGATAAAGATTTTTTGTTCTTGACAATTGAACTTTAAAATTATAAATAGGTTAAAAATATTTATTTGAAACATAGTTTTTTTTAAAATCTTGATAAATAGATATTTCAAATAAATAATATATTTTTATTGGACTGCTTATTTGCATAATTTTAATTGCGCATTTGTCATTTTTTTTTCTTACCAGAGAAATTGTGTAGAATTCTTACCCTCTAAGCGACTGAACAGTATTATTTTGTTCTTGATGTTCAGTTCAAAAATAAATAATTCATGGTTATATTTATTTTTTAAAATTCCCCTGTAAAAATACAATCACGAATATTCAAGGAATATAAAATAATCTCTATTAAAAATAAAAGAGTAAGTGTGTGTATTGGCGGCCTTCCGTGTAGACTTCTAGACCTGGAGCAGCTTCGTACAGATACACTTTAGAGGGCAATTTATTGAGGATAAATTCCTGCTACACTTAGAAGGAATTTTTTGGAAATTTTAACTTTTCAAAAATGAAGTAAAAATTTGGAGATAGGAAGATAGAATATCGGCAGCTAAATTCCTTGCGCAGTGCATTGAACTTTAGTCAATGTGATCATTAAAAAAATCATTTCCCGTATATGAAGGTTTAGAGCAGGGGTGTCGAACCTTTATGAATTAACGTGCCATTTTTTCTAAAGAAATGTGCAATGAGGTATAGACGTGTCGTCAAATAATTTTGGCCTGTGATGATTGAAAAGATAATAAAACTAAATACTAACAACTCAAAACTCTTTATTTACTCTTTATTGAAAAAATACATTTTGCGTAGCGTATTTTCAATTCAGCGTGCATTCTGAACATCTTACAATCCTAATATAAATTATTTGTCATCTAATCTGCAACAACAGAAGTCATATTAATGTTACTTTAATTTGAATTATATGTATAACTAAAACATTTAGTACCATACAGTGCAAAATGTATTTTTTCGTAATAAAAAAAGAGTTTTGAGTTGTTAGTATTTAGTTTTATTATCTTCTCAATCATCAAATCGCAGGCCAAAATTATTTGACGACACGTCTATACCTCATTGCACATTTCTTTAGAAAAAATGGCACGCTAATTCATAAAGGTTCGACACCCCTGCTCTAAACCTTCATATACGGGAAATGATTTTTTTAATGATCACTCTGTACTTTGTATGTTTACATCTAAAATTCTGAATAAAATTGCCAAAATTCTGTTTAAAATATTTTCCAAAAAATTGGGATATACGTTATGATAATGTCTGGCAAATGGAACAAATATCTGTTTGATGATGATACAAAGTAAATCAGTGCACATTTCGAGTGTTATAGGAAGCCTTAATCCCATCATGCATATATAATACATAATACATAATATATACATCAATATAATACATACATACGAATATATAGTATAATACATCATACATAATAAATACATGATACGTGGCTTCGCTTGAATCCATTTATTCTAGACCAGTCTACTCATTATCAGCTGGTTAGCCAGAAATATTGATTATATTTGTTTTCAGATTAATTGTTTAAATATAACTTCATACTCATGATTCCGCCAAATTGTTTATGTGGTAAAAATAAAAATTCGCTAAAATCTTAAATATTTTTATCTTTAACTATGATCACTTCATTGCATTGCTTACAGATTACTGGCTATTAATCACTTTGATTTTGCAACTCTTTGAACTTTAATAACTTTGATTTTTGAGCTTTAATAATGGGCACAGCATAATATCATCAGGAAAATAAAATTCCACTAAATTTTTGTGATCGAAATTTTTAGGTAATTAAAGAGAAGAAAGCTCGTTATATAAACGAAGGAGGCGAGGGTGAACAAAAAAGGCGCAAGACACTGATGGACATGATGCTGGAGCGCCACTTCAAATTTCAAGACATGAATGAGGACGACATTAGAGAAGAAGTTAATACATTCATCATGGAGGTAATGTTAAGATCTAAATTTCATTTAATGATCTCTCTTATGATTATGATATTTAAATATTTTTATTCTAAAACTAGATTTATAACAAGAAGATTGTTATATAAAGAAAAAAATTCACATTTTAGTTCAAAATTATATAATGTGATAATCTTTCCAGCTTGCTTCGACTATCTTAACATTTTTCTTTTTGGATTGATTGCATCAGCCATCATTTTGCGCGTTAATTGCATCATCATTATTCATTATCATTCTGTGAGTTAAGAATTTCACAGTATATCCTAAACAGAAAGAATTTCAGTCGAAAAACATCATCATATCTGCTTTGAAATAATGTTTTCGAGCTTAATAAATGAGGCTAAACCCAGGGTGGCCATAAAATATCTTTCCCTGTTTGGCGGCATCTGTAGCGAATCTAAAACGAATGAATGAAACGAAACCACATTTTAAATACAGATTGTAGAAGGCATGGCAAGATAAATTCTGTAGAAAAAAAATAGTACTGAAAGTTGCCGGTAGTGTAAATACTACCACTAAGAGAATGTAATTACAAAGGAATTAATGAAAATCACAGAAAATAATCTCTTATTCATAAATATCAAGGTCTCCTGGACATCGTGCTACATTTCCAATATTCTGACCAACATATTGCCTACCGTGTATGACGTTCTCTACTACTGCATGTAAACTGTCAGTTTCGATGTTTATAATAGCTCATCTTATGTTTTGTATCAAGACATGCAGGTTTGGAACGCCACCAGTGTAAACTACGGATTTCAGGTACCCCTGTTATCAAAAGTTACTTGGGGCGGTCTAAAAATATTGAATGATAACTCTCTCAGTACCGAAATATTGTCTTAAAAGGCTCTGTACTGAATTCATATACTCTTCTCTGTACAGGCATTATCTTTAATACAATTTCGGAATAACAAAAGATTGCAGAATTTGTCCATATTTTAATGGTACAGGTAATAGGACCTGTTTGAATAAGATTCTCAAAAATGTACTGCTCCATTATAAAATTGGCTGTGAAACCACACCACATGGTCACCTTCGGGAAATTTAATGGCATTTCTTGGATCACTATGGGACGTTCACGTGCCCAAATATGGTAGTTTTGAGTATTGACAGACCCATTCGATTAAAAATGAGCCTCATTCTTCTCAAAATATTTTCCAAGGCCAATCAGTGTCGACCTTCATTGGCAAGAAACATTAAAGCGAAAGCGAAACGCTTTTCATGACCTATGATTTATAATGTTGCACTCGATTGATCTTACACAGATAAAAATGCAGCATTTTGCGTAAGATTTTCCATACAGTAGTATAAAATATATCGGTTTGGCGAATAATTGCACGAAAGCTTGGACAAGTCCAGACCGAAGTCCTAGCTAATCTAACTGCTAGTCGAACACCACTGCACCAACATCTGATACTCTTTTCGTCCTAAGCCATCTCTAAGTCCTAGCGAATCAGTTTCCACGAATTTTTTAATCATTTCTCTCAATGCTATAGTGACATTGAATCTTTACGAAGGTTATGAAAAGTTCGAAATTCCTTAAGACTGGCCGCGGTATTACACTGTCTAGTGTAGAACAGTTTTACCAATAAAGCACGCTGAGGTAAAGTTAGGCCAGCATTAATCATACTTCACGAATAACCGTCAAGAACACGTCAATAGTCGAACAAATTGCTAACAGTTCGTTTACTTTTTTCTTTATACAAGAAATGCATGGTGCTGCTATTACGCAGGCACGAGGAATTTTACATAGTCGATATGCAAATTTCTCCTTCATACGTGACAGCAGTGCCAATTTGTTTCCTATCTGCAAATTTAGTACTAATTTTTTTTATTAATTTTTTTCTCATGCTTTTCTCAATTTATACATATATAAAGTATGTGTTCCAGATGCTGCAGATGCCACCAAGCAGGAAAAGTTATTACATGACCACCCTATATATGAGATCTTACCTCAGTTTCTATTGTTGATTTCATTTCATTTATAACTTGGGAAATATTCTAAAGAAATTATTTATTCTAAAACTATTACTCGTAAGAGTCGCTGATTTATATACAGAAACAATGACATTTTTTGAAAAATAATCAGAAAAAAAAACTTATAGAGTTGCAGAAATGTAATTTATGTGGAATAGCAATGCCACCTATATCGATACGTGTCATTTATTTCCTATACCGCAAAAACCCTGCTAAACTCCAAATTTCTGGCATTTTTAAAATCAGTATTAACAGCTTATTTTTTATTAGGGACACGACACCATCGCCATCTCTATCATCTGGACCCTATTCCTTATCGGGCTTCATCCAGAAATCCAAGCCAAGCTCCACGAGGAACTGGACAGGACATTCGGAAGTGACAGGGAAGGAGCTGTAACAATAGACGATCTCAACAAATTGAATTAGATGGAATGCGTCTTAAAAGTAATGATGGAACTCAATGCACTACAGTAACTAAGATATTGACCAATGAAGGGTATTGTAGATATCAACAAAACATAATCTTACATAATATTTGATAAATCAAATTCACATATTTATTGAACCTTTCAAATTTGTGAGCAAGTAGAGAATGAAAAAGAAATCATTGTTTCTCCCATACTTTTCCATTATTTTTATAGTCCATGTACATGTAGTATTTTCAAGCGAATTCAGGCGTTGGTGATTGAGCGTGTTTGTCACAGTGACCCAAAAATTCTATTCGGTATCAAAAAATATGAATGCAAATTAGGGAACGGGAAAAATCCGGATTTGTTTGTTCAGTACTCAAGGAGTATCTTCAGAAACTAACGCATGTGATGACAATGCCTTCAGGATTCCCTTTACGAGCCAAAGAAGCAAATTCCCTTTACAAATGCAACGTATCGAAAACTTTCAGTTTCATATTTAGGTTTTATGAATAAGTATAGAATAAATTTTAATTCTATAATTTGCATTTTTTTCGACGATATAATATATAATTCTCCTCGTGAAAAGAGCGGAAGAAATCTAAAGGAGAAAAATATACGTCAAAAAATATTGGGAATTTTTTTCGTCACTTTTTTGCATACCCCGAAATGCCATATAAGTTCCACATACCTCGTAGGAATGCACTACATGGGTAATTCGCTATTGTAACTCCAATTATTCCATATTTTTGTACTTGAATTGTCATCCATTCCTCATCATTTGGATAAATATTCATAGTACGTGAATTGACCTAAATATCTAAAAAGTATCTTCTCGTATCTCCATTTAAAAAAATATTTTTTCTAAAGTCTTCTTTGGTTGTAAAACTTCTAAGAATCAGCAAAATAAAAGTAAAAAATACATACTTAATATTTGAATATTCAATATATTTCACATATTCAAATATATTTGAAATGTTCTCTGCGTATAGGATATTGATGGATGAATAAAGGATATTCAACAAAATTACTTTTCTAAGCAACTTTTTGCTTTCTTTATAAAGTTGTTGATGTTTTTCATGTATGTATATGTATAATGCTTGCGTATTTCACCACTAATAAATTTTAATTCTATAGGAATCCAACAGGATCTACACTGTTGTCCCAGTTTTCGGAAGAAAGATCTATGAAGACACTGAAATTTGTAAGTAAATGGATGTGTTCAGTAAGATTTCCATATAAATTTTAAGATTTTTTTTTTGCAGATTATTATTAGTATTAATTTACAGACATATTAAACATTTTGCTGCGAAAAACAATTAAACTCATGATAAATTTATATTCAATTAATAGTTTGAAAACATTGAGAAATATAGTGGTGGCAAAAATTGTGGACACTTTTGAAAATTTTCATGTTTTCTAACTTTGTATGCTTATAGAAAAGGTACCGTTTCACAAAATACATACACTTACGTATCATTTTAAAGAAAATTTAATTCTGAATTCAATGCAAGAAGCAAAATTCAAATATTTGCAATACAAAAAAAGTTGAGCTGCAATAATTATTGAGATACATTAGATGCTAATGACTGCAGTAAGTTATCAGTACTTAGTAGGGTAGCCTTTATTTTTTATCATAGCTTCACACTGATGTTTCATTGAGCTAAAGAGTGTTTTACGTTCTTCTTTCGTTATTGGGGATGCCAGGAAACAATTATAATCTCAATTAATTCTCTTTTATTAGATGAACGCTTCATATGTACAAGAGTTTTCAAACGGTACCGTAAGTTCTCAATAATTTTGGGGTCAGGATTATCTCCAAGCTATGACAACAATTCAATACTCTTTGTGCTAAACCACTCATTCGATATTTTTACTGTGTGGCAAGGAGCTGATTCCTGCTGAAAAATAAATGATGCGTTGTTGGGAAAGATATCACTGTAAGTTTTGACTCTAGAATAGTGTCAATGTATTTTCTAGCATTCAATGTCCCATCAATAACATGATGAAGACCAATACTGTCTACTGACATGCATGACCAAATCATAACACTAACTGAGTTTTTCATAGTTTCTGAATGCAGGCATAATGTACCTCTTAGCTTGTTCTTAGTCTTAAATATTTTAGCTATCACTACCGAATAATGGATTTGTTTCCTCACTCCGTATAATTTGCGATCACCGCTCATCTGTCCAATTAATGCGTTCCCTTGCCAACTGTAATCTTTTGATACTCTGCTGTAAATTGAGATAAGCATTGTTTCGTTGAATTCTGCCTCTTAGTCCAACATCTAATGACTTTCGCCTGGTTGTTCTTGAACTGACATAAATGATAGCATCATTAAATTGACTTCTGATGGCCGCTGATGACATTCTTTTATCTTAAAGACATATTCTTTTTATTTTACTTTCATCAACAGATGTGGTGATCCTTTTTCAGCCCTTTCCTGCTTTCTTTTTTATTGAATTTGTCTCCTGGTATCGTAAACAAAACTTTCATACTCCAGATGTAGTCACTGAGCCACATACCTGTCTTTCAATTGCAGCATAGGAAAGACCACATTCATGTAACACAATAATCTTAGTTTTTTTTCTAAGTGTCCAATCTATTCTTTTATTTGATGTCATTGCTTCTTGAATAAATATTAGAAATATTTACAAAAATTCCCACTATATATTAAATAGATTAGCAAAATTTCTAACTTGCAATTTGATTACATAAAAAACAGTCTTCTTGCTACAGAAAAAAGCACAATTATCGCTTGTTACAACTTTAAACATGATACTAGCTTCTTCTAGCAGTTATTAACATTTGATTGGTTCCCAGAACAAGAACAGTAATTTGTCAGGAAAGTTAGAAATTGTAACTCACTTCATCACTGTTTATGTTATTCAGATTAAAGTAAGAATAACTTTTTTGTATTGGAAATATTTGAATTTTTCCTTTTGTATTGAAATTAGCATTAAATTCTCTTTAAAATGATATGTAAGAGTTTTCATTTTGTGAAATGTAACATTCTCTATAAGCATTCAAATTTAGAAAACATAACAATTTTTAAAAGTGTCCACAATTTTGGCACTACTGTATATTTTAAATTATTTATTTTAACAGTAGGATTTAATAACATACCTGATATCCCTATTGTTTTTGATTGCTTAATTGGTTAGAAGATAAATCTTAGCAGTCTCGTAAACATTTTGTTTAAAAATTTAGAATTCAGGATCCAATCACATCTCTCCACAAAATTTTATTATGATAAACTGGTCTCGTAAAATAAGAAGTTGCAAAATTAACTAATGAACTTATAAAAGTAAGAAGTGATAAATGTATTTGTGAGCAACCTGTCAGAAATAGGAAAGCATGCTAACCACTAAACAGTAAGGGAGTAAATATCTTACCAAGTAACAAAGTTACCATGTTTGTCAAATAAAAACAATTTGTTGGCACTTTTTAGCACAAAATCATAGAATTTCTTAAAATCAAACAAAATTTGAATTCCATTTTGCATCCGACGATATTGTAGCACATCTTATGCTATTATGTTAAGATCCTTTTGACAATCACCTCGATTCTGTAAGTTCCATCCTTATCAGCATGTAACGAGTTATTTGTGAATAATAATGCCAAGATCCACTCCGCAGAAACTGTTCGATAGTAGTTCCGTGAGTAGAAAATAACTATCAAACATCTAGGTTTCTAACTCCAAATCTGAATTTTACAGAGAATGTTTGGAAATAGAAACTTCCATTAACAATCTCTTGTGCCACAATTTTCGATGGACTTTCTTTGGACACAACTTTCTTTGACTAATGCTTGCCATTCTCTGTACTTGATGCAATCCAATATCATGTAAAATCATACATAACCATGCAAGTGTTCTAATTCGGACTGAAAAAGTAATGATTTAATTTTATAATTCATCTGTTGTAGTTCAGTAGTTCATAATCATCATCGTTTAACTTTTCTGAAAAAAATATATGAATTTTTAATGAAAATATATCAGTTCATTCTTCTTTCTGTTTCTTGATGAAGAAAAACTGCGCATGCTAAAGCAAAAATACCCTTTATATTTAAATTAATTAATAGTGAATTTTTTCATTATTCTATTCGTAGAAATGTAATTCGAAATATAAAAAGGGAATCTACCATTTTATTGAAAGAAATATGATTCTACTTACTTTTAAGCATATGGTAATAAGTTAGTTTACTAAATCTGGATCCTTAAATATATATTCTTAGGTGGTCACACTGTTCCAAACGGTGCTTCGTGCATGATTTTAAATTATTACCTGCACAGAGATGAATCGGTGTATCCCGATCCGGAAAGATTTGATCCGGACCGATTTTTACCGGAAAATGCAGCTAAAATTCCTGAATACGCACACTTGCCTTTCTCAGCTGGACCAAGAAATTGCATAGGTGAGAACTATTAATGATATGAAGACTTTTATAATTGATATAAAAATTATTAGTTTCACAATTTCTTCAGTACTGCAAATTTTTAGGCTTATAGTAAATATGAAAATCAAAAAGAATTATTTTTCTTAACCATAAAATTAAAAGAATAATGGTCTAAAATAAATAAAAGTGGTTTTGTATTCCCATTAAAAATATTCTAACAAATTTATAATATCGTCTCTATCTGTTATGTAGAACGTTGTATAAAAACACTATAGACAGCAAATCACACCACCTTCGTTTTATAACATTTAAAGTTTTTAATTCATAGCATTTCATGTTATCATAAAATAATCTCAGTAAAATGTAGATACATGTACTAGTACATG
Organism: Argiope bruennichi; assembly: GCF_947563725.1. Classification (NCBI taxonomy): domain Eukaryota; kingdom Metazoa; phylum Arthropoda; class Arachnida; order Araneae; family Araneidae; genus Argiope; species Argiope bruennichi. The sequence goes on along the minus strand of NC_079158.1, from coordinate 128,238,788 downwards.
AGTTTTGCATCAAGGAATATGATTTAACAATTCAATTTACGACATTTTCTTAATAACGATACGTTAATAAATGTACTATTAGCTAGGAAATCACCAATTATGTATGCCGTTTTCTTTATCTCAATAGATATAACGCACAAAGGCTTATTTTTTTTCAAATAGAATGAATTACTGAGATAAAAAATAATTTCGCTTATTCACACCTTAAATTACAATACACTCCCGAATATCTGGCCTAATGCGGAGGAAGGGCAAATATTTTATACAAAACTCACTGTAATAATTCGCATTTTCTCATTTCTTATTGAGTCCTAAGCCCACCATTTAGCTCAATGTGAACGCAACCGCGGCCCGGGGAATCCTAGAAGCAGTTGCCAGTAACGTGTTGAGTTAAAATAGAGGGCTCTGTACTGCTAGTTTATATATGCTTAAAAACTGCATTGCATGTTTCAAGAATTTATTAGAAAAAAAGTAAATAAATGGATCTAAACTGTTCACATTTGCACATAAATTCTTTAATGTCCTACTTAAATGCAGGAAACATAAACAAAGCATTAACGCAAATCGTAAGCATGATTCTTAAGAAAATTGACTCAAACTGATTTTATTTTTCACTTATAAATGATTACACAGATATGAAAAGTTAACTCTAAGATAAGTGCCAAAACCTACAGTTTTTAGATTTTGAAAAGGTCTTTAATAGATGACTTAACAGACCCCTTGCTTTCCTCATTTAATTACGATAAAAGAAAATAAAGGAAAACTAACGGGAACTGTATAGTCACGAGCCGCACACTCGGCCGTATACTGTATTATTTATTCAAGCAAATTTTATGTTTGGTATAAACTTTGAAAGTGCTTTTAATAAAAGTTTATTCTTAATTACCGAATGCAGCTAAACATATAGGCACACTTCGAATGTTTGAACGTGTTTATTGAATGTCCTATAAATATATCTTTTTAATTAATGAGCTGTGCAGTATAATAAATATTCCGGTCTACACCAAGTTGATTTTATGAAGTTACGGTATAGAAGATACTCAAGTCTTCATTTAACACTCAATTTCATTTATCAAGAATATCTTATTCTTTCGCTTGTCCTGACTACTTACAATTTATGAGCGGTTACAGGTGCTGTGTCTTGAATTTTATTTCTAAACAAAATTTAATAAGGCAAAAAAAAATCACGTACTTCAAAATTATTTCTCCAATTTAACCATACTTTAAAATTTCTTATTTTCACAATTGAAAAAATAACATTATAAATCACATGGTTGAGTTTTGAGTGTTATTTATGAGTCTAAATCATTTTATTGTGTACTATTGTCGGCACGTAATTTTTACACTAAAGTAGCTTATTTGGGGGGGAGGGAGATTTTTGCCTCAAGAGCAGCCTAGTCAAGCAATATTCTAGGCTGAAGTCAGTACATTTATTTACATTACCCACTTGTTAATGCATCTGCGTCACCCAATGTTCCTGAATTTCCAGAAAGTTTCCTTTAAACATACTGAGCTATCTTTGCGCTTCCACCACATGTCTTTCATTACCAATTTCACTTGAACACAAGCTTTCTTTAAACAAAACTTATTCTGGTTGGGTGATTATTTCTCAATTCGTAGATTGGCAGTAGGGATTGCAATACCGGACCAAAAGTTCAATACCGGTATTCGGTATTTTTTAAATTTTAATACCGGGATACCGGTTTTAATACCGGTATTAGAAATTTTGGAAAAAGAAAGAAAACACAGGTGTTTCCTTTTTTTATTTGCCAGTTTTGTTAGAGAGTGTAAACATCACAAAAATAATTTGTAACTTATAAATTATAACAGTATTTAATCACAAAAAAGTAAAGAAACATCTTATTTATTTAAATCACAAAAAAAGTGTAAATATCACTATTCAGTTTAGGGTACAATTACAAATTTTTGAAATGTGATCTAAAAAAACATAATGTATCCATTGTACTGTCATTAATCCTGAAAAGTAATTTTGTGTAAAAATGAACAGCTGTAGAAAACGCTCTTTCGGCATCTACGCTAGTTGGTGGTACTGTTAGAAATGCGCGATATACTTTTTCCAAGTATTTACCTCTAAATCCCTCATCTTCAAATAAATCGATTTCTCGTCGGATGGTTTTGGATATACCTGATTTCTGTATTGTATTTTGGTTCGTTGAAATTTTTTTTATTCATCGCTAATTCTAATTTTCGTTCAAGAGACAATTCCTTTTCACTATCCACAGTAGTGACATCTTCGATAATTGAACCGAATTCTGAATGTGGAATAGGTTTGTAGGGAAAAAAATTTTAAGAAACTTTACTCTAACTTAATCAGATTTGAATTGGTTATTTTATTTTCTTCTTTTCATTTTCATTTTTAAAATCATTAGAATTATGTAAATACCATAAGCCATTTTCTATTTCGGTATGCCTTTCTTCTGTGCGATTTTTCAATGTAATATATAATTCTTCAGATACTAATGTGTGCTGTTCTTTCAGTGACTGCAACATGAAATTTATTGTTGCATTAGCTGTTAATAAATTAGAATCTCTCCGACATAATGCCTCGATAGTCAGTTTTATTGAAAGTAGAGCTGACGTAGTTCTGGATATTAAGTCGAATTCACTATCTGAAAAATTAATTTACAGGTTTAAGTCGATTATTGCTTTTTGGATTAGATTTCTCAGTTTCAAAAATCGTTCCATCATTAGGAGTAAACTGTTCCAACGTGTTTTAGAATCTAATATTAACATATATTCTGTTTTATTTTCAGTTAGTATATATTTTAGTAATATATCTTTTTTATAGGGCAACATTTAAATATTTTAGCAATTTTTCGAACTTTATAAATTATAGGAAGCAATTCTTGATAGGTTAATATTTCATCCTCATTAGCAATATCTTCTTCAACAATTACATTGTCATTATCTTCATTGCCAATATCACTCTCACTCTTACTCTTTTCAAAGTTGGAATCCGAAGTTTCTATATATATAGTATTTGGATTCTTCTGTTCTTTATATTTTTGATATAATACATCTATTACTCCTAATTGAATTCCATGTGCACAGCACAACTGCTGATTTGCACCAATCAACTTTCCAACTTTTTTCATAATTGTTGCTCCATCAGTCGTTATGGATACAATATTTTCTTTCAGGGATAATCCATGGTTCGCTAATTTAGATTTAAGCCATTAATTAGTTAATTAATTTCGCCCGTTAGGGAGACATAAAAACAAAAACGTATACTATATTGCTATGTTCGCGATACCTGAACATATAGTGGAGACCATTTTAAAAATTTCTAGTAAATACCGAAAAACCGGTATTTAAACTTGTGAATACCGGTATTACAAAATTGTATAAATGGCTCAAAATACCGGTATTCGGTATCCCGGTATACCGGTATTGCAATCCCTAATTGGCAGTTGCATTCAGTTTCAGTTGATATCATTTTTTAGGTCATCCTGTATCATTATTCAGAGATTTTTAAGAAGACTTTTCGCACATAAACAAATTTAATTTAAGCCACGTAGAAGAAAAGAGAAATTAAAATACATATAAATGGAAATTTATTTTTATCATAAAATTATAAAAATTATGATGCGTTAAAAAAAAATTTTTTTCGAATTTTTTCCCATATTTTAAATGCTTTGTTAATATTTTTCCCGTTGAAAAATACCACGGTTTCAAAATATACTTATCAAATAAAGCAGGACATTCTTCCTATTCTTATGAATAAGTTCTTGCATTTTTTACTAAGAATTTAAAAATAAGTATTTGCTCCGAGAATAAAAAAAATTCTAATTATAGATAAGCAACTAATAATTATATCATTGAACAAAATGGAAAATTATCATCGCCTAATAAGAACATTTTTTTTGTATTTAAACATTTTTGTAAAACATTTTCATTCATGCAACGATGCTTCACCAGAAAGTTTGAATTTGTTTCATTGTGCTTTATCATGCATATAAACACACTCTCTTTTCAGGTAAAGTGTTTGCTATGCTAGAAATGAAGACTATCCTCAGCTATATATTAAGGAGATTCGTTTTGAAATCATTAGATGGAAGAGATAAGGTGAAGACTGTGATTCATGTAGTTCTGAATAACTCAATACCAATCCGCATTCGATTCAGGAACAGACCAATGGATTGAAAACTGACACTGACTTTTAGCTTTTCTACATCTGTTTTATTAGTTTTGTATTGAATCGCTATTATATCACTTTCGAATTTATTCCCAATGCGTTTCTTTACCGTAATAAATAGTGCTTGTATTTTAGAAATAAAATAAAACGTTTCATTCCCAATGTGCTTTTCAATTTTTTTTAATGAAAGATTTATTAAAATAAATGTGTTTATAAATGACTGAAATGATTGATAAGAAAGCTGAAACAGCGTCAAAATTTTTTATATATATTACCAGTAATGCAAAAAAGAAACCTAAATATTTAACATTTGACAGCAAAAGGAATGAAATGTAAAATGAATTCTTATAAAAATATAATTTTCTCAAATTTCTCGATTAAGATTTTGTATACACATGGTGTCGGACAATTCATTCGAAAAAAAAAAAAAAAACTGGGAAAAGAATTAGCAGGAATCACATTGATAAAATCGGGCACTGCGTACAAACATTCGGCGCCTTAGAAGTGTCGGATAAGTGATGAAGATCCTAAAAATCGAAGAAAAACGAAACAGAACCGACATGATGTATTCTAGCTGCAATGAATGCACTTCTAGCATTTAATCCTTTTCCAACAATTTGCTTATGTCTGGACAGGCATTTGTCGCTAGTACCTCATCTGATGCAAATCGCACGTATTCATGAAGCCTAATGGTGGTGCGGTTATGTTGGCTCATTCTCGATGATAGGGAAATTTTACATCCTCTGGGAAGGCGTATTTCACGATTTCTTAATTAATCCCCGTATAATATTAATTTTCATGGCAATCTGTTCATTCTCTATCTAGGTCTAGATAGGTCAGTACATGGGATATTTCCCGCATATTTTCAAATATTTGAAAGAATACAGGGAAATAAATGCCTCTTTGGAGAATCGGTATCGTTTACCTCTATTTAAAGGAATGCATAGAAATCTCGGAACTAAGAAAGAACCTGAAAGTTGAAAATAATTACTTAAGTACAGTACTGATGATGTTAAAGATTGTCAATTTTTTACCAATTGTATGAAAGCTTGAAATGGTTTGGATTTCTGTTATCGTGAAACGAGAATTTGGAGAAATATTGATAGGAGGAGATTTCGAGGAGATTTTCTTTAAGTGAAGGCCTGTTCCTTGTTTAATAGGAAGATTGATGAGCGGGAAGATCAGGAGGAAGGTCAGTAATTGACCAATTTGTGGCTATGGGCCAATTGCCTTGAAGATGATGTCAATTTGGTGAATTTGTCAGTGTAATGGATGAATTATGTTGAAGATAGCAGTCGGCTACAATACATCTTGAAGATTCAGTGGTGACGGGGTGGTCGACTGCACAAGAAGAAGGTCTAGATAGGGCGATAGTCCCAAATTTGGCCAAAAGTCGTACATATCTGATTAAACCATTTAAAGTACATTCAATAAAACAAACGAGGGGATTCTCCTCTCACAACTTTGAGTTTCTTTCATTGTAATTTTCATAGCATGAATAATAATCGAATATGTGATTCGCATTCCGTTTATGTATTGTTTCAAAAATATAGTCACGTAGGTACTTTAGTGTGGAACACAATGACACACACAAGAAGTAGAGCTAAACCAATTTATTAATTCAACTCAGAACTCAGTGACTGACAGATCTTCTGCTTTTATACTAGCAGGAAAAGTTCCAGAATACTTTTCTGGAGACAGTAAGAAAAGACCAGAACACTTATCTGGTAAACTAAAGAAAGATCCAGAATCTTCTGGAACATGAAATAAAGGAAAACATAAAATCAAGGAATTAAATATTTACACAGACTGTAAATCACATTGTCTCGAACGGGATTCGAACTTCCGATCTCGTGATTATGAGACCAGAATATTTTATTTTGTTTCGATCTATAAATATACTTCAAAAATTTATGAAGTCTGCATTTTTTACAGTCATTTTGTCCTAAGGATTCATATTCTGCGAAATATTCTCTACACTACAACTTTTAAATAAATAAACGTTTCTAACTTCGGCGATCAAATCTGATTGATTCATTAAGTTTTGATTATTACATTGTTAGAACCGCTAAACTTTTTATAATCTTATATCAATCAGTCTTGAGAAACCATCAATCCTAGTGGATCCCCCTATTGATCTTGTGATTGGCGGATGTTCTTTGAAACTGCTGATGTTGAGGTCTAAAATCGTCCGTTTTTACAAAATAGTGATATTTAAATTTTTATAAATCGGTCAGTTTTAGTGATTTATTTAGTTGAATGGAGTGCAACTCTTTTTATTTAAAACATTAGTATTACAAAAATATTTTGTTAAATATGATTTACAAGGCATGTAAAAATCCATGTAAAAATTTAAAATTAGTAATTCCTCGGAGCATTTATTGATTCAAATTAAATATAATTATTCAATTCATTTAGGCAATTTTGTTAGTAGATGTATGTCTAATACTAATGGTTTACAATTTAATTACAATAGACCCTGATTATATTAAACAAATATGCAAGTATTAAACCATGTTTTTCTCAAATAAAATTGATTTATTGAATTAATTATGTAGATATTACAGAAGATAATAAAAAACTTTTTCTTGCATTCAGTTTTTTAGAAAATATGTTTCATATTTATTTCATTTTATGCAGACACATGCCGAAAATTACACTTTTGTATGTTTAATTTGCAATAGTAGTTAACTTATTTTTTAATCCGTGCTTTTATCAATGTGATGGCAACACGTTTATAAAAGATAATTTTTCCCATGCAGGCGTAATGTACTCGTGCAGGTTAAATTCCATTTTACTTTATTTATTTCGAAATAAATTGTAAAAAAAGAGTTAAAATATGTTTTTTAAAAAAATACATTTAAAATAGAAATTTGATTTCTAAGTTAAAAAGTTTGGTTTCATCAAAAAGATAATTTTTGTAGCTTTAATTTAATGTAAAAATCATGTTTGGGCAATGCTATTTTTGGAAGTCATCTCAAAAAAGCTGAAATTTTGCCTAATTTTTAATTAACCAGGATTCTAATTAAAAATTCATAAAATAGCTCGGAGGTCACATTCCCGACCTCCAAGGTATACATGCACCAAATTTGGTAGCTGCATATCATACGGTCTGGACTATAGAGCTGCAATACACACACACACACACACTCTGACCCTGATACAAAGAAGCATGATATGTTTTAGGCTTATCCTTATTTTATTTTGAAAAAAAAATAGTATTTATACTAAATTTAACGTGAAAAACAAATGTTTTTGAAATCACTGTAAAACTTGTATATTTAAAAGTAGTTACAAAACTAATATATTTTAAAGGAAAATATACTTAAAGAATGTTTTTTAATATTTGCTAAAATTAAAGAAAATTTAGCACAAGATAATGAAAATTATTGAAAAGCTAGTTAAGTAAAATGGTTTTTAAAATTTAATGTCCCGAATTTAGCGAAGAAAAACCTTCAAGATCTGATTAATTTTTAACTAAAAATAAAATTAAAATTTTGAAAAACTTTCTTCATGAGTGCCTACTAGTAACTACGCTTTAAAAAGTAAATAGGTGCTAGAAGTAACTATCAACGAGAGGATTATGTTTTGAATTTGGGAAGCAGTGAAATGACTACTAACGGAATCCAAGAATTTTAAATTATAGAAGAAATTAATTACTAATCGTTTTGTAAGGGTATATGTAAGCGGAATTTACATCCGATTTTTACTACCGAAAATTGCGCTTTTCAGTTTTGGAAAATGATTTGGTAAAACGTGTGTGGTATTGGTTTAATTTGGAAATATGGGTATTGAGACGAGAAGAAAAGCTTTATTTCCAACTGTCCCCAAAATGTTTCCTATATACAGAAAATAGACTTAAAAGGTGAAATTTAATACAGAAAAAGAAACTTGCAACCTAAAAGATAATGATAACTGAAACTCTATAAAAGAGATTCAAAGAGCAATACAATTTATTGTTTAATTTTGCATATTTTGAATTTTTTATTTATTAAGATTGTAGTTTTGTTCTACTTTATAAAACGAAGCTAAATGAAAGCTTTCGAAAGGAAAACGAAGCTTTCTAATGAAATACCGGGAAGGGAAAAAAATTTTAACCAAATTATTGAAAACAATTCAAATTTTTAAAAAAAGAATTCTTGCTTATCAAATACTAGTGTAAATTTCAAAGAGTAACTAATTTGGATGTGAAGTATTTTTCCCTATTATGCGTATCTGTCTAATAAAATCTCTTGAAAAAAATACAATATACCTATCAGTACTTTATTGGAAAAAGTGCTGATTATGTGTGACTCAGATAGCAATCCAATATGTGGTAGATAGTCAAGATATTCCGTTTCACGAGGACAAGGTCACATGCAGGATTAGTTACTCGTGAAAAATTATTGAATTATGGTTAATATGTCATTACATCCATCGTATTAATCGATCCTACTTCTGATTAATTCCTTTGTTCTTCGCAAATGTCCAGAATAGCAAAACCTATGATACGAATGAGCGCATCAAATATTGCTAGTAGCTGATTTTTCTGTCAATGACAGTTTTTACAATGATGAATTCATCATATATTAATTAATTAAAATTATTGATTAATTTTGAGGTAATCCATTGAAAAAAGAAGGGCAAAAAATGCGCTATTACCCAAAATCAGTCAAAACGCGAATTAACTAGAGAAAACGCGCTTTAACTGACAGCGCTAGGAAGAACCCGAATTCACTAGGAAAAACGCGTTTTAACTGACAGTGCTAGGGAGAACCCGAATTAACTAGGAAAACCGCGTTTTAACTGACAGCTCTAGGGAGAACCCGAATTAACTAGGAAAAACGCGTTCTAACTGAGAGCGCTAGGGAGAACCCGAAATAACTAGGAAAAACGCTGAAAAATTATTGTATTAAACTATACTTAATAATACAGTGTTTAAGGAAAGAACCTATCATTGAAGGAAAAATACTTTACTTGAATATTGTTTAATTAGTACAGTTATTACAAATTACTTATTTCGACATGGTAAATGCTGTGACACTCAGGATTGCAAAGAGAACCATTTTTCATACAGAAACAATATCTGAATCTCTTTGAAGAACAATCTTTTTTACAAGAACAACGAGAGAACCCTTGTCCAATTCCTACAGTTTCTTTTCTTGCTGCTGTTCTCAGCGAAATTCGGCACTCGTTCTTGAATCAAGAAAATTTACGGCGATGCATCGAATTGAGATCTTAAAATCAGTGAATATATTAAATTTTTGTATCAAACTTGTACTCTGGTTAACTGTAGTCTATTGCATAAATACTTATAAAGTTAATATAAGTAATAATCATATATTTATTGAAGAAATACTGAACTAATTAAGTTTAAATATCATTTCTTACTTTCAAAAAAGTTTGTTCAGAACTCTATCTTTCGTGGCAATTTTGTACAGGGCATCTAAATCTTTTTCAAGCGCTCCACCGATGAGATTTTGCAAATCAGCTTTTGCTCTATCAACTTCTGAAATGAGAATAATGACGTTACTTCAAATATAAAACTCGGGATGTATTACATCGGAGATATTTTTCGTTCGTTTGGCTTGGTTTGTTAAAGTTTCTTTGGCTTCCTCTCTGATTCGAAAAATGTTGGTCGAATTACTAGCAAGCATACGCGCCCCTAATTGTGTTTATTCAATTTTTCGCTCTTCTGAATTCATGTCCTCGAAAACTTTCCTTCTCGTCTTCGATATTTTTATAGTATCTGGTGGCAAGGTTGTGGTTGCCGTTTCAACTCTTGGCTCAATCCCAAACATAAATTTGTATGGTAATTGTTTAATTCTTGAATGTAGAGCTCTGTTTTTCATGAATTGAACTAAACGAAAACTATTGCACCATTTTGTAGTTTGCTTATCCTTCGCCCATGAAACCAACATATTTTCTACGTCTTGGTTGGCCCTCTCAACTGAACCTGCGATTGGCTGCGTTTTCAAGGAAGAATCTTCCGAAGGCCGAATTTTCAAGGAATAATCTTCAATTCTGGCCAATACGCACATAAGTGTTCGATAATGAATTTTACTGATAATGAATCTCTTCCATTATCAGATTGCAGTGTACAAAGAGCCCCTAGTATCAAAAAGAAATCTAGTACTTGTAAAGAAATCTCTTCCATTCCTTTCCTCTGAAGTGGTCGTAGTAACTTAATTAAATGTTCCTGGTAAATCATAATAAACCTGAATTCATTACCTGGCACTCATTATTGATTGCATATCAATCAAATCCACTTGATTGCTTCTATTAATTTCTGACTGAATAATAGATTTAGAAACCAAACCTTTTCTTTTCTTATTTTTTTCTGTTGGTATGTTTCATACATTGATGAAAAAATTTGTATCAACTAAGTAGTTATGTTAGCAAAATTTCTTGAATTTTCAATTTTAAGTTTGTTTCTAACCCCATGTCCTAAGACCACATGTACAAATTCGATATCACCAAAAATTTCTTCTACTGATAAGTAATATTTCATGGGCTCATTTGAAAAAAACCAACTTTATTATTATACTACACGAATTATGTTGGTTTATTGATGGAAAAGACAGGTTAAGGGCGCCATACATATCAAATTTCAATACAATAGATGACATATTTTTCTGTTAAAATATTTCAATTAATAAATCGATTATTCAATATAAAGTTTTAAAATGTTCCTGTTCCATTTCAATAGAATCTGGTAGAATCTCAGGTATTTGAGTAATTTCTCAGTATACTGTAAGAGATGAAATTTATCTTAAAAATAACTTGAACATTTAGACATAGCAGAATTCTGGATCATAAGAAACGGATAGTCCCAGACAGACATTATGAAATCAATTTCTTTCAAAAGGATTGGAACTATCCATTCTTCTTTTATAAAACCTTACATTCTCTTACATTGTAGCTATGCAGAATTTTCTTATATGCTATTATACCCTAATAGGATTATATACAGTTACCTGTGATCATAAAAGCTTACTTATTTAGAAAAAAAATAAAAAATTTGCATTTCAATTGGTGATTGCGAATCTTTGATATTTACTTCAAAAGATTAACTTATCTCATCTTGAAATACATGGATAAGATTTAATTATGTTCAGAAATTACAATTTTATTTATACCAACGCCCTATTTTTAAAGCAACACTATGCCTGTTTTGGGACGGACCTCGTAATTTTGAACCGCGGTCAGATGACGAGGATGACATCTGAGCAGGCATCCACTCTCCAAAGTTCCACACAGCACTAATGAGGCGACATTTGGCCCTGATAGATTCGTGCACCAGACCCGCTTACACGACGGCTCGTCGGTTGAATCGGGTCTCGAACTTGAAACCTTACAGTTCCGAAGCCGAGACCTCACCACCAGGCCACCACGGCCGCTGAAATTCCTATAGAACACAGTAAAAAAGAAAATTAAGGCTATGGTTTTTTTCTCTTTGTAAACGGTTGTTTATTATCTAATTTTTAATGATTAAATTATCCAAGGTCTCATTGGTCCGGTTTGTTCAGATTTTAAAATTAACGATGATGGAAATGTAGATCTGGAAAAGGAAAGATTAGAAAATGTATAAAATCCCCTTGACATAAGTTATTCGGCAATTAAAGCTTTAGATTATTGATTATAATTTATTTCAAATCTAAATAGGGATGAATTTCAAAAAATACTTTTTATTCATTTTGAACTTTGCAATTTTGATACTGGAGAAAAAATTATCGAAAATATATGTATAAAGAAACAAATGATATGAATGTTGTCAATAAACAATGTTTAGGAAAAAAATTTTTGCTTTTTTTACATTTCCGATTTTAAATAAAAGGAACGTGAACGATATGAAAAGGCATTGTATTAAAACATCTTTCAAGTCTTTCAGATAAAAATAATGCAATTCAGAAACAATATACATAGATAAAAAAAGAAAAAAAAATCTGATAACGTTTTGGTAAATAATGGTAACCTTTGGTAAATAATGATAATCTTTTGATAAATAATGATTGACTTTTATGCTCTATCTTTATTGAAAAATTACAATTATTATTTTTTTCGGAAGTAAAGACTTCGCAAATGCAGTTAATCTAATCTTATTAATGATGCTGTAACCAAGGAATTTACCAAGGAGCATCAGACAGCATTATACATACGAGAAGACTTAATCGAGGATCTCATCTCCTTCATGAATGCTCATCGTCGAATAAAGGGGACATTTCCCTAACGAAGTATTTCTGCACTGTTCGTGAGCACATATTTTGTGCTCACGCTGCAAAAAATAGAATATTCTACACAAGAAAAAACAGAAAACACTTTACTTGACTAGTCATCCACTTATTCACATCGAGCCACACCTTGTTTTTATTCAATTTTTGATCAGAAACCCCTTATCACGGTTACGAATATTTCTTAAAAACAATAAAAAATATTTTCTATATAAACTGCTAATTTTACAAGAAACTCGCCGGGTTTCGCATGATCGTTAAAGCAAATTTGCTGTGATTTTCCTCTCGTGTTACTAATCGCTCACACCCCAAGTGAACGTATACTTTTCTTGACTGCCAAGCGAGCAAGAAATCTATTCTATATAACTTTCAAGGTAACGGGATGCGCTGCCATCTGTTGTTAGGACAGGGAACTAATCCCGACACTCATGAAAGTCTGGAATTCTCACTTCTTCATTTTATTTTGCATCATTTTTTGAAGAATATATCTTTTTGGCGCTTTTATGCTACCCATTTCATACAGGAAATTGCAACATAGCATTATTGTAATTTGGATACTTGAATTTTTCAAACTTCGTCCTAAGCGTCTTGGAATTCGAAGTACATAGAAGATAAACACGTGAATCGCATGATTTCAGAAGAAACCGGATTTTAAAAGAACAAGTAGATAATACTTGTGATAAGCTGATGTAAAATGTCTCTTATAAATTGATTACCAAAAATATTTTTCACCAAGTTAAAAAGAAACAATGAGCAAAATTTGCAATAAACTAATAAATATTAGAACACTCAAACTGGTTATAGGCAAACATCCCCTCTGTAGGATGGAATTATTGTCACATAATTTACACATAGTTTATTTCTAAGTGTAACATTACATATGCATTAAATTCTATGTATAATATTACATATTTACATATAATTTATTTCTAAGTACATCAGCTTATCAGGGGAACAGCAACTTTTTTTTCAAATGCTGACAAATTTGTCTCAGGTTATGATATACAAATTTCATCGTTTTAGCTTCTTTCAAGAATAAATTTGCAATTATTTGTTTTCGCATTAATATTCAATACATTTCTGTTCCTTCTCGGAGTATTGATCTTTGCAGATGAATTTAAGAATACTCACTTTACCAAACGGCAAGAAAGGATACCCAAATCTTCAAGATGATATTTGATGCACGAAAAGGTATATCTTTTCTTGTCAATTTTTGAATGCAGCCTTTCTCAATTCTTTTTATTAAAAATTACATATAAAAGAAAAAAAATATTTCAACCACTTTGAAATCCACCAAAGAAATTATAACAGTTTTTATCATCTATCTTCAATGATAATTTTTAAAGCTTTTTTGAAATATATCTCCATTTCAAAATGTTGAGGGTGCTTTTTTTTTTTTTTCTTTTCTTTTTTTTATGTTGGTGCTTGATAGTTTTTGAATTGCAAGGATGAAGATTCGTTAATCTATTTCTTTTGCAACAAGGAGAGTTTGCATAAACTTAATATTCTATATTTATATGAAAAACTCATAATTCTTACAGGAAGTTTCCTCCTGAAGTACTTACTTTAATAATGCTTTTTAAGATTCAAAATGCCTATTTTGTCTTGTTTCTTCTTTTCAATTTCAATATAATGTAAAAATACTGTGAATGCGGACTGCATTCATTTTAAAAAGGAAACTATAAATTTCCGTTCACTTTTGCATTGTTACAGATTTATATTTCATTTTAATATGAATGATTAAGTTACTCTCTTATTTTGATCATCTGATCAATACGATAAAACTTAAATAATTTGCTATTTTAAGGAAAATAAGAAATATGGATGGCAGCATGTTAGCTGAATTTATTTCAACTTTCTGTACATTTTTTATGTAACTCTTTTATGGCGTAAGATATTCATTTTTGTTTTTATTATTTAAAAATATGGAATTTCATTTTTTTGCAATGGAATTATGAAATATTTGTATTCTTTATGCCATGTTGTTTTTTTAAAATTATAAAATACATCTTTAAAAAAATTTCTAACAATTTTGAATTCGCGCACTCCACTTCATATCAATTTTTTTGCGTATTCTGATCTTCTCACCTGCAAAATCACAAATACTGAATTCTTCCGCCTATTTCTTTATTTGAAGTGCCAGTGTGAAGTTCAAGATAATTCATATATAAGGAAAACGCAGATAACGAATTTATTAATGTGCTAAGGAATGTGCATCAGATTTGGAACTAATCTTTCGACTTTTGAACTTCTTTCTTTTCGTGAAATCCGGATAAAAATGCGATATTTCCTTTGTTGGAAATATTTGATAACAATAACTCTCTTTCACATTTTTATTTATTATCTCTGGGATTTCTAAGACATTCGATAGAATTTATAATTCTGTTGCGCAATTTAAAAGGAAGGAAGTAAAAAAACAACATTATTGAATCCTAAGAGCATTTGGGCGATTTATTTGAACGGCAACTCTTGTCTTGAGAAGACATAAAAGGATCAGCCTTCTCATTTCAAATCAGTGTTTAAAATGAGTGACTGATTCTACTGATACTTCTTCAAAAATGTACCTCTTATACGTTGCTCTTGCTTTACTCCTCATCTTAATCCTGTGGAAAATCATCAAACTCAGCATTTGGAGGAACAAATGCGGTCAGCTAATGCCCGGTACCCACCCAGGATTCTTCAATCCACTGGGGGATGTGACGCCTTTAATACCCAAATACTTAATGAGTCCTGATAGCAATACTTTGCATTTAAGTAAGTATGTCGATTTAATTTTCCTTAAATGCAACAAGCCTCTTATGAATCCTTTAAATTTACTAATATTAGAGAGCATATGATTATTTATTATGCACGGTATTAAGAATACTGAAAATTCTTTTTAAAAAAAAACTATGATATTTGATTCTATTATATAATATTCGAAGCTAAATATTGAAGAAGCGACCATTTTCTTTTCATTTACACTTTCCTTTTATTCTTTATTCCTGTACTAAAGGATACATTTGCCTTTTTTCTGATGTTGAAAAACAATTTTGAATTAATATAAATTTTATTCTGCTTTTTAAAATCTTTTGATGAAGAGAATAGTTCTTAAAACTTAAAGTTTGTTGTTTTAAAAGGAAAAAAAAATGGAAAGTAATCGCTCTGCAAGAAAATGTTAATGACTGGATGAATGTTATAAGTAAACGTGTGTGTGTGTATGTTTTATAGTTTTATAGTAAAATGCTCCATAGTGAAAAAGATAGTCTTTTTTTCCTCGTTATGAACTAAAAGATTCTTACTGGGAATTTGAGAAACTTTTAAAACTATATTGCATTTCGTTTTAGAAAATTTTAATTCATTTTGCATTTAGTTTGTGAGAAAGGTTACTGCTATAAAAAGAAGAAAAATATATTATTTTTACTTTTGGAATTCGAAGATGTAAAAAAGGAGCTCTTTCAGGTTTCTTTAAATAACTCAAATATCCTGCAAGCAGTAGGGATCACATAAATCCTCAGATCGGCAGCGTAGGTTTTAGAAATATAATGTAAAACTTTGAAGCCTTTAATAATAAAAATTGACAAAAATATAGTAAATGGTATCATTGTTTAATCATTCATAATCAAAGAAACTTAAGTAAAAATTTTTATTCTCTGATACGAAAATTTTTAATCTCTGGCATTTTATATTGAAATTCTAGTCCACATAAACTGCATTCCTTGATATTTCATCCACTTTTATTTTTTACTATATTGTTTTGTGCTACATTATTTCCCTTTTTAATTATATTTTTTGATTTCACTTTTCCAGGTTTTATAAAACTGTTAGGAGAAAAATTTAACAAATTCCGAAATGAAACTATGTTTTGTTTATGGGTAGCTTACGTACCATTTGTTATGATTATAAAAGCGGAAGGTGCAAAGGTAAGAATAGTTTCTGACATGTTTCATTTTGAAATAAAAAAAATAAGAAAAAAAACAACAACTTTGAATTTATTTGGTATTAAATGTTGCATTATTAATATTGTACAATAATTAAACTAGAATTTAATAACATCAGGTGCTTCGAAATGGATATCATATGCTTTTGCACAGCATATTGTTATTAAAAAACATATACTAAACATCTATTCATTCTAATATATTAAAATATTCAAGAATTAAAAGGGCAAAAGTATTAGCCCATTTTTTGAACTATATCGTTACATTGTAGATTTATTCGTCTTTACATTAGTCCAAATAGCGGAATTTATAATTATATTATATTAAAAGATCAGAAAGTAAAAAAATATAATGAACTCAAGTTTCATTAGTATTTCAAAGTAATCAAATTAAGAATTTTTAACATATTAACTGCATGGTTAGGATATGATTGAATTAAATTTTCATCGATTGAGCTTACTGCATAAAAAATTATTAGAATTGATTTTTATTTGTAACAACCCAGCTGCTGTAAAGAAAAGGTCCTCTTCAGTTTCGAAAAGACAATAAATAGTTTGAAAATTTACTTAAAAAAATTAATGTTTGAATTAAAAATGATTTATTAAATTCCATATAAAATAAATATACATGATTTCATTCTTCAATTCTTTTCGATAAATTAAGTTAAGTAATTTAGTTTAAAACTTATTTAAGAATATTTAAAGCTCTAACAAGAATATAGAAACGTGTTAGGACAAAATTGAATTGGAATTTTGATTTTTTCCCCTATGCACCTTCCCCCAAAGAATTAAATACCTTTCAAATTTGGTAGCTCAGGGTTTCAACCATCTGCTCTGCAGAGTGCTCAGATTTTTTTTTAATTTTTTTTTTTTTTTATTTTTTTTTTTTTTTTTGAGTCATGGATGCCTCGTCATATTATTTAAATGATGATATTCAGTCTATAAGTCTTATCACTTCACATTGTTAAAATAGTATTTTGTATCTAATTCAGAATATATTTTTCACTTGATCTTTAAAAAAATACAAAGTTGATTGAAATACTGATAAAACCTACATGCAATTGAACTTTATCAATATTATCATATCTGATAATGATAATATGATGCTGTCGTCGAAAAAAATACAAGGGCATTGTACCATATTACTAAACATAGATTAGAATTCCATTTTTTTCTCTTAACCACATTTGTTCTGGATTTAGATAAAAGAAGAAATTTTTCGCAAGCTCTAGAATTAGAATTGATAACTCGAAGGCGATTCCTCATTCCTTTTTTTCGTTCACTGATTTGGATGAATATGTTTTAAAATTAGCTTCATGCCCTCTGTCAGAGACTTCTGGAAATAAATCTCATAAATCTCTCAAAAGAAATTTAGATTTTTCTCTGATTACATTAATATAAATCATAATTTTTCTGATTATTTATTCTTTTTAAAGAGTTTTTTTACCATCTTATAATGTACCCTCTATCAATGTCAGATATAAAGAGCTGGAAGTTAATGGTAGTTTAATAATATATAGATAAGAAAAATAATAAAACAAAAGCTTCTTTTCTATGTGTTTATTTTATTTTTACTGCTTGCAAGGATGAATACGTTTTATATTTTTAGGAATTGTTGAAAGGAATGAGAACCAATGAAAAAAGTTGGGTTTACAACTTTTTTGAACCTTTTTTTGGGGAAGGACTTTTAACGAGGTACATTTATTTTTTTTATGTCTACATTATTTATAAGTACCATTACGCATTAATATTTTGAAGATGCAAATTCCCAAAGATTCATTGACGTTCAAAATTATTATGTTTTAAAATATATGAACTTGTAAAGTTTAATAATTGAGTAAAAATCTCGACACAGTAGTGGATCAAACTGAAATCCTAGAAATAAGAAAGATTTTTATTTTTTACCATCTTATAATGTACCCTCTTTCAATATCAGATATAAAGAGCTAGTTTAATAATATATTAGATAAAAATAGTAAAATAAAAGCTTATTTACTATGTGTTTCTTTTATTTTTACTGCTTACAAAGATGAATATGTTTTATATTTTTAGGAATTATTGAAAGGTTGTGAGAAAAAAGAAAGATTGGGTTTCGTTCAGATAAGTTATATTAACGTCCCGTTTTAAAGCAACGCTGGCAATATTTTAACTCGTAATTTTGAACCACGATCAGATGACGAGGATGATATCTGATCTGGCACTTCCCTTCTCCAAATTTCTGCACCACTTCAGCGGGGGGACGTTTGACCCCAACGGATGCAACGTGCACCAGACCTGTTTATATGACGGTTTTTACGGTAGAATTGGGTCTCGAATTTGAAGCTCTTCGATTTCGAAGCCGAGACCTAATCACCAGGGCACCACGGTCGAGGTTTGTTTAAAAAATAAACAAGAGATCTTTAGCTTGAACTATTCGTTCGTTGAAGTTTTGAAAGTACACGTCTGTTATATAGGAATAAATATCATTTTTTTTCTGAATTATAGTTAGACATCTAGAATAGCACCTAATGGTACGCAAGCCTTGTATTCCAAGTCTGTATGTCTGCCTCATCATTCTAGAATTTGATCAAAATAGTGACTCGGCTGTTGAAAAACGTGCAGTCACTCTGAATAATTTTCTCAAAAATATAGATATTGTAGTGTACATTTCACTATACACTACACTTTTTTTATACCAACACATGAAGAATTAAAATACTTCATCTAAAATTGCGGTGAATAACTATGAAGTAATATAAAGAAGTTTTAAGAAGAGATATAAGAGAAATAATAAGCAAGAAAGCTAGAATGTTTCAAAATTATCTTCAGAGTCATTTGAAGTATCATTTCATAGCAAATGGACCTTTTACTCTCTCACAAGCTTGACCAGATGTCCTTCATAATATGTAAACATCTGCAATAAATTCGAAAGTAATATATCTTGTATATTATTTTCGAATATTATACAAAATATATTCTAATATTATAGTTCTTATATTATATCTTGTTTTCGTAAATACATTCATGCTTGTAATTAAAGTTTTAAAAGAGCCTCTTTCAACTGTCCCGATAAATAAATTCCCATTCATTTCAAACTCATGGCGCAACTCACAACTTAAAATCGTGAATTTTGATATTGATAAAAAACTAAGTACCCAATTGGAAGTGTTCGTTGGACTCCTCAAAAATTCTTTCGGATATGCTCATGTTTAGATACGGTTGTGGATGTTTGGATTAACTATTCAGATAAGACAAGCAAGCCTGAGCTAACCAACTTTATCTACAATCGACATGTATATATATATACACACACATACAACGTGGTTAATATAAAAATAGTGACAATAATCAAGACATGATGCAATACGAATTTGTTACAAATAGTGTTTTTCCACATCCTCCTCCTTGGAGAGAGAAAGGGTTAGGATTGAAAAAAAAGTCCATAAATTTAACATGTCATCAAGAACGAGTAGTAACATTGGAGAGTTGAAGATCAGGCTTTGTAACAGATTCCATGCCATCTGAGAAGCGGTTTGCCCATCAGGAGAAGCAGTCGACGGCTGTCATGCAGTAACGATAAAATTTTGCAGAAGGAAGCGGTCTGATTATTTTTATATGAACGTGGCTGAATCAATAAAGGATGTCAAAAGTAGTACTACGGTAAGTCCAGATTACGGAATCTCAGCGGCTTCAGTCGAGAGTAGTGGATGCTGCACTACTCTCAGCTACAGATCTCTACATTGAGATCTGTACCGATATCTGCCTGAATCACGCCGGGGTAATATCGAAACAGTGGTAATAAACAAGATATGATACAATATGAGTTTGATACAAATAGTTATAGGAATATTATGCAGCCACAAGCTAATCAAACACTAAACAAGGTATTTTTTTATTATTGAATCCTATATATCTCAGAAGGCAGACGATATTTATTAGATTTTTTTCTTAAATGGCGTTTGTTTATAAAATATAAAAATCAAAAATATATATATATGCTCTTTTTTTTCAGCGGTGGGGAGAAATGGAAAGCTAGACGGAAACTGCTGACACCTTGTTTTCATAGTGATATCATGAAAGATTTCCAATTAATTTTTAATAAAAATTGTCAGAAACTAGCTGATTTCTTTCAAGGAGAAACGGAAAAAGATTTTACAATAATTGACTATCCCGTAAAGCTTTCATCTCTGGATATGATGTGTGGTGAGTAAAAAGCATTAAAATTAATATTTTCTAGGCGCCTTTAAAATTAATTCAATCTCAATAACGTCAAATTAAGTATTTCTTGAATTGGTTCTCTTTGATTCAGTAAAAAAAATTCTGTCTTCTTAATTTTTTTTATATTTCTCAGCAAAACAAATAAATTATTTTATTCAGATATAAACCCACGTTCTTTCTCTTTGTCTAACCTACGATGAGAAATTTCATAATTTTTTATTCACATTGAGGCATCCCTCTTTTGTAGGAAATTTCATAATTTTTTATACACATTGAGGCATCCCTTTTTTGTAGGAAATTTCATAATTTTTATACACATTGAGGCATCCCTCTTTTGTAGGAAATTTCATAATTTTTTATACACATTGAGGTATTCCTCTTTTGTAGGAAATGTTGTCTTAATGCATTTGCTAAAGACTCAGTTGATACTTTCTCTTACGAACTGTTTCACTTCTGGTGGAAGTATTCTTCCTGTAATTGGTTCTCCCATCGGTTGGCACCTTAGGTATAAGCTTGCAACACGCTGATTGGAGTCGACTACCCACTACCAATGGCGGGACGTGTTTCCCATAGAAAGGGTTGTACCGTACCTGGTGATGGCCCTTATGACAAAACCTCAGTTAAGATTCAACTCAATACGGTCGCGACAGTCCGGTCATTCAGATTTCACCATTTTTCCACAAGGCAGGTATAGTCAATGTGTGATTCCCGTAGTTTGTTGACCTCACTTCCCGCTAATTTTGATTACCGCTTCTCAAATTGTAAGCCATTATTACATTCAGGTAGCATTTAAAGAACACTGAAGGTGAAGCGTGCTAAGAACAGCGAGCACGGGAATCTAAGAAAACAGGAAAGGGGACAGTGAAAAACATTCACTTTCAAGAAAGAAATGTTATCGTGATAAAATAAGGTCTCGAATTCTTCCGTGAAATAAAAAAAGAAATCCTGTTTGCTCACTGTCTTTCCTTCTTCAGTCTCAAAAGAAATGGAAATGTGCAAATGAAAGAGGATGTAAAAGTATTCAAATAATGATAGCTTTAGAAATAACGGCAGCATAAAATGCTAAAGGATATTCGAACCTCTAGTCAGAAAAAACATATCATGATAATGTCCCACCTATCTTTGTATAATTTCAATTTTTTTTTATTATACGTAATTATATGATAATATGCAAATAAAAAAATCTAATATCATTAATATGAATTTAAAAATTAAATCACAAAACAATGAAAAGTATTGTTTTAAAAAAGGCTTTAAAATGTATTTAAAACTAATTTTAAAGATTATTGAAATTAGAGTAAAATCTTGTACAAAAGATTTTATCAGTGAAAATTTCCCCTTTTAAATATAAAAGTGAGATAAAAATAAATTATATACAATAGTAATATGATATGAAGATACTGAAAAAAAATTTAACAATTCGATTAATTTTATTTTTTTAGTTTAAATTTTAAATAGAAGCTTTAAAATTTAAGAAGTTTTTTATTTAGAAGATAAAATTTAGAATTTAGGAAGTTTAAAATTTAGAAATTTTAAAATTTACAGAGAATGCTATACTACCTTTTGTGATCTGCATTGATTTCAACTCCAAATGAGAGAATTAATGCATGCGTGGCTTGCATATTTCACATTCTGTTTTCAGTTTTTATACTGATTTACAATTTATTTAAACATAGTTCCATAATCTTCATTATATTTGAAACGATATCCATTAATGTGGAGAATAAGCTATGTTTAAGTTTCAGATTTATGATTCATTAACAGCATAGTTAATAAAGCATAGTGATGTATAATTACACAAAGAAATAATGTGAAGGAAAACGTTAAAAAATTTTATCACTATTTCGGATTTATATTTCTATTCATCTGTTTTTTTTAAATAAAGCTTACTTATATTTTTTTAAATTAATTAGATTTTTGTTACGTGAAACGCCGAAAAACGCAAAATATCTACCTGTTTCTTGTGCTTTTATTTTGAAAATCTGTATAATATTTTATGTAAAAATTGTACCATCAATTAAATGAAATATTCTATTTTTGAGAAATTCTGTATTATTTATAAATTTAATTAATGGTATTCAAAATCATTTCGTTATGCAGCGTGTTTTCAAAACATGCTTCATACCAAGTTGGGAAAGTGCTTTTTATAAAAAAAAAGCGTTAAACAAGAAAATTCTATATTTTTCAAAAACGAATATTGCTACCTATTGTATTTTCACTAAGTTTCACTGACGGTGAATTCATTTGATGTACACTCTGAAGCAATAAGAAAGTACTGATCTTTGTCTTTATCCTTCAAACATTATGAAGCAGCACTCATTCCGCCTGTAATAGATATTTCAAATTAAGAACTTTTAAATTGTTTTGTGATGTTGTGACAATTCATTCATGGAATAAAAAAACAAACAAATATGCAAAAAATGCAAT
This sequence comes from Argiope bruennichi, assembly GCF_947563725.1. Taxonomy (NCBI): domain Eukaryota; kingdom Metazoa; phylum Arthropoda; class Arachnida; order Araneae; family Araneidae; genus Argiope; species Argiope bruennichi. The sequence continues at coordinate 128,215,879 of NC_079158.1, read as the reverse complement.
AAAAAAAACACAATTTCCACGTCGTTGCTCGTGTCATTTTGAATTTGAAATGTGTAGCATTTTAATTAGAAATAAAATGTTTCATTTTGCTGAAAGGCAGTGTAACTTTAATATGTTAACACACATAACGTCATTACTCTACGTAATGTTGTTCCCAAGAGTAAAAAGTGATCCCTTCATCCAAACTCAAATTTCATTCTCCTCATGAATAATGGTATCCGCAATGTTATCAAAATACTGAAAATTAACAAATCTCCCTTCTGTTTCATTTTAGAGACTATTTTTGGAGTGAGTGTAAATGCTTTCGAAAATGAAGATTCGCAATATGCGAAAGCAGGCGTGAGGTAAGCAATGCGATCAAACCTATAGCATATATATATTTATTTAATTATTATAAGAGCGTGCTTGATTGGATAATAACGAAATAAAACTATTCTTAGATCATTTTAAAACAATTTTAGATAGTCATTGATTCTTAAATGAGATAAGTAGCATTATTTATTATTATTATTTTCAGTTAGTGATTTAGAAAAAAAAAGATACAATCTGATCTTTTTTTCGATTTCCCGGTCCTATTTCCTTTATTCAGTAAAAAAAAAAAATACATATAATTTTACGATACAGATTAAAATATTCGTACAGTAAGATGGCTAACACAGGCAAAGAAGTACTTCTAACAATACATGTGGACTTTACATAAATGTTTGGTATATATATATATATATAGCTTTTCTTGAAGACAGTGATAAGACTTTCGATTTCATGATGTCGTTTTATTTCATTTTGGAGAAGCGGGCATATGTATAAGCTATGAGCACACAGAACGACACTGAAAGGGATGAGAAAAAAGCTCTTGAACATTTTATCCCTGGTGTTATATAACCAGAGAAATTGATAGGGAAAATATTTCTTCATAGAATTTGTCTCGTCAGCGGTAGTGTAGGAAAGTTAGGCTTTTAGCCGATTCAGCAATTTTACATAGCTTCTCTTGAATTAATTAAGTAGAGACAGTGGAATTGGATCAAGAAATAAGAGAATATTTTAGAATAAAGTTACTATGGGCTAAATTAAGATAATACCTTGGAAATTAATTAAATTGAAATTAGAGTTAAAATATCATTACGCACACACACACACACACATATATATATATCGCTAAAATTTTGAAACCAATGCTTTTCACAAAAGATAGTTAAAAATAACAAATTTAATAATTATTTTAGATTTTTAATCGGCTTCAGGAATACCTTTTAAAATCCTAATTCTTGCATATTTGGGAAATATAAAACAATATATGAAATCGATTAGTTTTTAAATGTTAAGAATAATAATTTTTAGGAACTATCGCATCATTAAAGTAGTTGAAGAATAAAATTTTTGTCAATTAGATAAGAAATTCCTTCATTTCATGTTCCGAAAAACAAATAAAAAATAATGCATTGACGAATATTCTGTACAATTGAACGAGTTATGAGTATCTCTAAATACAATGTAACTATATGGTTTGCAATTGGACTGTAAACTGTTCGACTGAGTTCTTAAAAGATAAATTCATAGACGAAGTTTTTAAAATATGAAATCAATTCATGTTCGCATATTAAAAAGTAAAATGGATGACGGCAATTCAAATTTAGAATCTTCTGTGCTTTCTGAAAAGTTTTTATCCTACCTGAATAAATTATTTTGCAAGGAAATCTTTAATTTTGCAACAAATTTTCTTTTTGGTTGTTTTAAAATTCATTAGTCATGATTCATACATTTCGTATAAAACATTTTTTTATATTTCCTCTATTAAAGAATTTCTAGATGTATTTGAAAACGTGCCATCTCTTTGGGCGTGCCACTCATCTCTTTTACCTCGCATGTGCTGATTATTTAAATTTGACTGAATCATTTATAAATTCAAAACAAGAAAATTCACACTGCAAAATATTCTTGATTTTCAAATTTAAAAATAAAATTCTCGTCATTAGAAGTTAAGTAGAAATATTTATCTGTCCATTAGGAATTCAATTTCACGAATGAAGGGCAAGAAGGTCTGGAGAAGCGATTTCAGTTCTTGCGGAAACAACAGCAACAAAAAGGCTAATTACTCATTTAATCTTTGGTCTAACTACTTGTATTGAAGAAGTTTTACAATGGTCATTTTCAGAATAATAAGAACCTTTTCCGATTTGAAAACATCTATTTCATTCTACAATGGTGGCGGTCGAATCTTTTAGTGGGACAAAATACCATAAGAATTAAATCATATTAAAACCTGTAAAACTAATATGGCGGGGGGGATGGTTGGTTGAATGGACAATGGTTGAATTTATAACGTATATATCGTGTTTTCATGTTTTTATTCACAAAGAATGTGATTTGTTTGTGACGTCATTGCGCTGGTACATAATCGTGATAATCGCAATTTAGTTCTGAGTAAAATTTTAAGCTAAAGTAAGGCAAAACCACAATTGAACTATGCGATTCTTGTGTTTGTTTTAAAGAGCTTCCTGCATTTGTTGGAATCTGAAGTGAAAAGAATAGATACAATCTACGAAATATTGCTAATCGATATTAAATTAAGAACTACAAAATGACTGAAATTGTGACATCATCAGATTCGCAATTATGCTCAAAATTATTGAAAAGGCCTATCCATAAAATGATCGCATAAAATGGAATTCAATATGCTTAAAACATCTACCTTGGAATAACATCCGATTCCAAAGCAACACTTCGAGAAATTGAGGATAGACGTCGTAATTTTGAACCACTGTCAGATGGCATGAAAAACATCTGAGATGAATAATCCCCTCACCAAATTTATACACCCTACCTGTGGGAGGACATTGGTCTCGACGAATTTAGTCGGGCATCAGACCAGTTTTCACGGCTATTCTTTGGTGGAATCTGGTCTCGAGTCTTCTGGTTCCGAGGCCTTACCTTCAGATCACCATGAAACCCAAAATATTCAGGGCCAAACAAATACGACAGCTAGATCAGCGTGAGAAGAAAATGTAAAAACTGAGCAAAGTGTGTAAATATCAAGCATTCAGCGGTCGGAAACATCAAAACTACTATGATTTTCCCTTAAAGGAGACAGGAAACAGTTGTAAAAGTATGACAGGAAATGAAACCTCAAGCAAAAGAAAGCGGACCGAGATTATTTATCATACGACTCATGTAAGAAAACTGCTTGATTCGAAGAAACAGCTTAATTATTTTAAAGATACATAGCAATAATTTGATATTTCAGGCGCTGTAGCTGCAATGAGAGAAGACATGCCTAGGAGCCCCTTTTTTTCCCAATTCAAAGATCAACTTCGTTCTTATGTTTTTAATTCTGTCTTTGTCATCGGATGTCATGAGTTTTGGCTTCGATTCTTATTGTCTTGACAGAAGCACATCTGTTTTACTGAATATTCAATTTTTAGAGGGTACTCTTCGGGAAAAAGATAGATTGGTAATTCTCTAAAACAATTTTCAAATGAAATTTTTATCAAGGATCAACGTTGATTAATTATTACGTAAAAATACCGAATGAAAGTTGCAATCATTTATTGTATATTTTATTTGATATTTATTGTTGGGCATGTATTATCTAGTTGGCTGAGTGACGTAACCATGGAATTATATGGGAAAGAAAAATTCTTGACTTTTATAATTTTATTATTACTTGCCACTTGTCACTTGAATTTCATATGATTTTTTATTGAAAGATTACAATGGATTATATTATGTATTAAATATTTAATACGGTTGAAATGCAATGAAATTCATATTTGGTATAAGAAATTTTAAATTTTTGATATTTAAGTTCTTCTTTTTTTAATTACAATTTCCTAAAAATAACTCTCACAGCACTGCTCATTTCTGAGCTGATAAGACACCATTGCAAAATACACACTACCACAGAAATTTCTTCTTCAGTGTGATACAAAAATTTAAAACTTCCTTCGTACACTGATTACTTTTGCAGTTAAAAAGTGAGGAATTTTTAAATATTCCTGCAAATTATTTAAAGAGCTCTAATTGCAGATTTGCGTATTATTTTCTATTTCCTTTGTTTTAAATATGGGAGAAAATTATATCGGTCAGTTTTTTTTCTTTGCTTTTCTATACTTTTGTCTGTTTTAAAGATAAAGGCATACAGTTTTGCATTATGATCTAGTTGTAGGAAGAGGAAAAATTTCTTCTTTGGATTCATTTTCCTAGGGATAATAATTGCTCCAACCCAAGCTCTACGCTATTTACATCACAACAGCTTTTTCTTCACTCCTTCACCAGTTTCAGCTGGCCTTCTAAGTCTTCATCCTACCTTAGACTAACCATCCTTCAAATAAACTTAGCCAAATCAAAAACAGCTACTTCAATCTTGGCTAAAACGGCCATGGCCTATATTCCAGATATAATACTAATTCAAGAACCTTACATAAATGAGGGGGAAATCACAAGAATTCCATCTTCATGGAATCAATGGCTTTCCAACAACCAAAAAGCAGGTTTGATCGCCCTTCCTTCCTGTCGAAGTCCAGTTTTTCTTCATTCTACGGATAACTCCACAACAATTGAAATACAAATGGATAAAGGCCCACTGACAATAATTTCCTCCTATTCTTCGCCACATTCAAACATTTCAGAAACTTTACAAGACCTTGATGTTCTTCTCAAGAGCATCGGAACGGAAATGGCTCTCATCGGGGCAGATCTTAATGCCCACAGTAGAATCTGGGGATATAGAGATGAAAATGCCAGAGGATCTTTAGTGGAAGATCTCATCGCAGCAAATCATTTGTTTCTCCTAAACGACAAAAATTCTTCCTCCACTTTTGAAACTAACAATGGAAACGGCTGACCAGACCTTTCAATCGTCAAAGGAGCATATCTCGCCTCAATCTCTAATTGGGAAGTCCTTGAAGATTACTCTCTAAGTGACCATAAATACATCAAAATTCCTATCTCCTCTCAACGCAAAGGCTCGAGCTACTACCAATTTAAAACAGCATATGGTGGTCACAGTAAAATTATTCAGCAACTCAGCACAAAAATACCAGAGCTTCTCAACTCAATAGCCTCCTCTCGGAATCATGAAGATCTCTCGGCAGCCACATTTAATTTACAACTTGAAATCTTCAAACCATACAAAGCAACTTACAAGGTAAACATTGTCAAGACTAAACATAGCATCAACTGGTGGACACGGAGCTCGAAATTAAGAAAAAGGAACTCAGGGTATAAGAAGAAAAGTACAACACTCACAAGGGTCTCTGAAACAACATTTTAAAGAAATAGAATCAAAGAAAAGAAAAGAATTCAAAAAGGCCACCAAAAAAGCAAAACGGTCCTCCTTCTATAATCTCTGCACTGATTCAACAAACCCATACGGTATACCATATAAACCATGCATCAAAAACGCCCAACCACCTTCAGAACTCTTCAAGCTCTTGGGGAACTCAAACGTAGGGGAAGCTAACACATTCGCCCAAGAAATCCTCAAGGCTCTTTACCCTCCAGCCCACTCTCTTCGATAAGTGCCTCCAACTGCAATGCTACCCTACTCCTCTCAAAAAAGGAATGATAATACTGTTTCACAAGAAGGATAAGAACAAAACAGACATCAGTTCTTATCGTTCCATCTCTCTTCTTCCCACCATTGGCAAAACCCTTGAGAAACTCCTCTTTCAGAGACTTAATCATCACCTCAAAGTAAATGACTTGCTCCATACAAACCAATTTTGTTTTAGGGAAGGAAAATCCACAGACCACGCAATACAACAATTAGCGGAAAAAATTTATAATTTCAAACAGTAAAACGAATACACCCTGGTATTTTCTTTAGACATCCAAAGAGCTTTCGATAATATGCAATTCTCTTCCATCCGTAATAGCCTCGATAAACTTAAATTCAATTCAAAAACTACAGAAACACTTAAAGATGTCTTAGAAAATAGAGAAATCCTTCTTCAAACATCTCAATGCACTGCCACCTGGTCACAGCAGAAAGGCTGCGTGCAAGGATCTTGTTCTGGACCAGTTTTTTGGAATCTTGACGCAAACGAAATTCTTTCTGAAAAATGGCCACCTAACATTCACCTCCAGGCATTTGCAGACAACTTTGTTTTTGTAGTAGCCGAATCAACAAGAGCAAAATTGAAATCAGCCGCCCAGGATGCTCTCTCAATCTTCAAGTGTTGGATCGACAAGCATAACCTTCAAATCTCTGTAGAAAATCATGTAATATCTTGATAAGCAAATTAGTCAACGGACCAACAATTAAATGGAATAACGTGACAATAAAAAGGCAACAATCTTTAAAATATCTCGGTGTTACCATCGACAATAAGCTTAACTGGATTCCTCACCTCTTTAACACCAAAACGAAGGCGACTCTCTTATACCAAAATCTCAGCAGAATTGCTGACTCCACATGGGGTCTGAAAAAATAATTCAGGCGTCATCTCTACTTCACCGTTGCCAAGACAATGATCCTACATGGAGCATCAGCTTGGGCCTATCCTCTCTCATCCCGACAATAAAGAATCCTAATCTCAATGCAGAGAAAATTTCTCCTGAGTATTTCTGGAGCATTCAGAACAACATTCACGGCAGCACTACAAGTCATCGAAGGAATTCTTCCACTTCACATCAAAGCGCATCAGAAGCAACCTATGTAAGAGTAAGTCGTCTTCAATTACCTAGCCATTTTCAGAATATAACATTCCATCCTGAGAACTTCGAGATGAAATGCTCTCATACAAAAATCTTCCCCTAAGACTTTCTTCTTGAGGACAGAATTTCCCTCAGACAAGAATTTCAACCTACAAACAAGACATATTTTTACAGATGGGTCCAAAATCTAGGGAAAAACCGGATTTGCCTACTGCGTATTCCAAAACGAACAAATTACTCATCAGTGGCTCGGCAAACTGAACGAAAAGAATTCTGTCTTTCAGGCAGAGCTGCTGGCCATTAAGGAAGCATGTAAATGGGCTAGCAAATTCGATCATAACCCTAAAATATGGAGTGATAGTGGGTCCAGATTAAAAGCGATCAGCTCATTTTCCACCTCAAGCCCAATTGTTCAGGAAATTCAAGCCATTCTGCTCCCCCAACCTTCTATTAAGTTAGGATGGGTTAAAGCACATGTGGGCCACAACGGAAACGAGGTTTCAGATTCCCTAGCCAAACAGGCCATTTCTGCAGGTACGCCCGTTCAATACCCAGCTCCTAAAAGCCATCTGAAAAGTATTCTAAATGAATTGAGCCGACAACGATGGTAAGAAGAATGGGACAATGGCTCAACTGGCAGAAATATCCATCAAATAATCTCAAAAGTGTCCTTTAACCCATCATCTTGGACTAGGCTTGACATTATCTTTGCAACTGGCCATGGCCCTTTCCCTTCATATTTCAAAAGATTCAATATTAAAGGATCGGATCAATGTGGCTGAGCGAAGTAGGCGATCCCCTTCATTATGCCACTAGCTGCCCTCTTACCACATCGTTTCATCTCTTAGAACCCACCCACGACCTAGAAAATATCTGGTGGACCAACGTTATGAGAAACAAGATGTCCAAGGTTAAAGTAAGAAATCTTGCGCGGTTCCTACAAGAGAAAGAGGAATTGAAATCTCCAGAACCAAGCCCAGTATAAATTTTCGTTTCATTTCTCAACCAAGCTCTGCTCCAGAATATATTAACTTCAATAGATTTCATGTTCTCATACTCCCCCCCGAACACCGCTTTCATCATTATAATATTGTATATAGTTGCCTTTTACGTGTATTGATGATATTTTATGTCTTTTTATGTGTATATTGATATTTTATGTCTTTTTATGTGTATTTTTTTTATCTTAATAAATACTCCCACGTATATCCTTTCAACCGATAGGGAATCCTAGAGATTCCAAGTTCGGGGATATTATGTGGCGAAAGAAAGAAAGGGGAGGTCAGCTGATAATTTCAAGAGTATAAATTTTTGTAAATTTTTTCCAAAGCTCAGTACTTTAACAGAACAAATTTCTTCCTTCAGGAAATAGATAAAAAGTTAGAGTACATTTTATTTTTTGGAACACCTTGCATGCATCTAATTTTTAATAAGCAATGCAATTTTCTTTTATTGAATTCATTTTACATTTTAATCGAATGTTGAATCATGAAATCGCATTTTAATTTTTGTTGTGTTTCATCGGAATAATCTCAGTTAAGTCGTTAAGTGAATTAAATCCAAAGAAGATTTAATAATACGAAAATATATTTATTTCTGTATTAAAAAGCATTTTTTTTTATTTTAATCATATTCTGTGGTTTGTTTTTTTTTAATTTTTAATTTGCTTTTATTACGACACTTAGGGTGGAATATTTTAGCTCATTTTCTTTAAATTCTCACCTGGTATTCGCTGCTAGTTCGGAATGAAGATTTAGCTTCTTCAGTAGATTAACAAGTAATTGAATTTTGAAAATATTAAAATCTTCAATAGTCTCGGTGTTTGAAATTGAAAATTCAAGGGTTTAAAGAGGTGACTGAAGAATCAATGACATCTTCACATGATCATGAATGAGACATATCAAGTTATATAAAAGTGTTTAATAACTGCCAATCTTTTCTTCCTAGTTTAAAACTTTTGATATCTTTTTAGAAGTCTATTATATAGTTTTTAATTTGTTCTCGAAGGATGGGTGATACATTTATGAGCAGAATATACAACTTCTGGATGTGGCCTGAATTCATTTTTAGATTGACCAAGAGTGGCAAAGATTTCCATTACCATTTAAAAGTAATACAAGACTTTACGATATCGGTAAGTTTATTTTAAATATTATGAAATGCATATTTACTATTTATTTCGTATATGCATTAGATTCGTGATTATTTAAATGAAAGAAAACAATTTGTGTGGTTGTAAATTAGGACATTCAAAAAAATGGATCGATATATTTATGAAAATAAATTGTTTTGCATCATTATATTTTTACGCTAATTAAATAGGTATTATGGGAAAGCTACCCTCTTCCAATTCCATTCGTTATTTGCTTTCAGTTGCTTTCAGAAATGTTTTTTTTTTGTATTTATATTACATAAAATTGAATTCAACTCTTCCGAGCAATTATATGTTTTGCCTTGGAATTAAATATGAAGCTCATCCTATAAACAATATATAGAATCATCAAAAAAACAAAATAATGCATTATTGTAATTGTAGAGACATTTATCCCAGTGGGATATTAACCAAAAATATCGTTCAATGTTTCTTAAAAATCATTTGCGAAATATCTCTTTCGCTCCAAATTTTGACAGGAACAATTTTCCTCTCAAAGTCTTTTTTCCTCTTTTCGACTAACGTTGTGAAATTATTAAATGAAATGTTTTGACTTTTTTTTCGGGGGGGGGGAGGGGGAGTGTGTATAACTTTTCTCCAGAAAAGGAGATGAACGGACTTGAAGAAAAATAGTCGCGGAGAAAATAGTCTCTTGGAGAAAAATAGTCGTGGTGAATTGAAACTTAGTATTCGAAAAACTCCCACTAGAAATACTATTTGTTAATTGAACAAAAATGCATATAAAAAGGGGAGTTTTAGTGGAGAGTGGAAAGTCGTTATTAAAAAGTTCTAACTCTAACAAATTTCATGTAATAAAATCTCACAATAATAAAGAAAATTTAAATTAAAAATTTGCCCTTGAAATCCATAGGTTATCAAAAAGAAAAAAGCTCGCTACTTACAAAATCAAGAAGAGTTTGAGAAAAAAAAGCGCAAGGCACTGATGGACATGTTGCTGGAACGACATTTCAAATTTCAGGACATGAATGAAGACGACATCCGAGAAGAAGTGGATACCTTCATCATGGAGGTAATTATGTATGACGTTTGAATTTTACCCGGGCATCCATAATAAAGGAAAAAAATTTTCAATTTATTTTTCCTAATATTATATGGCTTAAAAACCATAATATTATTATTACATTTGAATCTATTGATTCAGAAATTCCACCAGATGTACTCGAATGTCCCGGAATAAAATCACTTCACGTTCAGAAAACTGCCCTCTGCGAAGTCTTACGTTTTCGGGTAATCATCCCATCTATATTCGGATGGAATACATGTTTCGCTAACAGCTTTTATCAGATTAAAGGACTGTTCTCTGATTTCAGTACAAGAATTTAGCAAAAAATTATACATTTTGTCACTAATTCTCATTCTAAGATATTAAATCTGTAAATGAGGTTTTTTTTTTGTCATATTTTTTATGAATTACACAAAGACTCTCTCACTTTTACAGGCCAAATCAAAACGCTAGAACAATATTAAAAATGTTCTATGTTCTTCCTCAAGCATTTTCAATAAGTTTTATGAAGGGCCAAAATTACAAATTATGCAAAATTTCATATACGTTTGGTTTTAAATATCTTACTGCTCTTGAGCAATCAAAATCCTTCTGCAAACAATTTCAGTTTTGCTCCATCTAATTAGCAGACTGCATCAAGTTATGCTCTATAAAACGCTTTTCTATAAATTTTGCAGTAACGTACTCAAAAGAAGTTTCTTATTTTTTTTATATAGTTTCTCTTTCAAAATCGTAATGCAAATTGTAATTTATATTAGAATGAACACTTGGAATATCATTTATATATATATATATATATATATATATATATATATATATATTGGAATATCATATTCTGAAGGAAATTTTCTTACCAGGGTCACGACACCATCGCCATTTCCATGATTTGGACCCTGTATCTCATCGGACTTTACCCAGAAGTTCAAGCTAAGCTCCACGAGGAACTGGACAGGGCATTCGGAAGTGACAGGGATTCGGCTATAACGATAGACGATCTCAATAATCTGAATTACATGGAATGTGTCATAAAAGTAAGCACTTTCCTTTAAAACATTAAAGTAGTTCATACGCACAAATAATTGTTATAATAAATCTGAAAAAAAATGTGCTATATTCCCTCTATAATAAAATAATAACTTAGAAAAAAGGGAAGACTAAAATCATCTATTCTTTTCTAATTAGAAATAATATATTAGGATAGGGACATTGAAGCATTGTTAATTAATTCCAGTTGTTTAATAAAATATTTGAAGAGTTAAATCCATTTAAGACTCGATTGAACTAGAACATTGCAAATCTATTTTTGCTATAATTTGAGTGTATTTAGTGGTAGCCGGAAAATTTCATAAAAGATTCTTTGTCAGTAATGTTACTGTTAGGATACCCCCTGGGGGGGCACTTCGAAATGAGGATGAGATGCTTCCGGCATGGTGGTTGGATCTCGCCACCCTGGAGGGTACACTAATAGGTGGGGGATCTGGCTCCTCCCATCGCTGACGGGGCGTACTTCCTTCGGGGAGGGTTGTACCGTGGCCGGTGACGGCCCTTAGGACTCAACCACAGTTCCCGCCAATGTTGCTGTTGCGGCGGTCCGGTCATTCAGTTTTATGGTTTAAATCCGTGTGCCTTCGGGTGGGTCGGAGAGTTAGATGGTTGACTTACTGTTAGGATTCTTATTCAGAATTCTTCTAAAGAAACATAACTAAAAGGAACTAAAGATTCTTTAGTATATATTTTTCATTAAATTAATTTCCGTGTTGCTTCCACAAAGATCGATTAAGATAGGCCTTAGCAATGGAAATGAGCTCTCTTGAGTAAAATCATCCATTTTCACATATGAAATTCTATTATTTTCTATATGATATCAATTTCTCGTTTCGAAGCGACATGACGGCTGATCTGGAGACAAACTTAGTCATTATGAACGATGAGAACACCTGAACCAACACCTCGGTCTACGAATTTTCGCATCCCTCCAGCAATATGACGTGTGTCCCTCGACATCCTATAGCAAGCAACTAGGTTTTTATACACAATACATTTTCATTGACAGCGAATCTCGAATTGCGGCACAAAAAGTCCTTGTACCGAAACCTTACATAATAGGTAACAGCAGCGAGTATTTAGATATCAAGGATTCCATTAGAATCTAAGGTACTGACACGTGCAGAAAACCACTCCAGCTTCCTGCAGATAATATTAAGATAAATTATACCAATGCGCTAATTAGATAAAGTGAATGTGATGTGAGAGATTATGTTTGGAAGCAATGATTAGAGGCCTTAACAAATTGAAAGCTGTTAGAGCTGTTTTGAATAAAATCTTATCTTTACCAATTTTTACAAATTGGATTCTATTATCCTCATTATCATGTCCGATTGCTTCTCAGTGAGTAAATAATTGTGAAATGTTTCGAGCTGCTTTTCGAATGATAAGAGTGATATCTTCGAAATATTAAAATCATATCTTAATCTTTTTGTTCTGAAGTATTTTCGTCATTTATTTTAAATTTGATCAATTTTGAATTGAAAAAGATTTTGCAATTCAAAATTGTTAAAAACTAATTAAAATGGCTCAAAACTAATTAATTTAATTATTAAAATAAATATACTTATTTATTAAACTAATTAAATTGTTCAAAATCGTTTAAAAACTAATAACAAATATATTTAATCGATTTCATGCCATTAATGAATAAAGAATATCCGATGTTACTATCAGCTATCCCTTTCCTGACAATTGTACGTGATATAGTTCAAAAAATGGCAAGACAACAACATACGCCAAAACTTGGTGCTAAGTAGGCAAGAACAAATTGAGCACCAAAGTATCACGCGTACCCACTATATAATTGGCTTGTTTTTTAACAAATCATCTCTCTCCACTTTGCTAAAGTAACTATTTCATTGGTTCTTGTCATTTATACAAGTTTTGATTGTTTGAAAAGGTTCAGAAATGATTGAAGAATTATTTAGGATGGACAATGGTATATAAGAAAGGAGAAACATGACTTAATCTGCGAAAATAGTCATCATTTCTTGACCTAATAAATGGATTTTTTTCCGATTTGTGTGAAGACAAAAATTTACAAGATTTGCAAATTGAAGTCATCACTCAATCAAGTTGGAAAGAAATTTTCAGTTGTAAAAGATATAAGCACACACACACAAATTAAAAATAAGAATAAAACAATAATGTGATTCAAATGTAAAACAATAATTGGCATACAAAGAATAGAATTATGCAGTAAGGTGAGGATCAGTGCTTTTAAGACGTTTTCTAAAAGGTTTTCTTTTATTCGTTATAATAAGATTAAATATAATGTTTACTGTAAACATTTTAAGAAACTTACCCTATTCATCGTTTCCAGCCCCGTAAGATTTCTTTTTTATTGCCTATGGTTAAATCCATGTAAAAACGAACAAGATTTGGGACTGTAGAAAATGCAAGACTGCATAGACAGTGATGAAAGTGCTTTTAGAAAATAAACAGGAATACGTCTTTGAACGTGGAAAATTCTTATGAAGTAAATTAAGGATCGACAATAAGTCATTTCTCGATCCATAAATGAGATCCTTATATCCTTTGGAATATTCTTTTTAAAAAATTAAATAGAAATACGTTTAATATTATTTCAGTAACTATATATATATATATATATATATATATATATATATATATATATATATATATATATATATATATATATATATATATATATATCACTGAATTTTCACTCATCTTGAAATTTTAATATGATAGGAATCTAACAGAATCTACACTATTGTGCCAATATTTGGGAGGCAGATCTATGAAGACACTGATATTTGTAAGTATTTGCAAGTTTCCGGAGGCTTTTTTATTCAATAAATTTTTGAAAAGAGGCTTCTGTTGAAAGAAACTCTTTTGACGCATTTTCATAACTATTAAGTTACACACTTCTTAGCATCTCAGTTTCCTGCAATGAAGTATAGAAATTGATAATGTTGTGTCTTTATGTACTGTCGTTGCCAATCAGCAAATCACATTCTAATGAAGCAACTGACCGATTGAATAACGATTACTTCTTTATTCAGTTGCGTCTTCAAGATTTTACCTTGCAACGAAACTGCTTTTAATTTGTTTAGTATTATATTTCAAATATTGAGTTCATTTATCATTTGTTTCACAAAAGAACGGGCAACAAACGCATTTATATTTTAAGAGTTTTTTTAATATTCAAGTTTTAAGCCTAAAAACTTTGTTCTTCGAATTTCTTTGTATAATTTTTTTTAAAAAATAGCCTATAAATTGTTTTGCTATTCTTTTAGTCTGATATCAAAATGTGCTATGCTAAGTGTTATGCTCAGTATTCATATACACACAAAAAATCAAAGTGAATAATTTTGTGAATTGTAACCGAATTCCTTTTTCTTCCCAATTACAAATAAAAGGAATATGTGCAAGATTCTTTTCATATTTTAATTGTTAAATACTAGAAAAATTCTCATGGTTTTACAAATTTTCAGAAAGAATTCAAGAGTCATTTTTTCAGTTTAAAGAATTTTATAATCAACAAATAGCCTCAAATCCGGTCTAAAATGATTCACTTTCTGAAATAAAGCTATTAAAAATATTGCAGACTAATAAAAAGGCATCATAAGTGAGTGATAACTTCATCACGACTTCTATGTTTAACGAATGCTAGTTGACATCCAACTATGATGTGACGTCACTTTCCTTTTTCTTCTCCTGTAAAATGAGGAATGAGCTTTAAACTTAATCTGGTTTGGTACACTTGATAGATATATATGCATCAGAATATTATGAAATATTACCATATTAATAATATATAAAATATAAGATAAATCTCATATTGTTACTAAGTATTTGTTTCCTAGTCCTTTGAATATGATCCTGTGACGATGGCATTTCTATCCGTGCATAAATGGTTCCAATTCATCCTCGAGTATCCTAAACTCTACGGCATTTGTGAACACTTAAATAAAAATTATTTGTATATGTAAATAAAAATTTTAAAAAAGGGTTAATAATTATTTTAAAAATGCGTACATTTTTGCATGTGCAACTAGTATTTAAAGAAACGAAAATTTGCTCTCATTATTTTACACAGAAAATTATATGTATTGCGCTTTGTATTGAGCTTAAGAGTACGATATGTGTTTGCTTAGAGTTTAAATCTTTTAAAAATGTACTCGCAAACCATGGATCTGAAGCGTTTTACGTATTTTAGGTGGTTACACTGTTCCAAAAGGTTCTTCTTGCATGGTGTTGAACTATTACCTGCACAGAGACGAAGCCATTTTTCCTGATCCTGAAAAGTTTGATCCAGACCGATTTTTGCCAGAAAACGCGGCTAATATTCCCGAGTATGGATTCCTTCCTTTCTCTGCTGGCCCTCGAAACTGCATTGGTAAGAAGTTCTAATAGTTATGAAGTCTTTTTAGTTCTCAGTTCCATAAATTACTAGAAGTGATTTCTAAATCATAAAATTGCCTTGCAGTCTAAGATGAAACAAATATATCTTTAATCTTAAAAGCATTCCTTTGAAGATAAGGTTTATATAAACGAAAGTAATGAAATTTATTAATTATATTTCAGTTTAAGCCGTACACATTGGTTGCATGAAAATGTAATTCGAAAATCAAATGATTATCGTTTCTCAATTGAATTCTAAAAGAAAAGTATTTAAAAAATGATTTTTTTTTTATTTTCAGTTTTCTTTTTATATAATTTAAATAAATTCGCTTACCATATTGCTTATTCTATCTAATAATTAGGTAAATAATGTCAAACAAAAGTGTTCAGTTTAAAAAGTAAAAAAAAAGAGATTGAAGAAATAAAATATAGGCAAAGTGAAAATTATCTATTTTGTAATCCATTCATGAAAGTTATTTTTTTCCTCCCCAGTTAAATTAAACCATTCGACGTTTTCATTTAATTTCCGTGCTGCACGAACTTTAGGTTTTCCTACATCTCTCAGTGTCTGATTACAATAATAAAAAAATTATGATGCATGTCTAAAAAAATTATATACCGAGGATAAAGTAAATATAGATTCAGATGTCTAGAAGATGGCTTGAATTTTCACAAATCTGTTTTTAAGCATTTAGAACGATTTGTGCATGTTGCATGCATCGTGGTCCACATCAAAGTTTGCAGATAATGTTTTACCCGAAAACATTTTCATGTTAATGAATTATGTATAGCACTGAACTGTATGCCTTGCAGAATGGGAAAAACAATCTTCAAAAATGTTATATAAATCATTTCTAATTGGCAGTACGCTCTCAAAGAACTTAATACAGTTTAAAAGTCTAATTTCGTAAAGAAGAGATACAAGGGCATAATTAAGATTGGTGTAAATTGACAGAGCAAAAGTACCATAATGAAAGCTGAGAAATAAGGATGCAAATCAGCCAAATGAAGGTAATAAAGGATTTCTCCGAAATTGTTTCATTGAAATTTCGTCCTGAAAAGGAACTGCGTCAAAGTAAAGAAACATCACTATCTTGCTAATCTACAAATGATCTTTTATATCTCACGTTTTAAAAATAAAGTGCACCCTTATTGTTATAATTTTAACAAATTCTACATTTTCAAAATGAATTATTAGGATAATATGTTTACATTTTTGTTGGGGGCATTTTGTTGAGGTTTATACTTTCTATATCGAATGCGATATAGATTAGACTTCCTATGTTTTCATTTTTCATCTTTCCTATTTATTATAACCATCAGATTTGTGTATGCTGTTACAAAGAGAGGAAAAGAGATTCAAGTGTGTGTTTTTCTGAAATACCATTAGAAAGTAATTTAAATACGTAAGGTAAAAATCATTGATTGTATTTTGGCCTAAATTAGACTTTAGATCAAAACATGAAAAGGCGATAGTATTAATTGGAACGAATTAATTTTCATTTTATAAATAAAGAAAAATTTAAATAATGTTTTGTAAGATGGAAGTCATGCAAAATTATAAAACTTTTGTTACATTTTATAGTTATATTTAGTTATCGCTGGTTCAGGGCAGGAATTAATTGACAATTCAACAAATTAATTAATAATTACATGATCGTCAAAATAGAAAGAAAAAAAGAATGATTTTTTCTAACAACAAGGCAAACATCAAACAACGTCTTCTATATTTTATTAAGCAAAAAGTCTAATTTTCTAATTTTTCTTGTTATTTGCAGGTAAAGTGTTCGCTATGCAGGAAATGAAAACGATCCTCAGCTATATTTTGCGAAGATTCGTCCTGCAGTCTCTCGATGGAAGGGAGAAAGTGTTGCCAGTGTTCCACGTGACCTTGAACAACTCGATTCCCGTCCGCATCCGAATCAGAAACAGATCGAGTGATAACTGACTAGAATGCACATCTTCTTTATGATCATCGTTGTTGATGCAGAACCTCCAACTTTCATTCTGCAGATATTTTTCATCCACATTCTTTGTCGAGTCTTAGTACAATTTCTTATATTGATTCCTGGTATAAAGAAAGGAATTTAAAAAATAAAACTAAAATCATTAAAAACAGAAAAAAAAATCAGAAGATTTTTTAACAAATGTGATTTAAATGAGCAGGTTCACAAAATCATTTGCATTTCTTTTATTTTTCATCGCTAAAGTATGAAATAAACAATGGTTTATTTTTATCTGTAGAATGCCTTCAAGATGCACGTTATTATGTTCTCTGTGGAACATATGAAAAAGATTGAGATGCTTATAATAATAAAAATGGCAATTTTAAAAATTTTTTAAATTTGTTACTTATTGTTACAAGGCTACAGCAATATACTTCATATAGAAAATTACATTTCCTTTTAGTTATTTAAAGCAACTAAATAAATTCCTATAAAATATACATAAATTTTATTGTAATTTTAATTTTATTACATGAAATCCTCTTCCTCCTGTTACCTCAAAATGAGCAAAATTACGTTTAACTAGGTTGATTTAAATGATCGAATTTCACCAGTTCTTCATTCTTTGTATCTTATTTCTCGTAACTAACACTTGTATGAAGTCATAGCGAATCTCTTCCATCTTTTATAAATGTATTGTTATGCGATTTTTTTTCCTTTTATTTCTTGACTTCCTTTTTTTTTTTTTGCTTAATAAAAGCATGTTCAATTATTATGAAAATTATTTGAAATTACAATTATAATTCTGAATTAAATACATTACAAAATCGTGTAATAATTGTTGATTAAATATAAGAAACAACATTTTAAAATAAAAACAGAAAGAAACAAAATCTTAACGAAATATAATTTTATAAAATACCGATGGGTTTTATGAGCATTAAAAAAAAAAATCAATCTTGTGAAATGTCACAGACAAATTTTGAAATGCATGTTAAGCAATGAACATATGTAACACTAGACTCTTCGATTGATGTAGCAATATGACATTTAGAGCTATTGTTTAATAGAATTCCCAGGATATAAAAGTAATCTATCATGTATTTTATCATTTCATACCTCCGAGATAGGCTTTAAAGAGTTGAATAATAAGCCTGTGATTAAGTAACAAATTTTTATTTATCTGATGATGATTTAATTTTGCTATACACATTTTCGATAAAGGGAACTTTATCAAAAAATCTTTTTACATGAGTTTTTGATAATAATAATAACCATAACATCATTGTTACTATTTTTGACAATCTGCTGAGTGTTCCCGAGTCTTATCAGAATAAGAATAACTCATTCATGTTCGTGGGATTCAGGATTCAACATATTTTAAACACACATTTTGAAAGATAAAATTATCAATTACTTTTTCATTTCTTTTACAATTCTTTCTCATTTCTTTTACAATTCTTTCTCATTTCTTTTATAATAAATGTTTTATTCATTTAACTTATATTAGGTGGAAAAAAATGTGGAAGAAGGGTAATACTTTTGATTTATCAAACCTGTTTTTGTCTTCGGTAGAGCTATTTTTAAAAATCGTTCAAATGGCCTATTGCAGATCAATACATTCATCGACTGATACATAATTGTATAAAGAAAAAAAATTATAACTTAAAAAAAAAAATTTAATACTTTATTTTAAAAACAAATGCTGCAAGCACTTCATTTTTTAGGAAAAAAAACAACAACATTGTATTTATAAAACAGATTGTTCGATAGAATTTCGTGATCATAACGTTTGCAGATCCAACTCTGAATGCAATGAATCTCTTAACTTTACTTCTTCAGATTTCAGTTCCCCTTTTCCTTTCCAACAAGTCTCGTGTGGGTACCCGCATTCGTTTTTCATTTGTTTCACTTTTACGTGTCATCTTCTTGAATTTTTCCATTTTTACTTTCTCCAATGCAAAGGAAAAGTATTGAAATCGCCAAAACGTCATAACTCGAGATTTTTATGACTCTTGCTTTTCCAAATCTCCCGCAGTTCTATAAGATAATTGAAAAACACTTTGAGCTATAATGGATGAAATTAGAAATGTGCACTGAATTTGTCATTTTATAATTCAAATTTTGAAGAAATTCATTCACATAGGAAGTCTTCTATATGAATACACAACAGATAAGAAACTTTAAGTGCTGTGTGAATAAAAATTGAGCACAGGTTGAGTATTTGAAGCATAGTATCTTAATGTGGCGCACTGCTCACATTAAAATATTTTTTAAAACTTATTTCCCTAAAAGTAGAAACTTAATTTATAGGTTAAAATATTGGTATTATAGATAAGATAAATTTTTTAACTTTTAGATGATGCAAAAATCCTTTTAGTACTGTAATATTTTCGTATTTTGGAATAACGTTATATTTTCGCTTCATTTGTGATTCATCAAAAATATAATGATAGTTTCCAAAAGAGTTGCACATTCTCACTTTCCAAAGTGAGTATGCTCCAAGTTTCGTAAATCCAGGCCAACCGGTCTGACCTGTAGAGCATTAACACACGCAAACATACATTTATATTTATTATTAACAAGGCGCCTTGGACGACCAGCTTTTTCGTCAGAGTAATGCTATCCTAAAGTTTCAATGAATATTTACATATCTTAGTCACTGAATAGTTTCTTCAACAAAATGGTTTTAAGTTTTAAATTTTGATAGATATTTACTATTAAATACTATTATAGAAACCTTACGATATTCAGTACATTGCACCATATATATATATATATCATTTTTTTGTCAGTTTCCATAAGATTTAAATTTTAATTTGAAATGGAAGAGATAAAACTCCGAAAAATACGAAAACTTTTTTTGCTGCAACCAAATATATTTTTTTAAAAATATGACTACAGAAAATCGAATATTTTAGCATTATAATGTTATAATGTTCAAAAGAATCATTTTTTTTATAATTTATGCAATGTTTTAAAGAATTATTTAATAATTTTTTTCTGGATGATCATAACATTTAGTTTTAACATAAAAGAAATTTAATTGCGGTAAGGACTATTTTATTTTATTTCAATCAATAAATGTATTTCTGCAAACAATTATGAAATTTAAATTTCACACAGTCCTTCGATCCTATAAATCATATTCAGTAAAATTATCTCTGCAGCCTAGCGTTTGAATCTTCTGAGGTCAAACTTGATAGAGATATAAAGCTTTGAATATCATTATTTTAGAACACTCAACAATTACATTATTTTAGACAATCAGTCTTCCATGCCCTGAATAGCGTATTTTCTTCAAACGGTCGTTGGAGATATCTAAAACCTCGTGTTTCTACAGAAGAGAGGCATACACATTTTCATAACTCAGTCAGTTTTTATTGCCAGAAAGTAGAAGTTTTTTCTATAAAATATTAATGTCTCTCAATAATATTTAATTAAATATGAATCACGCAATACAGGACCAGCTTAAAAGTTTTTAATTGGTAGTTCATAAGAACATTTATTGATTCAAACTACATAAAATATTTAATATTTATTTCAATGACACAATTTTTTTTTTGATTAAATATATATGCCAATGAATAAAGTTTTAACGATTAACTATTGGGCTCTGATTAGAGTAGATATACTGTATATATATTAAAATATGTCTGCCTTAAATAAAACTGGATTAATTATATAATTATTATTTTAAATGTCGTCACAGAAAACTTTTTCTCATATTCTTTTTATTTCTTTGTTGTTGTTATTTTTAGAAATCATATTTTATCTTTATTCCATACAGACACATGCTGAAAATTATATTTTTCCAGGTTCATTTGCAGTAGCAGTTAACAAAAGTTTTAATTTGAGCTTTTGTTGATGTGATGGCATCATGATGATTGTTACAACTGCTTTCGTTTCAGAAGTGTTTCGATATATCAGGACCTTTAAATCTACCCGATTTCTTCTTTAATTTGGTGAATTACTCAAATGATGATAGAATACGTCAGCAAATAGAGTCACTTTCATTTTAAAACATTTATTTGATTTAGACGCAACATATTTTTATCAATTCACACACAAAACACGGCTATGTACAAGGCTTATGTACAATCAGTTATGAAACATATTTTTCATTGAAGGAACAAGAGCACGCAGGCTCGTGAACAGTCCGTTCACTTCAGTTCGTTTTTAAACGTGAACGGTCTTCTTCACAATGATAAAAACTAATTTTTTTCCAATGCACGCATGCAAGTTAAAATTATTTTTATTTTGTGCTAAATAAATGGTTGGAAAACCTAAATAAAAATTTTTTAAAGTCATTAAAAATTAAAAGTTTATAGTTTAAAGCATTGATATCGTTTTGAAAAAATTATTATTTATTTTTTTAAATTTAAGAAGATGTAAAAATCAGTTTTGTGTTGTAATATTTTTTTAAATTATCGAGGAAAAAAGCCATAATTTGGCATAAATTTTAATTAACTAAATTTTTTTAAAACATCGCTATGAGATGAACCTCTTTATTCCCCAAAATATATATGGGGCAAGTTTGATAGCTGTAGGTCATATGGTTTTTCGTATGGAAAACCAACACATCAACCATACACACGCACACATGGAACACAAATATACATGCCTCTAATAATGAGAGGAAAAATTCTGGGTATTGATTGGCGCATTTTCTTTAAGAAAATGGAAGGAAAGTTCGAAACTCGTGAGTTTTTACAGATAGTGTGAAGAAAGCCGTCCACGTTTAAAAACAAATTGAAGTGAACGGACTGTTCACGAGCCTGCGACCTCTTGTTCCATTAATACAAAATAAGTTTCGTAACTGATTGTATTTTCTAAGCATTGTACATCGCCGTGTTTTAAGTGTGAATTCATAAAAATATGTTGCGTCTAAATTAAATAAATATTTTAAAATAGAATTTACTGTATTTGCTGCTGGATTTTATCATCTTTTTGAGTAATTCACCGAATTAAAAAAAGAAATCCAGTAGATTTATAGGCTAATCTGTAGATAGCCTATAGAAATCCAGTAGATAGGGCTAATCTGGTGAGTGATTTATAGAATATTATTTGCATTTGAAATCATGGATGCTCTTAAAATGAAGCGAAAGTCGTTAAGAACTTCGTTTAACAATGCAGAAAGAAATTTCGCGCAACTCTTGGCGATACTTGAAACTGACACCAAGGATATTAATAAAATTCACGTATTAAATTCACAACTAGGGGATAAATTTTCTCGTTTGGATGAGATTCAAAACGAAGTATCCTCATTACTTTTAGAAGAGAACAAGGTCGAATACGAAACAGATTAGCGGCTGAAAATTACAGAGATAGATATCTCGAACTGAAATTGAAAATGGCAAAATTCTGGAATAAAAATTCCAGATGTGTTTCAGAATGTTCTTCAAAAAACAATGCTGCGAAATTGAAACTACCGAAATTTGAATTAAAGAAATTTTCTAGTGATCCGAAAGAATTGCTCACATTTTGGTGTATATTTTCTAAAATTCTTGAATCGGATGAGTTATCTGAAATCGATAAATTACAGTATTTATATCAAGCGATGGTGCCTGGATCCAAAGCTGCAAGATTGGTTTCCAGTTTTCCAATACATCTGAAAATTATTCTAAAGCGATTCAACAGTTGAAAATAAGATGTGGTGGGGAGGATCTTTTAGTACAGATCTATGTGCGAGATCTTCTTTCTCTTGTAATGAAGAATGCTACTGCCGGAAGGAATTCTCCTGATTTAGCGAGCCTCTACCACATGTTGGAAACGAAACTAAGAGCTTTGGAAAGCTTGGGGCTCACGAAAGAAAAATTTGCGGACTTTCTGGAGCCTCTTGTCGAATCATGTCTACCTAAAAGTGTTTCACGTGCCTGGAAAAGGTGCCGAATTTCGGAAGATAATGATGATTCTACAAGGCAAAGATCTCTTGAAAAATTAATGTGTTTTGTGCGTCATGAAGTCGAATCGGAGGAGGTGATAAGTTTAGCTCGAGAGGGATTTGGTAAAAATAATAGAGTAGTTAAACAAAATAATAATAAAATTATATTTGCAGATGCCCCGGATGTAGAAACGACAGCCATGTTAGAAAGTACAAATGGTTCTCATGACGGGATACCCAAAAGTAAGCCAAATTGTGTATTTTGTGAGAAATATCACTTGAGTTCAGATTGTCTTTTGGCTCAAAAAATGTCTTATAATGAAAAGAAGCAAATATTTTTTAAAAAGGGAATTTGTTTTAAATGTTTGAATTACGGCTATACAAGTAGCAAGTCAGAGTTAAAGCGATTTTAAAATGTAATAAGCAGCAGGTAACTTTAATGTGTCCTGAAAAAAAAGGAAATTCATTCATTTAAAGCTAATGAAAGTAATGAAGTTGTAAATAATCTGTCGAATAATAATTATAATGATAAAGTATATTTGCAGACTATATGTGTAGAAATTGTTGGTCAGAGAAATAAAATTCGAGTTCGGAGACTCTTAGACAGTGCGTCTTCCCGTTCATACGTTAGTGATAGAGTAATAAGTACTTGAAACTAAAACCTCTCAGACGTGAAAAGGTAATTCATCATGGTATATATGCGATAGAAAATAATGATTTAAATGGCTCATTCGAACTGTGCAGTAAGTTTTTTCTGAACGTAAGATTTGTGGTTTTGTTCCTAAAATAGAAAACCAGCATATATTAGAGAATTTAAGAATAAATAAGATAGAATTATCTGATGCTTTTTGTAACGAAGATGAAATTGACCTTTTATTAGGAACAGATCTAATTAGGAAATTATTAACGGAAAAGTGTGTTCAGTTAAATTTTGGCTTAGCTGCAAATTATACAAAATTAGGATAAGGGTTTATACAAAAACCAACTTTTTGAAAAACCGGTTTTCGAATTCGATATTTCCAAAAAAACCAGTTTTAGCCGGTTTTCGAATTTCTGTCAAAAAAATGAAAAGGGAAAAATAAAATATTTTTCCGTATTCTATTTTAATTTATAAAAAATAACAAAAAACGAAATTAATATCAAAATCAAAATATAAAAAACAAAATTAAAGTTTACATATACATATTACTTACACAAAATAACGAAAACTCAAACAAAAATTTCAAATAATATTTAGATTATTTTCACTCATTTTAATTTCTCCTAAGAAAATAGGATTTGAAAGAACATAAAATATCTACTGAACGGTTGCTAAATCTCGTTCTTATTTTGGACACAATATTGCCTGAAATTAAAAATACTCTTTCACTAGTTACTGAGTTTGGTATCAAATTACAAATCTAAGTTTTTTGTTCTTTTATCCATTTGTTCAAATAATGAAAATTCAGCTTTCAGGGTCTTTCGATTTGTAAGTTTTCTTCAGGGTCTTCAAGAAACTAAACATTTATATTATTTACGACAATTATTTTATGAACTGCTTTCAAATGATTACGTAGATTGCACATAGATGATCCTTTGCAGCTCAACATTTTATTACAATGATTTCAGATTGCCTTGTCTATCCCGAACTTTTTGAAACTATCTCAAACTTCCGACTTACTCATTTTTATCTAAAAAAGAAATTAAAGTTATTGAATAAATATTTTTGACGTTTATTTTACAATTTTATTATTTTAACTATTAATATTAATGCAATTTAAAATAATCTAATCTACACATTTTCTAGGAATTTTGAAAAAAAAAACACTTAATCTAATTCCGATGTTTGCTAAAGACATAATTTATTTTTAAAACGTTGCGAAAGAAAATATGGAATATTTAAAAATCCTGTGTTTTATTTAAAATTCCATTAAACAGAAGCCAGAATTTCTTATTTTACACTAATTTTTGATAGAAGAAGTTTACATAATAAAATTTAAATTTTAAAAGTAAAATAGAAAATATAAACATAAAAATTAAACATACTTAATACTTACGTTATTTTTACTAAATATAACAACTTTATGTTTTTGTTTCCAGTTTTCACCTTCACAATATTAAGCAAACCTGTCGTGACTTGAGACGGATCGGATTCTTAGACCACATTTTGACAATTCCATTTCATTAAGGAACGATGAGCACATTTGACCTTGGATTTCTCGTATTAGATACTTTTTTAATTCTATTTTGTTTCACGTGTGTGAGTGTTATGTCATTTCTGACACCATTTTATTTTAACGGAATATTTCGTATTGATATGGCTAGTTCAAGTGGTGTAAAAAAGCTTTCAGGAGTGGTACGAAGAAAATTTTATATGATATCATTAAATACTGTGATCAAGAAGCAGAAAACGGATATTTATTCCTTTCACACGTTCTTCGAAATGAGCCAGTCAAATTGCGGACGTTTCTATTAGCACCGACTTCATACCGATAGACAAAACATCAGTCGAGAAGCAAGAGATGAACTTTATCAAACTTTTGTTTCACCTAGAAAAAAAAGAGAAAAGGGATGTTCATGAAAAACATAAATTTAGAATTCGAGGTGCAACTGTGCAGTGCACGAGCACTGGCCAACGCGACTTGCAACGTTGAAAAAATGTGTTTGCTGCCCGTTGCATAGAATGAATAGTAAATCAAATAAGTTCAAAATTAATTTTTTACATAATAATATGAATTCTTAAATTAAAAACCGGTTTTCGAATGTGACAAATTTACTTTAAAAAAAACCAGTTTTTTAAAACAGGGTTTGAAAACCGTCAAACCCTAATTCGGTTGGAATGTTAATGTCAAAGAAACTGGACTCGCTTCCAGTTATTATGAAATAGATGTAGATACTTCTGTGCAAACAGTTCTGTCTTTGAATGTTAATGATATTTCCTTAAAAGAATTGTGGGAAATTGATTCTTTAGGTATTCGTGATCCCATTGGAAATGTTTAAAAAGGAAATTATTTGACGAGCAGTTAAAAAGTTTCATGAAAAATTAACTGCTCTTCCCGATGGCAAGTACGAGGTGGAATTACCATGGGAATTAGATTCTTCAAACTTGGCAGATAATAAAGAATTAGCTTCGAAACGACATGAGAAAACTATAACGAGAGAGCGAAATAATGGTTATCTTTACGAATATCAAAAAGTATTCAATGAATGGGAAAATTTAGAAATTATTGAAAGAGACCGAGAATTAGAATTAAACAAAAAAAAAGCCATTATCCTCCGTATAGACCTGTTATTAAAAATAGTAGCCAAAACACTAAGATAAGACCAGATTTTGACGCATCGGCACGAGAAAATGGAAAACCGTCTTTAAACCAATGTTTATTTACTGGACCCAATTTAATCGAATAATTACCTGATATTCTTGATAGATTCAGAATGTTCCCGATATGTTTAAGTGCAGACTTAGAAAAGGCCTTTCTTGAAATTGGGTTGCACCACATGATAGGGATTATCTTCGTTTTTTCTATCCTAGTAATGAAGGAGAAACTTACAGGAACTCTAGGGTTGTATTCGGGGTTACTTCTAGCCCTTTCATTTTAAGTGCATCCATTGAACATCTTGATTGGAATGCAACTCTTTTTATTTTAAATTTTAGCGTTTCAAAAATATTTTGTTAAATACGATTCACAGGGTAGAGGACATATGTAAATTTTAAGATTTGTAATTCATCAGAACATTTATTGATTGGAGTTGCATAAAATATAATCATTTACTTCATTTGCATCATTTTGTTATCATGTGTATGTCTGTTATTGAAGGTTACGAAATAGCTGTTGAGCACTGGTGAAAATGGATATCATTTATATATCAAACCACATTTGCTTTAAACTGATTCATTAATTGATAATATAGATATTGTAAAAAAATTATAGACATATTTTTTATCCTGTGATAACATGATGTCGTTTTCGTTACGGGGTTATGAATAGCTGAAGGCGACGAATAATTGAAGCTCGAAATCGGTAGGCAATGAATAAAGCATAAATGCAGTATTCATCTTCATCTAATTCACCTGCTTTTACCAGTATTGCATTATTATGTATGTTTCATTGAAAGCAGATGCGTTTTTAAAAGGTTGGCCTGCTATTGTTACAAACATGGGGTTTTCAACATAGTAATCCTGCAAGGCTATAGAAGACCCCCCATGCGCAATATATTTTATTTTTAACTAAATACTTGTTTTGTTAAAAATCTCAACCTGTTTCATTTTTCATTTGTTGTTAACTTAAACTCTTCTTTTGCAATTCTGCTAGATGTAATGAAATTCCATTTTTGTTTTATTCAATTTGTCGTCGGCAGAGGGTAAGGCAGAAAAATCAAATATCTCTTTAATTTTAACTTCTTCATTGTAATCAAATTAGAATACTCATTTTGTTTTTATTATTTAAGAGTTTTAAGATATATTTTTTTATTTTTTTCTATAAAATTATAAAGTATTTGTCCTTTTAAATATATAACTTATGAAACTTATAAGATACATTTTTATACGGTATTTTGACAATTTTGAATTCGTACAATCAACATGGTATCAGATTTAGGAATATTAGGAGCATTTTGTCAACAAAAAGATAAGCACCAATGTTTGTACGTTTTTATGTAAAGTTCAAATATGTTAAATGCAAGATAAAGTAAAAAATAAAGACAAAGAAGATAAAAAATTTCTAATAATATCCTTACATTATGCAAATCAGATTATGAACTTATCTTTCGACTTCAGAACTTTTTTTTAATATAATACGGATAAGAACGTGATATCTCTTTTGTTGTAAAGTATCAGAAAGAAATATTTGTTGGCAATGATTTCACCTATTATCTTCGATATATCTAATATATTCGTATAAAACATAAAGGACACATTATTTCCTTAATGGAATTTTGTCGATGATTTATTTGAACTGCAGCTCTGCTCCTGAAAAGACATTAAAGGGCCAACATTCTAATTTCAAATCAGGGCTGCTAATAAGTGACTGATTTTGTGGATATTTTTTTTAAAATGTACTTGCTGTACACTGCCCTTGCATTACTCCTCATCTTAATCCTATG
Organism: Argiope bruennichi; assembly: GCF_947563725.1. Lineage (NCBI taxonomy): Eukaryota > Metazoa > Arthropoda > Arachnida > Araneae > Araneidae > Argiope > Argiope bruennichi. The sequence goes on along the minus strand of NC_079158.1, from coordinate 128,187,719 downwards.
GAAATTCATCAAACTCAACATTTGGAGGAACAAATGCAGTCAGCTAATGCCCGGAAGTCGCCCGGGATTCTTGAACCCACTGGGGGATGTGGGACTTTTATTAGCTAAATACATAAGGCATCCTGATAGTAATACATTGCATTTAAGTAAGTGTATTAATTTGTTCTTATGTAAATATTATAAGCATATCATATATATCTAATTTTATTAATTCCGGCGGGTTTTCAGATGTATACTGATTTATCATCCCGGCATTAAGAATACTGATATTTCTTTCAAAATATACTTTTTTTATTTCTAATTGGTGGAAACAAAATAAATATTTAATAAGCAAACATTTTATTCTGAATTTCATTTTTTTCTTTAATTTTATGAATATTAGAGACCATTTTGTAAAAAGATAAATAGTCATTGTCATTCGATATTGAAAAATATTCTTCAATTAATAAATCTTATATTTTGCTATTTCATGTTTTTTTTTTTTATGAAGGTGGTATTTTAAATGTATAATGTTTTCAAATCTTAATAAAAAAATTAAAATTCGCTGTTTTTTTTGTTTTTTTGAAACTTTGGCAATTAGATTATTATACAAGCAAATGCTAAAGAAACGATAGATATGTTATAGTAAGTTGTATTAATGAAATATATATCTTTTTATAGAAGTAACTTTATAAATAAAGTAAAAACTTTATTATAAACAAAATTTGAAAGTAAAAATTAATATTTAAAAAAAAGAATATATCTGTTTTATTAACCAGAAGTCAGTAGTGGTAAATATGAGAAAAGTTTTATATTATTTCATATTATTGCTTAAAAAATTAAAAAGAAAAAAAAAACCAAAAAAAGGGGGTTTTTTTCAAAAAGTACCAGATTTTAAAAACAGCCTCCTTTTAGTTTCCTTAAAGGATCCTATAAGGAAAAAGATAATTTATTTATGTTTTTAAAATAAAGTAAATATACTAATATATTTCCGTAACTAAAGGTATACAGAGATGTAGAAAAAGAATTAAATAAATTTTCATAATCAAGTAAGCAAAATAAACATTTTAACCTTTAGCACGCAACATAAATCATGTTCATCTTCAAGTTGCGTTTCAATACCATAAAAAAAAGAAGCTGATAATTTTTTTTAAAATTTATGCTCTCACAAATAGTATTCATTGATATTTTTTCTATATTTATTTTTCTGTTGCTTTTTTACGAATGATTATTATTTTTTTTTTTCATGACCTGTTTCTATTTTCTTTCCCCAGACTTTTTCAAACTTTTAGGAGAAAAGTATCATCAATTCCGAAATGAAACTATGTTTTGTTTGTGGGTCGCTTATGTACCATTCGTTATGATTATAAAAGCGGATGCTGCAAAGGTTGGTACAATATCTGAGATGTTTCAATTTGAATAGAAAAAACGTGTACATTTTTTTTTTTGACATATGTACTTTAATTAATCCCTTCTCTTATAATGGCGTATATAACAAGTGCATTGCTTCGAATTACTAAATGTCTGTTATTGAAATCTGCAATATTAAGTCATTTAAAACGGGAAAACCATTTGAAAACGCCTCATTAACTCAATCGCGTTTCATGGACATATAAAGGAACAAATTACAATTAATGGCCCAAACAGGATGAATTATTTAATTAAGACATTAAGTAAATTTGTATGTCAAATGATAAATAAAAATTTGATTACATTTTATGCTTCAAAATAGGTATTATAATTTCATGTATAATATGTCTTCATTACAAAATTGCAAATAAATATCGCATGTCTTAGTAACGAAAAGTGTCAAAGAACTAAGAATGGGAAAACATCCTTCGTTATTTTCATTCATTTTTATTAAAGTCTAAATAAAAGGAATGCCTATTCTCATTATCTGCAAAACAGAAAAGGAGAACACAATAATGAATTATCTTACTATCATTATATCAGTCAAGAATTCTGTGTTTCTTTAATATTAACGACCATACGAGACATTCTCATATTATTGTTACTATTAGCAATAATATGAGACAAATAATTTCATTTTTAAAAAACTAACCTTAATGCATACAAGTGTTTCATTGCTTATATGCAATGTCTTACCAGATGAGACGAAAAACATGTTTCATTTAAAATTCTTTTTTTAATTTTTAAAAGAAAATAAAACTTAATAAGTTTATTTTAAAAATATATTATTTTAAATAAAAATGAATTTATAAGAATTACATATTAAAGGTAAGTAGTTGCATTAGAAAATTTATTGATAGAAATGAAAATAGCAAGTTAAATTTTAAAGATATTCGAAAATTTATTAAAAAGAATAGCTTCATATGTTAAATTAAAGTATAAATTAAATTTTGCAAAGCTCTTTCTTAATGATTTCTCCTTCTCAAGAATCAATCATGTATCAAATTTAGTAGCTCTAGGTATCAATCGTCTGCTCTGTAAGGCATTTGAAACGATTCTTGAATCATGCATACTACTGCTTTATACTATTTGCAAATAGTATCGTATAAATATCATCATTGAAAATCTTTTAAATTGTATTTTATTTTCAACTCACATTATATTTCTAACTTTACAATAGAAAATATAATGTCATTAGATTCTTGATAAAATTTTCACGTGAATGAGCTTGATCAATATTACTTCATTTGGAAATGATACCATTTTGGGACATTCAAACGAAGATAGAGTGCAGGGGCATTCTACTATATAGATAAATTTAGCTTTGAAAGTATTTTAAGAATTATTCTGGATTAATATAGTTGCAGAACCTTTATTACATAATTATATTACTTTCTGTGACAATTTATATAGCATATAGAGAGTGCTTAAAGTTGAAGTTTCACTTTCAAACTGCTGTAAAAAAAATAGAGACTGGTCAAAATGACCTGAATATCTGAGTATACTAATTTTTTTTTTATTTTATTTATTTATTTATTTATTTTGAAAATGAAGAAATAATAATTCAAGCTTGACCGATAGATGAGGCTGCTGTTAAAATGCTAAATAAAACTTATGATTTTTTGTGGTGTTCTTTGTTCAAATTCCATCCGCTGCGACAAGGGGGTTGACATAAAAGATAGGAAAACTCGATTTTTTACTGTCCCTTTACCAAAAAATGTACACCACGTAGTAAAACCATCAAGAAAGGAAAATCACCCACGACTTTCTTGAGACATCTAAATATGCTAACCAATATTTTCTCTTCCCAGCTGAAAACGCAAACAGCAGGTTTCATAACATACCGAAGTGTTTCAGTGGCGATTTTATGAATGTGTTGCATAATGCATATTTTCAGTCAGCCACTTTCGAACTGTATCACACAACAATTTTATATAATCCCACAACCAGAAGTAGCAGGAGTTCTGGTGACGCGACTGCTAGGAAGTAGCGATATAATTCTGTCATTTCCAAAGTGCAAATTCAATTGCTGATTTACCAATGTGGTAATATGCAGAGGAGCACCAGTCTGTATAAAAATTATGCAATTCACAAAGCCACGTAGTTACAATGGTGGAATGAAGATTCATAACGTTTCCCATTTCCTCTACAAGTTACAGGTTTACTCTACAAATTTTCACCCAATCTCTTCGGAAAAATGGGCCAACGATGAAGTTTGTCACAGACCCATTCCACACAAGGACATTTTGAAAACAAAGTGACAATGGTTGCATTTGGAACGGATTTTCTCTTGCCCATATTCTGCAATTTTGAGTATTGACAGAGCTTTGGAAATTGGCTTCATCTGTCCACAAAACTTTCCATGGTCATGCATTGTTCATTTCCATTAGAACAAGAAATTACATGGTGAAAGCTTCTCCTTTTGATAGAGTAGCCGTAAGCAATTCCAGAAAGAATGAATTATTCCAGAAATAATGCATAGTTTTGAATTGATAGCATCGCAGATTGTTTCGTAAAACTTTAGAATCTATGCTGTCCGCATGTTTAAAGTTCGATAAATTCCCTATGCCCTAAATATTCTCGAAGCACTGCTTAATGCCTCCTTATGTTATAATCCTTGTTATAATCACCTATAATGATATCCACCTTTGACGTTGAAGCAATTATTTTTCCTACCTGTACTCCATTCCATATGAAATGAAACCGTCTCTTCGAATTTATCAATAATCAAATGCAGTCATCGAATCAGATCTGCTTCTTGACGCTGTAATGTCTGGAGTTTCTTAAATGTAATTGCCACACAATCATTGTTCTTATGAAAAAACTTCACAATCAGTAGTCAGTCCTTCAATGACAGAATCATGATTACTTTCTGCATAACTGTATATTGCACAAGCTTTTATCGCAAGTGTAATTTTCCATTCGTATATCGCGTCTTTTAATTAATATATTTTTAAAGCATACGTCTTTCAGCATTCTATGGCAGCTACAGCTCCCTCTATCAAGAAACTTTCGATTTTTTTTCCTTTCTCAAAACAAATTCTTATTGCTTCACATATACTTACATGAAATATCACATCATTTTGATAAGTAGTTCTTTATGACAGTCCTTTGAAATTGCAATTTTAATTATAATAACCTTGTATATATTATGTTTCCGTATACTTATATCGAGGGATGCTTTGATCTGCAGAAGTCAACTTTTCATTCTCTTCTCACTCTCTGCCTCCACGTATCTAACAATAATTTTTGCATCATTAAGATTCTAAAATAAATTTTATTTTTATGAAATTACGTTTTAGAAAATTTGATGCAAAATAAATATTGCTAAAAATGAATAAGAATTATTTTACGCGAATTTGGTTTCTTATTTGCTAATATCACAGCATTCAAGATAGAATTGAAAAAATCTTAATTTTATTAAATCTCGCTTCAACGCATGCTCTATTCGGAAGCTTGAATTTGCAATTTCTCAGATACTTTGTTCATCATTTATTGTTATTGTAATTGTTTATAGAAAAATTATGCTACCATATGTGTTTTCTTGATTTTTCTGATAACAAACATGAATATATTTCTTACTTTTAGGATCTGTTGAAAGGAATGAAAACCAATGAGAAAAGCTGGGTTTACAAATTTCTTAAACCTTTCTTCGGCGAAGGACTTTTGACCAGGTATAATTTATTTATGAATTCAAACCAACATTATTTTAAAAAATTTCATTGAATTTGACTATGCCGTTTCAATAAAGATTTAATTTAAATGTTTTCCTTTTCCAAAAATTCATGATCAAACTTTCTAGTTAATTATAATTTTAAAATTTACCTTTATAGATTGATTTTTTAAAGGTTTACGAAACGAGACATACGATCAGCTTAGTTTTTACCACTGTTTGATTCGTTACTGATTTCGAAGAAAATGCACAGTTCATAAGATGAAGGCCCTCTTTAAATCCAAGTGTTACGAAATAATCAACTGGAGGAATCTTCGCTGGAATCTTCAAAAATTACTTAATAATAACTCCGCGTATTGAGTTCGGCATTCCAGGTCTTTGCTTATTACTGGATTCTAAGTATAGAAGAAGCCAGAAGCTGTAGCTTCAATTTAATATGAAATGGCAATGTTGATAAAATATAAGAAATAATAACTTTATGCTTTTCTTTTCAGCGGTGGCGAAAAATGGAAAGCGAGACGGAAACTGCTGACACCTTGTTTCCATAGTGATATCATGAAAGATTTCCAGTTAATATTTAATGAAAATTGCCAGAAACTTGCTGATTTCTTTCAAGGTGAAACGGATAAAGATTTCACAATTATTGATTCCCCCATAAAGCTTTCATCTCTGGATATGATCTGCGGTGAGTAAAAATCCATCATTTCATTCACTTGGCACTACCCAAATATTTTTTTTTCTAAATTTCTAACGAAATTTTTTTCTCGTGATCTTTATAGACATATTACATACACAAACAATTGGTACTCAATGTTTAATCAATACAATGATTATTCCATTGTTTCATAATATGCTTTCTTTAATAATGTTTTGGAATTGTCTAAAACTGGAACTTGAAATTTAAAGTTCAAAACCTCGATGAAGCTAAAACAAAAATTATTTATATGTGCTTGCCTATTTTTCCAAATGTTTGTTACGCCAATAAAACAAAAATGGAATAGTCAACTGAAATAAAAAATAATTTTGGGGAAAGGAAAGGCACACTTTCCTTTCTCCGAAATTATAGATTTCAAGTTTTTAGCCATATTTGACAGTCTAACTTTTACCTAAAAGAATTAATTAATTTTTTTTCTTAATATTATGACGGTCAATGTTTAAAACGAACAATGTAAGAAATGTTTCTTCAAAACAAATAATTGCGGCGTTGAATTTTTATTTCCCAGATAAGCAACATATGATTATAATTTGTCCAATGTAGTTGTTTGCATATTAATTGGAGTTCAGAGGAATTCTAGGAATTGAAATTTTGTGAGTCATCTAAATGCTATCTCTTGCCAAAATTTATTGCAATATTGTTTTAAGTGGAAAGGAATTTTAATTTCAAATTTACCATCAGAATTTTATGATAAAGATGAAAGGAGGAGAAAAACTCTTCTGAAATTTTGCCATCATTTGGATTCAGAAAAACAGACGAATGATGTCAAGGCTTCATACTTTTCACCTAACTCGAGATTCAATTTAAAAATCTTAATTGTAAGATGTGGTATAATTCTCATAGAGTCCTGATTTATCTCCAAATGTTTACTTTTTTATTTCTTCTTTTTATTTCAGTATTTTTAGTCAACATTTGAAGTATTTATAATGCTACAAATATTTAAGTTAAAATTATCTCATGATTAATTAAAATCACAAATATAAATGTTATTATATATATATATAAATTGAGTTCTATCCTTTTTGTAGGAAAGAAAAATCTATTTAACAGTTTTAAAGCTTATATCCTTTAATTTTTCCATTTATCATAACGTAGAAGTATATAAATGTTTTCTCCAATACAACGAGATTAACTGGTGCTTCGTCAAGCCTCATTCAATAAGATTGACTGAGAAAAAAAATAGCTAAAAATTAAACATTTGAATATGTATACTCATATTAAAAAGGTTATAATATACTCTAAAATTACTGCCAGTTTCTCTTTCCTTTTTAATAAATGGAAATTTAAGTAAGCTAGCATTTAAAAGAACTCAATTGGTTTTATTAGACATTAGTTTCTCTGGCCTTTGACAGTTTGGAGAAATTGCTTTTTTCGTAAATCCGCAATTAAGAGTCCATTATATTCTTAATGGACTCATGAGGTATAATGAAGAACTAATGTGATATGCAATATCTTTCTACATCAAATAACCTTTATGGATGTTATTAGAGATCCTCTTTTCCCATAGTATATTCCTAAATCAAGTTCAACCTCAGATTATGAAAGCGATTTTTGAAAATATAGGAAAGAGAGAAAAAAAAATAATTTTGAATTTTTGTATGATTAAATATTGCCTTTTCCATCATTCACCAAGTTTCACTTAATGTTAAATTAGTTTTGGAGGACATTCTGAATTTAAAATTTTTGCCTATTTCAAATCAAAGAACTTTTGAATAGTTCTGCAATGATGTTAACAATTCATATACCATCTATTGTGCTTGACCACTAGCCCAAGAAATGGAATAAACAACATTCAGTGCTCAATCTGTCAAGCGGGTAATTACCTGTTTTAATTTGCTGCACGTTCATTATATTAAGAATCATAATAATGGAATTCTTGTTAAATGTTTTTGAATAATACAATTTTGAATTCAGGACTGAACTTTAATCTTTTTGTGCAAAATTATATTAAATTTTATTTCTCTTATGGATAGTGATATCCTCATCATAATTATTTAGCAGCTAGACAAAATATTCGAAATCAACTTATCTCCTTTCTATTGTGTTTTAGAAACCATTTTTGGCGTCAGTGTAAATGCTCTGCATAATGAAAATTCACAATATGCTAAAGCAGGTGTAAGGTAAGTAATATGCTAATATTTGTAGCATAATTAATGTTTAGATTTCAGTTATACTTGATCATACAAGATGTCTATTTGATAGATAATTTTAATATCATTACATATAGCTGTATATTTTCAATTACAAAAAAAATTAATTGTGGTAAATATTATTTTTTATACTGTTTGAATCAAGATATCTATTTATGAAAAAAAAATACAAAGCTAATTTTTTTACAGTTAAAGTATCTTATTAGCCATACATTATAAAACTAATTAGTTATACATTAAAAAACTGATTTAAAATTATTACATCAAAAACTGACCAAGTATCGTCCTAAAATAAATGTGTGTAAAATACTACAAATTCACTATAGGATATAATCAAGAATTTTAAAAAATCCTTCGCATATCAATAACTATCTGCATATATTTATACAAAAATTTAAATTCATAGACATCCTTAAATGAATTCTTTTGGATCTTATCAATTCGAATTACCCTTCAACCTTAAATCTTGAGTCCGGCGACCTCATAGATTTAAACACTCTTTCATTCACATAACAAATGCTAACTAAGCTAAATTATAAATTGAATCAGGCAGGGATAGCTTGGTTGGCAGGGCGTTGGATTCGCGTTCCTTGGGTTGCGAGCCCGAACCCCGCCAGCCGAAGACTCTCCGTGTGTGGTGGATGGTGCACGTATAAATCTGTCGTGGTCACGAAGTCCTCCATGTCGAGAGTAATACCTCTATTGGTACTTTATAAGGGGTGACCGTTCTCTGATTCAGATCCAAATTACGATCCATGGATGAGTAAATGAAATGCACGAATGAAGTCCGTTAAGTAAAAAGGGCTGTGACGTGTGTAGCTAAGTCGTATTCTTGACCTTAGATTGCGCTACCGAAAAAACAAGAGCTGCATCCTTGTCTTAAAATCACTGACTTCCGAAGGCAGGGGGATTGTCTGACAAGTGCCATTAGAAACAACAACATAAATGAATCACAGTCATTCAGCAGTGAAATCTGACCGATTTATGAAGTTTTTATGCATCAGTTTTAGAACTATCAACATTTTTATACTCACAGGCCAATCACTGTATAGAAACCCTGCAGAGGATTAGCGTATCTTCATTGAGACAGTCGGTGAAGTGGTCTATAATCGCCAGTTTTTATAGAAGAGTGATATTGAAATTTCATAAATCAGTCAGTTTTAGTGATTGATTTAGTTGGTTGGAGTTCAACAATTTTTATTAAAAATATTGGTGTCTCAAGAATATTTTGTTAAATATGATTCAAAGGGTAGAGGACCTATGTAAAAATTTAAAATTCCTGATTCATCGGAGCATTTATTGAGTAAAGTTATATTAAATATAATTATTTAGTTAATTTAGACCATTTTGTTAGCAAATGTATGCCCCAAATTAGCTGATGGTAGCTGATTAGAATGATTATCCTAAGTATATTAAGCTATGTTTGCCTTAAATTAAATTGTTTTATTGAATTAATAATATAGGTATTGTCAAAACTCATAGAAAACTTTTCCTCCTTTTACTTTTCAGAAAATATCTCATTTCATTTTTTTTTTTTTCATTTTATTCAGACACCTGCAGAAAATTACAATTTTGTTTATTGAATTTGCAATAATAGTTGATTTATTTTTTAATTTAAACTTCAATCAATGTGGCGGCAACACGTTGATAAAAGCTATTTTTTTTTAATTTGACGTGCTCGTGCAGATTAAATTTTAGCATAATTTAATCTAAGCATAATTTATAAATAAAATTTTAAGCTTTAATTAAAAAAAGCTTTAATTTGATGCAAAAATCGATTTTGTGCTGTAATATTTTATACAAAATGCCGAAATTACGCTTAATTTTTAATTAAAATTCTAATTAAAAATTTTAAAAAATCGCTCCACGGTGCACATTTCCAACCTCCAAGGTATATATATGCCAAATTCTATAACTGTTTGTCAAACGATTTGGACTGTAGAGCGCCAACACACACACACACACACACACACACACACACACACACACAAACACAAACACACACACACACACACACACACACAACACACACACACACACACACACACACACACACACACACACACACACACACACACACACACACACAAACATACATTGAGCTTTATTTATAAGTATAGATTATCACATCGGGCTTTGGCCAAGGATTCCCGGCCACTTCGCGAAATGGCCAGCCAAAGTAGAAAATACAACATTAACTGCAAGTATTTCGGACTTTGGCCAAACCTCTTGGCCAGTTCGCGAATTGGCCGGCCAATTCGCGAACTGGCCGTATTTCGGGCTTTGGCCTTAACATATATATTTACATATCTTGTTCAAATTTTCAATCATTAATAAAATACTTTTTATTCATCCACTCAGGCTCAAATATATTTTTTATAAACTTGTAGTGGATGAAACTTGATGTTTATAGAGTTTTTTCAAATATAAATGCATTAAGTATTAAATTTAATTAATTTTTAATGCTTTGAAATAGAGTTTTAGCAGTTTGTAATGAAAAATAAAATCAGAGGCAGTAGCTCAGTCTGTAAATGCAATAATTTCGCTATTTTTCACGTGAAGGTGAAGAATGCGAGTTCAATTCTTGCGAAAATAGGAATTGACTTAATTTTCTTTTATATTACTTGTTCTGTTTTCCGCTTTCCTATTCAAATGGAGTGTCTTTTGATTATGGATTCAACATTTAAAACCATTTAAAAGTGGATACTTTTTTCATAATAATCTGGAAAGAATAAAGATATTTTTGAAAGAATCATGGACAGTTTTCATTAAAGCAAGTTCATACCTGTTGAAGAAGTAGAATTTTGGAACCGTCAATATAAATATAGATGCATGTTACAAAAATAATCAAGGAGAATCATGCAAGTAACCATGAAATTTGATTTTTAGTCAATTTCAGATAACCAATTACCTGAAATCGATCTTATAATTTTTTTTTCATATTTCTTTCTTTTTGCTGTACAGAGCCATCTATCAATGTTTCTGGAACTGATTTTTTTTTCTCGAAGTCCATTTCCCCTTGTTTTGAATAGTATATTGGACAATTTTGGAATCTTAACATTGAGTAGTTCGCGGTATAGAGAGCTTAGAGTTTGGGTGTTTTAATTTTGTCACTTGTTTATAAATAACAGCGACGATTTAAATTTCTAATTAACATTATTAAAAAAATTCTTAAATTAAAACTAAACATTTATTTTGTTTTAAGCTGTGGTTATGATTTAATTTTGTTTTCCATTCATGTTAAGAATATTTCACCTATTCTTATTTTGAGAATAAATCTAACTTAAATTACAATTTATTTTCTTAATTGATAAAATTATTAATTCATTTCACTTCATTTTTATTAGAATATTTTTTTAGCACCTCATTATTAACTAAATAATTTAAAATATTATTGTTCCTAATCTGGTGTAAGTTTAAGAAATTTCTTAGACATTTCACAATTCAAATTAATTTGGGATAATAAAGTCAAATATGTATGTATATATATATAAGTAACCAATCTAAAGTAAGAAATAGTTTGAAAACGAAAAAAAAAAACAGTTTCGAAATCGCAACTAAAATATATAACCTATTCAAACTAAAACCAAAAAAAAGAAAAGAAAGAACTTCATAGTATTTAGAGAGCGCAACTGCAGCTATTTCTAAAACACAGATGAATTGAAACAAAAGTATTAGAATCAAGTTAAAAGGAAAATCAAAAAACCAAATAAAAATTAAACCAAAACAAATAATAAAAAAATAAAAAAGAATCCGGCCTGAAGACTTTTTCAAGGGTCACCCTCAGGCAGGGATTCAAAGAAAGGTATATATAATATATATATATATATATATATATATATATATATATATATATATATATATATATATACTACGCAGTTGACTTTCCTTTTATTATGGAAAAATTTCCTAAAGATAACTAATTTTTTTAATTCAAACTGGGAAAATGTAATGTATTAATGTAAGTATTCTTGGAATTTACAGGGTGATTCATTTGCAAGGCTATGCGTGTCTATGTTAAACAAGAGAGCGTGGAATGGAACTAATTTAATGCATTTAAATTTTTCTCACGTATTTATAATAACAGAGTTTTTAATTTTTTTGAATTTTTATTTATATCTCTCCAAGGTCCATTTCAAAAAAAAAGATTAACTTCAATCAGGAAGCTGTTGTTAGTCGCAATTCTGTTTGTGTATTATTAAACCATCGATCAATAAGTCATGCATCTTACACGGCCGGTATCACTCAGCAGAAATAAAAATTTTATTTAAAATTTTCTTTGGAATGAATGCTTGTTTACTTGGCAATAAAAACCACAATGATCCACAACGATCGCAAATGTCACGTTATAATGTGAGAACATTATTTTTTAAGTCATTATTTGTCTTAATTAATTTAAGTCATTAATCGTTTAAACCGGTTAATGAAACAATCACGAGATTTCTCTATCAGTCTCTTTCCCTATATATATATATATATATATATATATATATATATATATATATATATATATATATATATATATATATATATATATATATATATATATATATATATATATATTATATATATATATATATATATATATATATATATATATATATATATATATATATATATATATATATATATATATATATATATATATATATATATATATATATATTTATATATATATATATATATATATAAATATATATATATATATATATATATATATATATATATATATATATATATATATATATATATATATATATATATATATATATATATATATATATATATATATATATAATGATATTTTAATTCTAATTTCAATTTAATTCATTTCCAAGATTTTATCTTAATTTAGCCCATCATAACTTCATTCTAAAATATTCTCGTGATCGCAATATTTCGTGATCCAATTCCCCTTTCTCTACTTAATTAATTCAAGATAAGCTTTGTAAATTTGCTGAATCGGCTAAAAGCCTAACTTTCCCACACTCCGAATGGTGGGACAAAATACCACTGACGAGACACATTTCTTTTTAAAAGATCCCCTTGTTTCCCCTGCCTCTTCGACGTGTGTAGCGAAAATCCCTGTCGAAATCTCATTATATATTAGCACTATGAAGAAATATTTTCGATATCAATTTCTCTGGTTATATAAGACCAGGAATAAAATGTTCAAGAGCTTTTTCCTCATCCCTTTCTGTGTCGTTCTGTGTGCTCATCGCTAGTACATAAGCCTGCTTCTTCAAGAGGAAATAAAATGACGTTATGAAATCAAACGTATCTTCACTGTCTTCAAACTGCATCCTGCTGCACATAACTTGCAGATCCACCTATTAAAAACGCATCTGCTTTCAAAGAAGCATACATAATAATTCTAAAATACTGGTAAAAGCAGGTAAAAAAAATATATGCGATTAAAAGATGAGGATGAAAATTGCCATTTATGCTTTTTTCACTGCCTAGGCGATTTAGAGCTTCAATATTCATTGGCTACGCGATTTCGAGCTTCAAAACTCCCTAACCAATACAACATCATTTTTTCACATGATAATAAAAAGAATTCTTATATAAAAAAACAAAAAAAATTGAAATCTGCTATCCCTTATTTGTTATCATGTGAGAACATTTTTTTTCGATGAATTGCTCACAGCTAGAAAGCGATGTTTGAAACTCAGAATCGAAACTTCGACATTTGCATTGAACATTTACGGTTGTAATTCAGAATCCAACATTCTGTATTTGAAGTTGAGTGTTCGATCAGCTTCTAATTTTAAATTTTCATTATTCGCTTTTGTTGATTGAATTTTTTGTCTTTGAAGGTTTGATTGGAGGTTTCGTTCTGGCCTCTGTTTGCTCTAATAACGTAAGCGACGTAAATATGGTATCGTTCGATAAAGGGCATCGAGAGAATGTATCCATGTCAGTCGGAAAGAGAGTTTTCGCAAAAACGAGGTCGAAAACTTCGCTCGGAAATTCAAATTTTTACAACTTTGAGAGCCCGTAACTCGCGAATCACTCGGAGTAGCAACGTAAAACTCGTATCGTTACTTGCATTTCGGCGAGTACTATCCAATTATATGAGCAAATGCAATGTAACTCGAATTTGTAAATTTCGAGACCCTATCGAGACCAGAGTTTGGGTAAAAATGTCATTCGACTCTATTCATCGAGACGAATGTTTAGACGGATCGCACTCGTCTCTACGTTGCAAAGAAGCTGAGATATAACAACTTCCGGTCTGACAGTCAGTAGACGCAATCGATATCCCGAGACCCATACGAACTCTATGGTATCATTCTGACATTGATTTGACCAATATTAAGCAAAATCCGTACTTCGCATGCGCAATAGATCCAAAACTTTGGGGGACTTAGAGGATCACCGGTGTACTTGTAAGTGAAAACCCATTGTCTTTAACAGCTGTAATTTACAAGATATAACGAAATCCATCTGCGCATGCGCAGTAGATAACTCCATGGGGGTTCTTCTACAGCTCCGTAGGATTACTATGGTGAAATCCCCATGTCTCTAAAAGCAGGTCAACCTTTTCAAAATGCATCTGATTTCAAAGAAGCATATTCATAATAATAAAGCAATACTGGCAAAAGCAGGTGAAGCAGATGAAGATGAATATTTCCGCTTATTCTTTATTCATTGCCTACGCGATTTCAATTATTCATTGCCTTCAATTTTTCGAAACCCCGTAACGAATAGAACATCATGTTCTCACTTGATAAAAAATATACTGGCGTGCTAAGATCAAGAAAATCTTACATGATAATTTCTAAATTTTAGTTTTTAATTAATGATTCATTATTAAAAATGCTTTGGAATCTTATAATCTATTATTATCATGCGAGAACGTGATGTTGTTTTGGCTTGAGGTTTTTGAAGCGATTTGAAGACAACAAATTGTTGAAGCCGCAAAATGCGTAGGCAACAAAATTGGCGATTTATCCCCCCCCCCTTTTTTTTCATGTGAGGATATTGTTTTTGTCGGACATCTATCTCCAAAAACTCTGTTATTTATCAATATTTCTAATCTTCAGTACTCATGTGATGTAGTATATAAAGCTCAATACTCTTCAAAAACTTACAAAAAGCTTTTTATCTACTTTATCTACATCTAATTACATTCACGAACATCTAAAACTACGATGCAAACAAAACATTACATCAAAACATGAACATTGAAAACAGAAGTGCTCATAAAAAGAAGTTGCCAGATGCAAGTAAGATACAACAAAGTTTAAAATTAATCTCGTAACCAGTCAGTTTTCTACAACCTCCCACCTTGAGTTGGAAGAATTCACAACTCAACAAGTCTCAAAGTCCCGAATCGAGTCTTTTTGGTCCATGGACGATTCTTCCAGATCGAGTTTTAAGTTTCTGAAATAGGGCCTTCAGGATCTAATATTCGTGTGTGTGACACCTGATGAGTTGCTTGCTCTTGTTGCACTTTAGAAGTAACTTTCTCTTGTTGCACTTTAGCTCTGACATCCTTAGTCACATCATAAGTTATCTCCAACGGAAACAGTCGTTGAATCGGTCTTAGTATTTCTTCCCGGGCTGTTTTAAGTCTCACGAGTCTGCTAATTCCCTCTTTTCCTGGGATTATTTCTGTCACATGTCCAAGAGACCAGTTGATACGCTTCTGATTACTGTTTCCTACAAAAACAAAATCACCAACAGAAATAGTTTACCAATTTTGCCGTTTTGGCATTTGAATCAACGAACCTAAATACTCAGACCTGAATCTTTTCCCAGAATGCCTCTTGCAGATAACACATTTTGAGATGATCGATCGCACAGTTTTTCGGCCATTTAAGATCCAAAAATGTTCTCTCAGCAGGTTAACTAGCATTTGAGTCCCGACATGGCCGTGTCTTTTGTGAAAAGAAACTATTAAAAGCTTCATAACATGATGTTGAGAAGGAAGAACTACAGGTCTTCGAAAAGAATGGCTGTCTTCGCGATACTCAATTTTTGTTCTCAATCTGTTGATGCCATCCTCATCTTTGTAAACTCTTAAAGTTTTCAATTTCTCGTCTTTCTGGTTAGCGAATGCTTCACTTTGAATGATCTTTATTACTATTTTCTCCTCTTCTTCAAAGTCCTCTGCATCCAGAATATCACATTTTCTTAACTCTTTTGGTTTTTCAAGTTTCTAAAAAATCTCAATATCCAGCCGATCATATGTGAAATTTTCACATATTGCGAAAAGTAAAGATAGTACCAATCAGGTTCTTTCACATTCATGTTTTCGATGGCGTGAGCACTCAAACAAGCAGTCGGGGTAGACACAAGAGTTTTCTTTCGTTCCTTCAGCACTTCATCTTCATTGACTACTACATCCGAGAATGGCCACTGATCAGCAGCTAAATGTAGCCAGCCTGGGCCCTCCCACCATTTGGACTGCACTAGTGTCTTGGCAGAACAACCTCTACTTGGAAGGTCGGCAGGATTAAACGAAACAGGCAAATGCCTCCAATTTTCTTTAGAAGTCAAAGTTCTAATTTCAGCAACACGGTTTCGTGCGAAGGTACTCCAAGCATCTTCTCCCTTTATCCAAATTATCACGGTCGTTGAGTCAGACCACAAATAGATTTCTTCATGCGGGATCCCTCTTGTGATAGATGAGGCAAGGCGATCAGTGATTGTAGCCGCCAACAACTCTAGTTTTGCAATAGTGGTCTTCTTCTTTCCCGTTGGGGAAACTCTGGCTTTAGCACTTGACAACTGAACTTTGACATACTCACTCATCTCAACTCGAAGAAAAGCTACTGCTGCATAAGCATACATGCTCGCATCACTGAAAAAATGCAAGGAACATTTCTCATCCGCATCACCAGTTTTTAAGTATAGAGAAATTTGCACTTTTTCGAGATGAAATATGTCTCTCATCTAGGGATGACGAATATTTTACGAGCGGTTATTACGTAACCAATATCAAAAAGTCACAAATACCAGTGATCAATACTTTTCAAAGAGGGGTGTGATTCAAATCCTTGATACGATCTTACTGGTGATATTTCGATTACAGGTTTTGGATCACGATAGAAAGTAACAATCGATACGATATCACTGAAATTTACCGGAACCGTGACTTCGCTGGAAAGTAACAATCGATACGATCTGTCCAATGGAAGCTCTCGAACATAAAAGAAAAGGAGAAATCTGTGAACGGATTGAAAAGTGAACGGACCGGTTATTGGAATCATCGTATCACTGAATTGCATATCACTGAAATTTATCGGAGCGGTGACTTTACTGGAAAGTGTGAAGTCGCCGCTCCACTTCATGAGAGTAACCGGTCTTACTGGTATTCGTATGTGTTGATGCACTGTTCCATACAAATCGTCCCTAATTGCTTGTGATTTGACTTTGCATATATTCCATTTACTGGTGGCACCATCTATTGGTAGAATATAGAACTAAAGTAAACAATTTAAAGAAATGACATTTACATTTTATTCAAATTTTTCAGAAAATGGTTTACTCTAATGCAAAAATTAAATAAATAGTTTTGAAAAAAATTAAATTTAAGAAGTAAGATGAAATAGATAAATTAATTCAATCACACGTTACTTAAATTAGTAAATTAAGTATTAATTACAATTAATAAATTATATATTTAATATTAAATAATAATTTTAAATTAATAATATGATTGAAATAACAGATATTTGGAACAAATATTTAAAAATAACAATAGCAAAATTATTTGTTATTCAAAAAATCGTGGATTATGCATCTCTACTCTCATCCACTTTAGAAACTTTTCTCTAGTATCAGAGTCCACTTCTTCCTTCCAATTCAATTTTCGCTCCCAAGTTTTCTGTAGCAGCAGTTTTGAAAAGTATGCAACAGGACAAGTTGCACCTCGAATATCAGCAATAACTCCAATTTTTCCAACCGAAAACGATATAAGATATTTGGTATCAATTCAATCAAATTAACTCCAGTTTCTAAACAGTCATTGAGACTAGGGGCACCTTTCTGTCTGGCAGAAGCATCAAATAAAGGTTTGATTTTGGTTGTACTATTTTCTTTCAAAACAGGACGGTGTGGTAAATAATGTGCAGGGAGATTAATCTCGTCTTTAGTCACTTCTTCTATGATATTTTTTTCTAAACACTCCTCCATAGGCTTCGAACATAGACTTACAACTTTGTGTAATCTCTTCTCAGAAAGTTCAAAATTCTCCGGAAGTGGAAGATGATCCGTAGTTCCAAGTAAACTCACAATATACTTTTTGTTCTCTATTTTAACTGTGTCTAAAAAATGCTGCCTCGGTGTTTCTTGAAATTCAACAGCCGTCTTCTTTTCGGATGGGTCCGTGATACCAAGAGAGTCAAGAGTCCACAAATCTCTTATGCAAGCACTTGAGCATTGAAATGGTTAATAAGCTTGTATTCTCACTATTGGCACGTCCAATAACCGTTTGTTTCAATTAAAGTGATTCCAATTTTCAGTTGGTGAGGGTTTCCTGTAATCAGCTTTCCTAAAACATCAGCTCCTATAAGAATTTCAATTGGACCATTCAAATCTTCTGCTAAATGAATGTTGTAATCTCTAAGTTCTTTAAAATGTGACCCTCGTTTTCTAGATAATATTGAGTCACAAATCACTTTCTGTCCGAGTACTTCAAAATGGCAGTTATACTCCTCTGAAAAGCTTGACTAATATATCATATACACATCATGTTGGTAGGTTGAGGTATTGGAACCACCGAACAGTGAGTGTTGTAAATACTCTCTCCTTTTGGCCTTGTAATTCATTTCTTCAGCTGTTGCTTTCAGAATATACGACCTCTGAGATCCAGAATCAATGATGGCTCGAGCTTTACGTTTAGTGGTTTCTCCTCTCACAAGAATGGTTAAAGTTTGTAGAAAAACACTGGAAGATTTAGAGAAATTCGCCAGAGCTTCGTCGTGTTGTATCACTGATTATTGCAATTTAACATCTGTAGGGACAAAGGAAGAATCGGGTTCTGGTGACAATGTTCAACACAAAAATAAATGGTGTTTCTTCCCACATAATTGGCAGTTGAACTTGGAACGGCACATCTTCACTCCATGTTCCTCTCTCAAACACAAGAAGCAACAATGGACCTTCTCTACAGCACTTAGTTTTTCATTCAAAGTCAGTTTAGAAGTTTTTTTACAGTTCCATGAATTATGTACCTCAGTGCAAAAAATGCAGAGCATATTCTTATTGAGATTAGATGCCAAAAGATCAGTTGCTGTTGATACTCTGGTTTGAAACTTCTCGTTGGACTCTCGACTGTTGTTGGAAAAGCTGGATTTTTTATATTGATCAAAACTTTGGGAAGCTAACAAAATTCTTTCGTCTCCCTCCACTTCATCCTGGAGAAAGTCTAAAAATCGATCTAGATCATTACTTGGCATTTTCTTATTTGAAGAGGTATAATTTTCTTCGGTTAACCTCCTCACTCACTCGTCTATCTGTAATTCGGAATCGCTTCCATGCCTTTAAAGTCTCGTGAGGGAGAGAAGATTCAACTAGAGGGAACAACATTGCTGCATATTTATCCCTGGTCACTCCCAAAGTCCCTAAAACTCTTAGTTTCGTTTCTAACTGATCATACAATTTACGTATGGGGATTTTTTGCAACTTTTGTTTTAATAGTACGATAGACAACAGATCTCTCACGTAAACCTCAAAGAGCAACTCTTCTCTGCTATGGCATAGCTTTAACATTCACTGTACATAATTTTCACCGCCAGGGGAAAACTTTTAATCAACTCGTCAGCGGGTAAATCATTCTCCATAGCGTGTGCTAAATAAGCATATTTATCATGATTATCGAAGTTGGAATCGTTATCAATTTTTTGGAATTGTCCCCAAAAACACAGCCAATTCTTTATATTTCCATCATAAGTGGGTAAATTGATTTTAGGGTAATGCAATAAATTGTTCGGTGTAGTACTCACCGCTCCGGAAACAGTAGAAGCCGAAGAATGCCCTTTTTTCTCACCTAAAAGATCATGTAACTTATTTTTTTAAACTCGCCACTTATCAATATAACTCTCTGAAAAGTCGATTTCATTATTGATATTTTCCTCAGTCTCTTCGGAAGCAAACAATAGTTTCAAAATTCGTACTCACATGCTACCATTAGTTTCGCTTTCTCTTCTACAATTTTTAATTTCAAAATTTTATCTTCGATAGTCCATTCATTTTCAGAATTCAAAAAATCACTATGAGAAATCGTAAAGATTTTCCGATTCTGTTTTCGAGAATTTTTTTAGTTTCTCCATTACGAAAATATAACTAGCTCAAAAGTTATGGCTTACTCGAATCGTAGCAGATGTCTTGTGGCGGACGCCAGATGTCGGATATCGATCTCCAAAAACTCTATTATGGATCAATATTCCTAATTCTCAGTACTCATGTGATGTAGTATATAAAACTTAATACTCTTCAGAAACTTACAAAAAGCTTTTTATCTACTTTAACTACATCTAATTACATTCACGAACATCTAAAACTACGACTCACATCATTACATGACCATTGAAAACAGAAGTGCCCTTAAAAAGAAGTTGCCAGATGCAAGTAAGATACAACAAAGTTTAAAAATAATCTCGTAACCAGTCAGTTTTCTACAGCTTTCGTTTGAGGTTTTTGGAGCCTCAAAATGTGAAGGCAACAAATTGGCTATTTATCCCTTTTTTTATTTTTAGAGTCGGCTTTCACACTACAGATTTTCAAATATCTATCGTCTGCTAATGTAGTTTTATTTTGGAGTCGGCTTTCACAGTATAGTTTTTCCATTATCTATCTTCTGCTAATGTAGTATTTCCTTTGCAAATCACAGTGTAATTGCCTAACTCGTGCAACTTTTTTTAAAAATAAGCCAAACAAGTTAAAATATTGTTTGTTTAATCGATAAAGTTTTTTGTTTCAGGGATAATTTCAACTAATTAAAATAGGGTTATTAGAAAATAATGCAGAAGGTTGTCACATTTGGCGATTTATTGCCAACTAAAGTTACAACTTAATTTCTAAATTATACATTCTCTGAATTCTTACGAATTGTCTTAATTAATTTAAGACATTAACCAGTTTAAACCGGTTAACTCTGCCATATAATAATCTGAAACACAACAACTTAATTTGCAGAATAGTATTTCCTCAGACAAAGAGGAAACACTGGTGTTTTCTTTTTTTCATGTCTGATATAATGAGTCTGAAAAGCATATCTTTATGAAATTAAGATATTAGGCGAAAGTACAACTGTGGGATCCTTGAGGGATACAGTGAAAAGTCCGAATTAGTGTAACTGTTATTTATTTACAGGATACGGTACACACAGACAATTTACATACAAATTTTTAGAATAATTTTGAGATATAAATATAAGAGCATGGATCATAGCATGCAGTACATGCAGTCTCCTGTCCTGAACTGAGTCATAGCGCTACAAGCATCAGATGGCGCTGACTGTGACGTCATCACACTCGGTTATAGTTAATATTACAAGAGCGGCTACAAAACTAAATAAATTCTAATTTTTGATATAACTGTTTTTCCTTTTTTTTTCTTTCTCCTTTTTTATAAGCAGTTTCACACATACTATTTTTGGATTGATTTTTTTTTATCATCCTTCCACATCAGAAGAAAATTTAGAAAAAAAAATATATATATAGGAACAGGAGGATTGTTTGATATATTTTTTTTAATTAATAGCAAAAAAAAATTTTTTGAAGCTCATATACCTATTTGATTCAAAGATTTAAAAAAGATATCATAACTTCCGTTTTACACACCAAACTAGGGATGACGAATATTTTACGAGCGGTTATTACGTAACCAATATCAAAAAGTCACAAATACCAGTGATCAATACTTTTCAAAGAAGGGTGTGATTCAAATCCTTGATACGATATTACTGGTGATATTTCGATTACAGGTTTTGGATCACGATAGAAAGTAACAATCGATATCACTGAAAATGAACGGACCAGTTCTTGGAATTATCGTATCATTGAATTGCATATCACTGAAATTTATCGAAGCGGTGACTTCACCGGCAAGTGCGAAGTCACCGCTCCACTTTACGGGAGTGACTTTGACTTTCCGATATTCGCATTTGATGATGCACTATTCCATACAGATCATTTTTAATTGTTTACTGCTGGCGCCATCTATTGGTAGAATATAGAACTAAAGTAAACATTTTAGAGAAATGACATATAGTTTTAATTCACCTTTTCCAGAAAATGGTTTACTACCATAAATAAATTAAATAAATCGTTTTGAGAAAAAAAAATAAAATTTAATAAGAGGGCTGAAATAGATAAATTAATTCAATCACACGTTACTTAAATTAGTAAATTAAGTATTAATTACAATTAATAAATTTTATATTTAAATTAAGTAATAATTTTTAATTAATAATATGATTGAAATAACAGATATTTGGAACAAATATTTAAAAATAACAATAGCAATATTATTTGTTATTTAAAAAATAGTGGATTATGCATCTCTACACCAAACGTAGTTTCCGAATTCGATATGATTTTTTTTTTTGGAGTCGGCTTTCACAGTATAGCTTTTGAAATATCTATCGTCTGCTAATGTAGTTTTATTTCAGAGTCGGTTTTCACTCTATAGCTTTTGAATTATCTATCGTGTGCTGTTGTATTATTTCCCTTGGAAATCACAGTGGTATTGCCTAACTCGCGTAACGCTTTTTGAAAATAAACCAAACAAGTTAAAACATTGTTTGTTTAGTCGATAAAGATTGTTGTTTCAGGAATATTTTCAACTAATTAAAATAGGGTTATTATAAAATAATGCAGAAGGTTGTTACATTTGGCGATTTATCGCCAACAAAAATTACAAATTAATTTCCAAATTATACAATCTCTGAATTCTTACGAATTGGCTTAATTAATTTAAGTAATTTATCTGTTTAAACCGGTTTGAAACAATCACGAGACTATCAAATTACGCACGCATTGATATTGAGAAAAACGATGGGTATTTTTCATCTCAAAATCGATCGAGCTCCAAAACTTTGTTTAGCAGCTGGAAAAATTGAAAATGAAAGTTTTAAAAAATTATCATTATATATATGTATCTATCTATCTATCTATATATATATATAAATATATATATATATATATATATAGATATATATATATATATATATATAGAGAGAGAGAGAGAGAGAGAGAAAGAGAGAGGGGGGGGAGATAGAAACCGAGAGAAATCTCATAAGAAATCTCATGATTGTTTGAAACCAGTTTAAACAGGTTAATGACTTAAATTATTTAAGACAAATAATGACTTAAAAATAATAATGTTCTCACATGTTAGCTTGAAATTTGCGATAGTAGATTTCATTTTTAAAAAAATATTTGTTTTCAATTTTATTATAAAATTCCCCATTATCACGCACTTATCAATATTTTAACAGTTAACTAGATTCTAGATGCATTAATGTTGTGGAAAATACGATTATTTATAAAATTTGAAAATACAATTGTAAAAGTATATATTTCTGTCTTAATTTATATCTTTTATAAATCATTTTAAAAACTGTTTCTAAAATTTTACTCTGTTTTCAAGATTGGAGGATATTTTCATGAGCAGAATATATAATTTTTGGATGTGGTCCGACATTGTTTTCAAAGCAACAAAGACCGCCAAGGATTTCTATTACCATTTAAAAGTATTACAAGACTTTACGAAATCTGTAAGTTTATTTCAAAATACTTTATATCAAACTTTGTGCTTTTTTGTGTATATTTTTTTGGGGGAATAAAAGAAAAAATCGTAAATGCACATATTTATAGTTGGGATTATTAAATAAGAAATTTCGCAGTTTCAATTGCAATAGAGGGCTGCGTTGAGCTGGTGGTTAGTTCTCGGCTTCGGAATCGGAGAGTTCGAGACCCAATTCCGCCGAAGAACCGTCGTGCAAGTTGGTTTGGTGCACGTTAAATCCAAACGGCTTACCGCTGCTGTGGTGTGAAAGTTTGGAGAGGGGGTGTCAACTCAGGAGTCATTCTCGTCATCTCACTATGGTATATATATATATATATATATATATATATATATATATATATATATATATATATATATATATATATATATATATATATATATATATATATATATATATATATATATTTTAACTCTAATTTCAATTTAATTAATTTTCATAGTAACTGTATCTTAATTTAGCCCATAGTGACTTCATTCTAAAATATTCTCTTATTTCGTGATCCAATTCCACTGTCGCTGCTTAATTGATTCAAGAGAGGCTTCATGAAATTGCTTGGTCAGCTAAACGCCGAGATACTTTCACACGCTCGGCGTGGGGGGGGGGGGGGGGTAAAAATTTCCAGTGGGCACATTCTTTCTTAAAAGATCCCTGTGTTTCCCTTGCATGTGATTGACATGCGTCAGAAATCCCTATCAGAGACTTATTAATATATTGGCACTGTGGAGAAATATTTTCCCTGTCAAGATCTAAGGTTATATAAGGCGAGGGATAATTTATTTCGGCCCTTCTTCATCACTTCGGCATTTTGTACTGCGCTGCGGCGGACGTCTTGTCCGCGTCTCTGCTTGTAAATAATTATGCTTTCCCGATGGATATTGAAAATAATTTTAAAAGATAAAAGAAATCTCTTCACTGTCTTCGGGCTGCATCATGCTTCACAGCAGGTGGTGTTACGTATTGAAAAGCCAACGGGATTCGAAAAGTATTACATATATATATATATATATATATATATATATATATATATATATAGTTGCAATTTCACACCAGATTCGTATAGTTTTAAATGATTTTAAGAATTAAATGATTCGACATAAATATTTTAAAGAGCATGTATGAAAATTTTGTGAGAATCGAAATCTCATCGAAATATTGGTGACATTATTCTAAATGGGATGTAATCAGGTCAATTTGTGAATAACACCATTGTCTTATCAAAGATTTTTTTCCAAACAATATAAATTCATACGGTGGAAATTTCCAATTGTGGGAAAGGAGTTGAGAGCAGCTCTCTAAAAATGGAAGAGAACGGATTAATATTTTCAAGGAGAGAATTTATCTCGCCGAAATGATTCTTAATATTCAAGCAATATGATTAGAAAAACCAATTTTTATTAATTGAATAAAGATACAAATAAAAGGATAACAGGATAAACAGTTTAAGGATAACAGTATTTTTAAATCCTTTTGAAATCCTTAGGTTATCAAAGAGAAAAAAGCTCGCTACTTACAAAATCAAGAAGAGTTTGAGAAGAAAAAGCGCAAGGCACTGATGGACATGTTGCTGGAACGACATTTCAAATTTCAGGACATGAATGAAGACGACATCCGAGAAGAAGTGGATACCTTCATCATGGAGGTAATAATCATCTTTGCTTTTTCTTTCGGCGCCTATAGGAAATGAATTTTTAAATAGTTGATAGTTGAAAGGTATTTTAAATTTCCTATACCCTTACATACAATATAAATATTATGACAAAATCATTCGACAATAACGCACTTAAATCCACTAATCACATAGTGTTATACATTAACTAAACGCTAACCCCGCGGCTTTAGCTTGCATCTATTTGTTCTATGTATGTATGATAAAAAGAATCAAAATAAATATATTTCTTAGTCTTAAGGATTTTATATTCTATGCTTTAAAAGTTTAAAACCATTCCTCAAAAGTTAAGGATTGATTTTAAGGTAAAGGCTGAAAGGTTTAATTTTAAGGATTCATTTAAAGATTTGGATGAATCAGTTGGGGCTACGTGTAAAAATTAGGATTTAGATTCTTAAATTTGGCTGCACATAATTGAAGAAACATGCATTACCTACGTTCTTATAGCGTTTTTAATGGATTAAATTTTTGAGTAAAAAGATTAGAAATATCAGGAAAAGAAATTCTAAAGGCGTTTTGTTCTCATACCCATAAAAGTTCATTTTTCTTAATGTGCATTGTGATTATGATTTCTCTTCAGCATCCCCTAATATGACGAAAATAACATTAATATATGTCAAAAAATTTGAGTGATCAAAAAACAACTTGTAAAAACGCTAGTTGAAAATATTTTTTTTTTTTTTGAGAAAATTTTTGAAAGACTCTATTGATTTTTTATGAAGATCAAGCCTACTTCAAGTTTTATTCTATTTCAAATTTATTTTATCAGTTGGCTATTTCAACCAAGAGGACATAGTAATTGCCATTTCTTTATTTACTGGGAGACAATAAGGATTAGCATACATTCCAAATTTATTCAAAGTGTGGGAGCAGTAACCTTCTGGGTTGTTGTTATTTGTTCCTATTTTTTATCTTTTAGTCGTAGAGAAAGAGATAAAAGGAATAAATACCTTCTATAGTTTCTTGGTATTTACTCTTTTGATATGTTTGGCACATGGGCTGGAAATATCTGAAAATACCTTTAACCGTAATCCATTCAAAGTAGGAGTTCAACTCCACGATCGATATTTTGTGAGGGAATCCGTCTTTTCATTCCAAGAAATATCTGTACGCACCAGACTTCAAGCGTATATAGTCTTTTAGTATAGGGTTGCTCTAATTAAAATCTTCCGCCCTGCTTTATGAATCATTTTGGGGGATTTTAAAGATAGACAGTTGAAGGCTTTTAGAACAGAGAAACAAACTTCAAAATTATTTTTTTTCTGGACCTGAGAGGTCACCAATGACTGAACAGATTGCAAAAGCTTCGGCCACAATAATGGAATTAATGAAACGTATTCGATAAGCGAAATGTGTAATAATAATATTTTTAAAAAGGATACTAAAACAGCATTCCAACAATTTACAAGATTTATATAAGTCACAAATAAACAGTGCTGTTTCGTCTTATCAACAATTTCGGATGTCCGTCGTGAAATATGCCCTATAAATCACTTTTAAGAGGATTAAATTGAAGTGTGACTAGAACAATTATTTAAAAAAAAATTTTGCAAATAATAATTTACATAACAGTGGTAATCAATATAATTTGATCCTTTTAGGTTTGAGTATTCCTGTTCACATGACAGTTACTGTCCATTATATGTGTTGTCATGGGAGCTGAAGGCTTCAGAAGACGTTTTTAATATTTGTAAAGTAATTTGGTGAATATTTTCTTACTAGGGTCACGACACCATCGCCATTTCTATGATCTGGACCCTGTACCTCATCGGTCTTCACCCAGAAGTTCAAGCTAAGCTCCACGAGGAACTGGACAGGACATTCGGAAGTGACAGGGATTCGGCTATAACGATAGACGATCTCAACAATCTGAATTACATGGAATGTGTCATAAAAGTAAGGCTTTCCTTTAAAGCATTAACATAGTTTTTATACAGAAGTACATGGTAATAATAGATTTTAAGAAAAATGTAAGCTATTGCCTAGTTTTATGAGGATTGGTACATAAAGTCATTTTTTTTACATTTCGATTCTAACTTATATAGTAGTAAGAAAAATTAAAACGCTGATTGTTTGCCAAATCAATTGAGGCGTGTGAAGTAGTAGCCACAAAATTTGAAGCAGATGGCCGAGTTTGTTTATTTCTGTTATTTTTATAAACTATCTTATTCAAGTTGCCTCTAAAAATATAGTTCAAGAAAAGTAAAGGAGCAGTGAATGATTATTTGGAAGTTTTTTTCCGCCAGATGAACCACCATGTCACTTTGAGAAAGATCGTGGTAGATTTTGTTGTTGCAATATATAAACTTCACTTTCAAAAATAATACGAGAACTGATATTGGGAAGAACTTAGACAATTTGAATCCAATGGAAGATACACGGAAAAATCTGAACGACCGGATAGCCGCAACAGCAACACTGGTAAAAACTGCGGTTGAGTCCTCAGACCCATCACAGGTCAAGGTACAACCCTTCCTAAAAGAAGTACATCCCGTCATCGATGGGAGGAGCCAGACCCCAACCTTTACATTTATCCTCGAGGGTAGCAAGAACCAATCACCATGACGGAAGCACCTCATCCTCCATTATGACACGAACCCCTCCCCTTCGTGACACAATCAGATAGTCCATATACACAGCAGATTTTCAGTGATATCGGGTTTCGAATTTGTGAATAAAAGTTCCGAAGCTGAGATTTACAACAAGCAACGAAAGTAAAGATTTGAGAGTGAATGAACCCACTGCAGGTGTTTACATCACAACATATGGTAAAATCTTTATGAAGATTCTTCTTATATGATGATACCCGCTACTACAGTTATCTGATAAAGTCAATTCATTGTAAGAGAATATGAATGAAAACAAAGATTAGAGGCCTTTACACATTGTAATGAACTCTTTTGAGTAAAATCTTATCTATTTCAGTTTACAAACATTAAATTGTATTAGTCCTGTCATCAAATCTGAAGGTAACTAAAATAGAAAACATTTTTGAAATGTTTTGAACTTCTTATTCAGTACTACTTTAAAATCCTGAAATCATATCTTTCTATTTTTGTTCTGAAGTATTTCTGTCACTCATCCAATATCTAATCAATTTTAAATTGAGAAATCCTTTGAATGGATTTAAAAGAAACAGGCGATAAAAATAAAATATTTAATGGATTACTTAGTGAAAATTGTGAGAAATAATTATTCTTTTTAATTAGTTCTTATTATGCAAGATATAGCAAGAAAACAGCAGGGTTGTTTTTGTTCCAACAAGCTGATAATTTAAGAAATGATAAATTAAACATCGAAATGTTAAGTGTCTCTTCCGTATTATTTACTTATTTTTCACTATCACATTTCGCTGTTTGACTGGAAAAGAGAATTGCTTCTTAATGTTAAATTCTGCCTTAAAAATAAGATACCCCTGACAAAATTTCTTTTTTATTGCAATACTGAGTCATTCATATATGGCATAAATGAATGCTTATAGTTTATGTCAATTTTGATTTAAAATTTTCAAAGATAGTGTATAAAATATTGAGAATTGTCTATGTATGACTGACGAAAATCAGCAAATACTTTCGACATCAAAGGATTTGTGCGCATTGAGAGGACACTTGAAAGTCAAAACAATCAACTAACAGTATTGCCTGTATTCAGTGGTGGGGAGGTGGTCGGCCGTGCACAAGAATATTGCCCGCAGACTCTAGTTGAAATGGTGCGCAGGAATCGATGTGTTCTATCACAATTCGATTGTGATAGAATCTGGAAAATCAAATTTGTGACTTATTCATCAGGAAAACATTCTGAATCTAATATTAAGTGCATGTTAAATCGATTTTAGCCGAACAGGGGATACCCATCCTAAGAAACCAACTCTATTCTCTGTTTTCCTAAACGTGGATTTTCTTTATTACTTTCTAGGGTCAAAGAAAGTGCTAGAAAGACCTATGGATGTAATAAAAGATGAATTAAAGAAAAAGCTTTATTGTTAAGTAGAGCTTTCAGACCATCATTTGAGACAAACTTTTGAACAATGGAGAATTCCAATGGAATTATTAAACCTCAAATTTATAAAAAAATTAAAATGTAAAAGTTTTAAACTTTGATTTACAATATTTTTAGCTGTTTCTGGTATTTATGTCTAATGATGTTTTTATCTTGTATAAAATTCATTTGTATCTCATTGAAACTTGGCATTTCTATGTATATAGGAATCCAACAGAATCTACGCTGTTGTACCAATTTTCGGAAGACAGGTCTATGAAGATACTGAAATTTGTAAGTATGTCCATGTGTCCTATCAATACCTTGTAAATCTGCAATAGATCCATGATAGAAAATTACTTTTTTAAAAGCATGTAGTTTATAATAATGAGATTTAAAACTATTAATATACAGACATGTAAAAATCGTCCTAAACTTTCTCTGAAAGTACTTTTCGCCCAAATAAGGAAAGTATATATGACTTTCATAAAATGATATTCGATTTTTTTACAAAATAATAAAGGGTAAATAAATTTGTCCTCTTTAACTGAATTTATTTCTCTTTTCAATGAATGTTTGTAAGATTATATTAACATTTTCAGTTATTAGAATAGCTTTAACAGTTCTGAAATTTTCCAGGAAATATCCAAGGATTATCTTAAACAAACTAATAAGTATTATATAAATCTCAATTCCAATTTGAAGGTAGTTACATAGTAGTTGCAAAAATAAAACGAGTGAAAATATTTCAGTCGAATAATATTGCATCATACTTGAGTTACTGCATCACCATGACTTCTACATCTAACTGCAAGTTTTCAGTCATCTAATTGTTGATGTCACTATTTTTATTTTCTCCTACAATATGAGCAATGAGCTATGAAATTAAATTGATTTGAAACACTTGGAGGTGTATGCATTACATGATCAGGAAACCTTGCCATATTAATGAATTATCTGCAAATAATCATCGAAGAATAGACCAAGTAAATAATATATAAAACCCATGTTTCTTAGCAAGTATTCGTTTCCTGGTTCTTTGAACATAAAGACGTGAGACGATGACGTTTCCATTCCTACGTTACTAATGATTCGAGTAGCCTAAACTCTCCGGACATTTGTGTATACAGTACAATCCCGAGTATCGGCTAAATGTGGCGGAAAGGCAGGCCGAATAACAAAAAAGCCGGAGTTCTATGAATTCATTTCTTTGTCCACCAATACCAGAAGACAAAGTTTTTATACCAAAACGCACTGTTATAATATTCTTTTTCTCATTTATTGAATATTAAACCTTTTTATTTACCTCAAGCTACGTAAAATGTGAACGCAGCCTCGAACAGGTGTAAATTCTGTAATGCCCAACTTAAATGATGGAAACGTAAAGAAAACATTCACGCAAATCATAGGCCTAATTCGTAAGTAAATTGACTCCAGCTGATGATAGTTCACACTGGTAATTGGTACACAGATAAGAAAAAGTAATCTTAAGATAAGAGTCAAAACTTACAGCCTTTAGTTTTTGAAAAACTAGGCCGGATAGTACAGAATCCGGATGGTCGCACCGGATACTTGGGAGTTTACTGTACTTTAATAAAATTATTGTATACGTAATTTAAATTTAAAAAATGGTTTTAAACTATTTTTCCTATTGAGTAAATTTTTGCATGCATAATAATATTTAAAGAAAGCAAAATATGGTCCCCTCATTTTACAGTGAAAATTTATTACTATGTATTAAGCTTTAGTATAGGATGTGCATTTACCTAGGGGAAATTGTTTTAAAAATGTGTATGCAAAGTATTTTGTGTATTCTTAGGCGGTTACACTGTTCCAAAAGGTTCTTCTTGCATGGTGTTGAACTATTACCTGCACAGAGACGAAACCATTTTCCCTGATCCTGAAAAGTTTGATCCAGACCGATTTTTGCCAGAAAACGCGGCTGATATTCCCGAATATGGATTCCTTCCTTTCTCCGCTGGACCTAGAAATTGCATTGGTAAGAGTTATTAACGGTGATGAAGCTTTTTTCTTCAATTCTATAAATTATTCTTTATTCCAATTTCTTAAAACTGCGTTACATTTTAGCATTAAAAATGCTTTTTTAAATTTTAAATGCGTTATATTCAAGATAAGAACTACATGAATAAACTCGGGAATAATTGCATTTCAGTTGAAAAAAATACATTATGAATGCGGACACACCGATACTTTTTAAATTGAAAATTTGTGTGTGTGTGTGTGTAAGCACATATTTTTTTAATCAGAAGGTAGTTTCGAAAAACAGTTAAGAGACTTTGCATTTTTTAAGTTCGCTTTAATCCATTCCGGAAGAAGGCGCGGTCAAGGCACGTCCGCCAGAGCTCGTCACAAAAGCAAAAGTGCGGAAGAACGAGAAATAATTCCTCGTTTTATATAACATGAGATATTGACAGGGAAAATATTTTTTTACAATTCTAATATATTATTAAGATTCTGTTAGGGATTTCAGACGCATTTCAATTACAAATAAGGGAAACACAGGGATCTTTTAAAAAAGAATGTGCTTATTGGATATTTTTCTAGCCCTCCAAGCGGAGCATGTGAAAGTTTCGGGGTTTAGTAGAATCAGCAATTTTATAAAACTTCTCTAATTAAGATAATTCTAAATTAAGATAAAGCTTTGGAAATTAATTTGGATTAAATTAAGAGTTTAAAATATCATTACACCCCCCCATATATATATATATATATATATATATATATATATATATATATATATATACACGATTCCAGTAGTGGCACACATTATTCAGTTTAATGACGAGTAATTTTTTCATGTAAAATGACGAGTGTAGCTCGTCATTGGTATTTCATGCCATTCAACACAATGACGAGCTGTACTCGTAATGTGACTGAGCTACTATTGAATATGATAGTAAATTTGGTTTAAAATTTCGAGTGTAGTGAATCCGGCAGCATTTTCATTACTTATGTTAATATCATACATCACTGTCACATATTGTTTACCGATAGAATTCTTGCCATAATCCACACTGAAACTGTTTTTAGTCAGCATGATTTCATTCTCATATGCATTAAATGATAACATCTGTCCGGTCATATTTTTATTAAGAAAAAAAACGTGTTGTGAAAAAAACAGCGTAATGGGTAAGTGTAATGCAGATTTTGAAGATCAAGGTGATTGGAGAGATTCTGAAGAATAAGTAGAAATAGACATAAAGAAGACGAACACATGTTAGGCTATTAAGAAGTGATTCTAATGAATGCTCTGCGATCGTAAACACATCATCAGGAGAATGAGTTTGGAAGGAATAGATAATTTGCCTAAAATACAGAAATTTAATGGGAGCACCTCTATAAAAGAGTTGATTTTGCTAAAATTAGGTGATAATTAGATATCATTAGAAGTTTTTGAAGAAATGTTGAATGTGAATTACGAAATACAATTATATTCCATTCCAAATCAATAATAATTTTAATTAGCATTAAGTAAAAGCTATAAAAGGAATCAAGTTTTTTAAATAAAAATAAAATGGTTATTCCATGCACAACTATTAATTATTAAATCTTATCGGAAGGGATTAATAAAATAATATCACCATTTTTTTCTTAAAAAGGACTCTATCAGGAATATAATGATATTCTTTTGAATTACAGTTATTTTTAGAAAGAGTTATTCAAAATAATGTTATTAAAAGGTGTAAAATCAAGATCAAATTTGAAATTTTGAAATGTATATCAATTCTACACAAATATAATACGGTTTAAATTTTAAACAGTGAGACATTTTTATTTCAATAAAAATCTATTAATTTTAATGAAATTAGGAAAGGAAAAGATTAAGTTGTTAAAAATAATTAAAATTTTAAATCTTGAACTAATGCTAATTTATCACTGGAATTTCAGAATTTATAATTCCTTTTTCTGAGTATAAACTTTTAGGAACATTTTTCTTATTATGATGGTTTAAAAAAGCAAAAAAAAAACAAAAAAACATAGTAAACGCAAAAGAAATCGTAAATAATTACTGACTAAATATAATTGAATAATATTTAAGAGATGCAACGACACATAGGCGACTAAATGTAAACATCTTGAGCCAAGCCAATTTTCAAAACTTAAGTATTCCCTTTCAATTTGATATACGAAAATGCCATTCGCCAATCGCAATTTGAGTTCTAGAAATAAGATATTTGCAAAATGTATTTTTGTAACGATTAATATTTTTATGACTTTAATAATACTGCAATTCTAAGAATTTTCTAAGGGCAATTTCTAAGAATAATTTGATATTCACAATTCTATTGAAAATAAAATTGCAGAAGAAAAAAATTATGACTTATTGGAGAGTTTCTTAAATGTTTGGTTGAATTATTAAGGGTTTACGTGTACATGATTGCTTTATTTGTATCTCAACTGAATTCGGGGAAATAACTGTCACTTTCGATAAGCTGATTAAAATGAGGATGATCTCGGCAATCCATTTTATACTTATCACAAAACAAATAGCTTTCAAATGGAACATTGATAGGATTGTTATTTTTCATCTTCAACTGATAAAGCAAAAAGTTTTAATAAACGATAGTTTGCAAAATTTTTAGCGAAAGCTGAATCAATAATCTAGGATTTCGACATACATCAATGCTAAACTGATCATGTTTTGGTCATGTTTTTATGTAATTTATCAATTAATTAGAAGAAAAAAGAATTTTTTGATTAAAAAACAATAGTTTATATGAATTTTCAAATATGGCTTGGTAAAATATTTTAATAATCTTGCATGACATTCTTCAATAGTTCAAGGAAATGGAGAAAAAACATTTAAGAGAAATGAATAAATTGTATTAACAGGGTTAGAAAATTATTTAAATACTTCTAACGAATTTTGAGAACTTCACTAACGATTTGGTCAGTTCACAATAAAATGCAATTGGAAATATTTTTAATGATACATTACATTAAACAAGGAATTCAAGAGAACATTATTGAACTTTAAAAAATTTTAAATTTATTTCAAGTGATTTTACATCTTTTGAAAACGAAATTCGAAAGAATAGAATTATTAGATTTATGAATAATGGTAGGATGGCATTAGTTGTATTTGAAAGCAGCAGAGTGCCGTAAAAATAAATTTCGAAATTAGATATTCGTAAATCGAAGATGATGAAGGAATGAGATGAGATGCAGTTCTGTAAGGTGTGCGCGCGTTAATGTCTTGTCGTCTCTTTCACTTTTGTCTTTGTTTTGTGTGAAATTTGATCATTAAAGAAATGTTCCCAAAAAAAATAAGTCATTTCCCTTCCACTGCACGGATCATAATGATCTACATTCCGCCACAATTTTCGATTCTTTCAAATTATTTCTACCTCATTCTCCCCCTTTTCTAAGTGATGTTACTAATTCAGTGGCCGGCACTGGATATTATTAAAAGAATAATAATAAAAATTTGACTCACTCCTCGAAAAAGTTAGCATCACTGAGTAAATCTTTGCATACGTTTGATACGCTCAGATAACGCTTTATTTAACGAAAATAAATCATTCATATAAAAGGAATAAACTTTCAAAAAATTTTAATTTTTCCCTTGTAAGAACATAAATTATTCAAATCTGTTTGAAGCATCGCAGCGAGAATGTTTCAAGCTTGATTTGTTTATGTTTTTCGAAGCTTTATTCCTCATTATAGCAACGATAAAATACTTAAGAAAGTGAATCTTAATACGAGTTTGTATAAATTAAATAAATAAGGAAATTTATAAAATATAATAGAAGTTATTTTGAAACATTTATTGAAAATAAAGAAATAAATTGTACCTATCAAAAACAGGTTCCAATGAATAGGATTTTTTCGAAACATCAAATGGTTTAAAAACAGTTCTGGTGTAGTAATAAATTTCTAATTTACTGAGGAAAATCGATAACTTAAAAATTATTTTTCATCCCAAATCTGATAAATATTTGGAAAAATAATTTTTTTTGTGACCTCCTACGACATGCAAAGTTTACTAACTTTAGAAGAAACGATTTGCCCTACTTTGCATTTCCAAATATGTTTTACATCTGGCAAAAATCATGATGCATCGTTCAATTTATAGACATCATTCAATTTAAAAATTTTATTATATTAATAAATTTAATCTAGCAGTTAACAGCGTTTGAAATAAAATTGTAAAAAATAATACTTAAAAAAGAGTTTTATTTAAAGTTTAAATATATAAATCTCTCAGATTTGTGCCCTGAAATGATAAAAGAATTAAATTCAAATAACAAAGAACTAAAATATCGTAATGAAGTTTCACAGTCTAAGATTCGTATCATCCAAACTACAACAATAAAGAATTCTTCTAATATTTCTTTCTTTCTTTTTCTTTGAAATTTCATTCTCTAAACGGACTATGTAAAATTGATACGATATCACTATCTTACTAATCTACAAACTACCCTCTATCCTTCGCGTTTATAAACAAGATCCATCGTTATTATTATTAATTTAATACAATGACTACACTTCCAAATAGATAGCAGAATAATCTGTAGTTTTGTTTCAGACGGTTAAAACTATCTTTATCGAATGCGATGAAATATTTGTTGTCTTTTGTACTGGCGCTTTCTTTATCTTTTATTATAAGCATTAGTTTCATTCATGCTGTCACTAAATGTAGAATATAGATTCACCTGTTTCACCAGAAATAACTTAGAAACAAATTTTAATATATATAAGATAGAAATCATGGATTATACTTTGATATGAAAGAATTTTGTGGAGCATGAAATGAACTCCAATTAAATAAGCAAAATTGATTTTGGTTATAAAAAGACTTCTCAGAGTTTATTTCAGTTCACAAATTTCATATAACAACATTATGTGGAATTAAAGTTTGTCGATCCATTATTAGAACTGGAGAGTTCTTGCAATCTTTGAAGTAATCTGAATTAATTTTGTTTGGCATATTTTCAACGTTGCGTTTCTGATATTTCAATGATTTTATGGAATACAAATCATTACCTAATCAAATATTGTTGTAAAAATTTGTTTCGGACCTACAAAATCACAAAAAAAATCAAAAGAATACTTATATTTGTGTTTAAGCGTCAGTCAAAAATGCTGAAAAATCTTGTATTCATATTCAAATAAATAAAAATGGGATAAAATATATTGTTTCGGATGCATACCAGTCTGTTCTTAATTGTAGCGATATTCCGAAATCAGCACTTTTCAACTGCTAATTTGTCTTTTGTTTTTATTTTTAATTTCCATCCCCACAAAATTAATTTCTTTAATTTTATTTTTATCATTTTCAGTTAGCATCACAAGACTTCCATCTTATAAAATATTATTAAAAATTTTCATTAACTATACGATCAAAAATAAATATTTCCATTATTATTATTATTATTACCATTATATATCTGGTCGCCCCGGCTTGTTTTCGACGATTTTGCCGATAATTTGGCGACGTGCTATTATCACGGGCGACGTTATACCAAGCATTTCTCGACCTGTTTTATCAATGGCCGATTAAATACCAATCATTTCCCCATGTGTTTTTGCATAATATCTGTAACATAGAAATGCAAATATTTTTTATTTTCAAGATTATATACTAAGGGCATAATAACTATAACATCTGAGTCTAATTTTTACTGAATTTTCAGGTAAGGCATTCGCTATGCAGGAAATGAAGACTATCCTCAGTAGTATTTTGAGGAGATTTGTTCTACAATCGCTTGATGGAAGGGAGAAAGTGAAGCCTCTATTTCATGTGGTTCTAAGCAACTCGATACCCGTTCGCATTCGATTCCGAAACAGATCGAATGATAACTGACAGTGATTCTCGTCTTTTTTTTTTATGTTAGTAGTTATTGAAGCAGAGTTCCCAAATTCCATTTCACCAGGCTGGGCACGCCATGATCCTTTTTCGCCTTTTAGTAAAATTCATTATGTTAATTCCCAGTATGCGGAAAAGAATAAAAATGACAATAACCCTTTCAAAAGAAAAAAAAATTAAGATTATTCTTTCATATGTGATTTGACTAGGCATAGACTCATAGCATCATTTGCATTTCTTTTACATTTCATCCTCAAATATGAAATAAGTAATGATTTATTTTTGCTTCTAAAATATATTCGAGATATATATATTGTTATGTGATCTGTATTAAGTCAGTAAAAAAAATTGCAATGTAATAAAAATACTAATTTAATAAAGTTTTGAAAATTGTTGCTTGTCTCATTATTGTTATTCGTTTATTCGAAATTACAGGATTATACTTTACATCAAAATAATTCAACTTTTCTACTAGTTAAATATAAATATGAATTAATTCTCACATAATAGATATGTTTAACGAATAGCAAACATCAAGTCGTGCTAAATCGTTTCGTTTTCTCATCTCTATTTATTGAGATAAATACTTAAATATGTTATGGGACAGAATGCATATCATCCATTAAGTGGTTTATAATTGGAAATTTTCCAGTTGAAACTTTGCCGGTTTATAATTTTGAGAAGCAGTCATTAATCTTGAGATATTTTCTTTGAGTAATAAATTTGATGCCAACAATGTATTCGAATAAGAACAAAATCTATTGCTTTACTAGAATTACTGTATTTCTCATTTTTCTATAAGAATTTGTTTGAATCTTAGTTTCATAAAATGCTGTAAAATTATGGTTACAAAGTAGAAATACTTCTGAGTCAATGTGAAGTATCTAATTTAATCAAACTATACAGTTTCTGACTCTTTGTATGTTCTATTTTGAAACTGTATAGTATTGAATTCATTTTCACCAATTCCTTTCATTCTTAGAAAAATAATTGGGGGCGTTTTTCTTTCTTTCAATTATAAAATCATGATCAATATTTTTTTTAAATGCAAGTTGATTTTATAATTCTAAATTAAATATAAACAAAAAGCTGTATTCTAAATTAAATATAATTCTAAGTTAAATACAATCGGAAACAATGAACATGTTTATCATTAGAGTTTTCCATTGTTTTGGCTGCCTCAACAAATAAAATAGTTGTTTGAGAGAATTCCCGGAAGTGACTTATCATCTTTTTTAATCACTTCATTCCTTTAGAGGGAAGACTTTTAAACACTTGCGTATTAAGACTCTGGTCAAGAAATCGGATCCTCACTTAACGGAATGCAATACTGGGGATTTAATTCTTTAGGATACATTTCCAATGACCGGACATTCATCAGTAAGTGTTGTATAAGCTCTTGATAGCTATTTCGCATTAAACTTAAGATTGTTATTTCTATTCGTGGCAGACTGTCCACACACACGGAATCAATATCAGGACTATCAAAATAAAACTGGAGCCTGGCAATCTTCATTTATGATTAAGGATAACAAAATTTTTATTCTAATTATCTAAGTGGCATATTTTCAGCAACCATTGTCATGTTTGACAACTTCTATCTAAGTAATTTTATTAGTGTAAATTAATTTAATAGTGTAAAAATTAATTATAATGTAAAATATATAATTATGCAAAAAATTTGAAACGAAGAAAAAAAAAAGCGTCTGTAACTTCCTAAAAAAAATTTTAAGATGTATACAATTGTTAATCTTAACAATGTTTTAAATTTAAGTATAACTTAGCTTCAATTAGATTCAGTAGGAAATACCTTTATCAGCAACGTTTTTGCCAAACCTCCGTGCTATAATTCAATTTTTCGTGTGAAAAACATGGTGTGCCCAAATCTAAACCGCAAACAGACATCGTTTAGCCTTGCGACTTATTGATTGTCATTGTGAATGCCAATCTAATAGGAAATTGAACGCGTTTGAATTCAATTGGCACGTCTATGAGAATCATTGGCATTCGTGGCAGAAAAACATTTTCGGTTCGGAATTTGCCATTCAAAATGGTGGTTTCGATAATGTTTTTATCAATTTTATAATGACTAATCACGTGCCATTGCACAGCCGTGGTGGGTTCAAATTCCGAAGTAAAATAACCGGAGATTCAACTTTCAATCGTAGAAGGTGTGGTGACATGCCTGGCAAATCCAGTGAGTTCAAAAACTCTGTTGGATAATTTACAGCTTCGTTAGCATCGGAAACTGTATCGATCGATTTGTATGATACCAAGTTTCCTGGCAACGATTGTAGTATCTTGGAATTTAAATCGTCGACGTCCACATTTTTTGCTGCCAAAATGACTCTTTTCTGCCAGTCACGCATGATTTATGTATTGTGTGAGTACATCAGGAAATATGCGGTCAATGAGAGCATTTTAAGAATCAACGATAGTGCGGAAATTGGTGAGCAATTTTTTGCATCCAGTATTTTCATAGACAGCAACTTTTCCATCTCTGATATCTAACAATTGGTACGAGAATGTGTCAGCAGATGGATCTGTAGCATTTGGACACGCATGTTTATTTTTAGCTGGATTTTTTCAACATTACGCCACAGTGGCGATGATTTCAAGCAAGCGTTTATCTCATCAGTAAATGTTCAATACGAAGGGTTAATTATTTGGATATAATTCATACGAAAATACTAAAATCTAGATTAAACAATGGGAGGGTGAAAATTTGAAGTTATAGATATTTTTTGATGTCAAATAAAAAAAAATAGAAAAAAAAAAGAAAAATTTTTGCATAGGGACACCCTAATTACCTAGCGTTATAAAATATACTTTACGGCTTATTCTCATACCTACCAAATACACATAAAAATTTTTCATAAAAATCGATTGAGCCGCTTTGGAGTAGGACGAACACAAACACCGTGACACGAGATTTTTTATATATTTTATTGTATTCTATTAGTGTATGTAGATGATATACAGCAAATCACGAAAAGTTCTTGAAAATTAATTTCGGATTTAAAAAGTAAATTAGAAATAACCAAATTATTACCAGTTAAATATATTCTGGGTGTAAATTTTGAGCAAATAGGGAATTGCGTGTATTTGCATTAAAATACATATATAAATAAACTTGTGATTAGATTCAAAAATTTATTTTAAAGGCGAGTTTCATTACCTTTGAAAGTAGGTTGTATCTTACCAGATAGAGGAATAAAAGAAAATGAGATAGAGGAAACGGACCTAATGAGACAGTTTCCGTATCGAACTCTAATTGAATGCTTATACTTTATCGCGAATAGGTCCAGGCCGGACATTCAATTTGCTGTAAACACTATGTCACAATTTTGTAATAGATATGCTTATCACCATTGGACTGTCTTAATCGATATATTAAATTATGTGTTTGAAACCAGACACTAAAATAAATTTGTCAGATACTAGAAGTAATATGTTTACTATGTATTCGGATTCTAGTTGGGGATGTAAGTTAAATGATAGACACTCAACTAGTGGCTATATAATGTTTTTTGGAAATGTATCCTTAGCTTGAAAGTTTCAAAAACCAAAATGTATTGCTTTAAGCCAGCAATTCTCAACCTGTGGGGCACGCACCCCTAAAGAGGCGCGAGCACACTAGAGGGGGGGGGGGGGCGAGAATATCCAAGAAAAAATATTATTTAAAATAATTGAATAACTGACTGAAAGGAAAGCACACGTACACATAGAAAGCAAAATAAATTTCGACATATTTAATAACTTATTAAAATAAAAAAAACTTACTAAATCAAAACATACTAAATTAAAAACAAATTTAATAATTATTAGTGACTTCCTTGGGCCTATCTTGCAGAGCAAAGTTTCTCAAAGGAAGGCTTAATATTAGAAATAGCCACTCTCAGTTCTGTTTCTATATTTAGCCGAGATCTATATTTTTTTGTCTTCAAAGAAGCCACAGCAGAAAATCCAGTTTCACAAAGGTATGATGTTGAAAATGGTAATAGAATGCGAAATGCCATTGTTTTTAATGCAGAAAAATCATCCTCTACTCCTGCCCAAAATTCAAATAGTGATTTATTACTAAATTGTTTTTTAGTTTCCCCACTTGTCGTGAAGTCTATGAATTTTTCTTCCTCATCAATTGAGAGTCCTTCGGGAGTCTTATGAAATGGATCCCTAACAAACTCGTAACTTTCTATCAGTTTGTCGTCAGCAAGAAAATACTTTTTAAAATTCTTTGCTAGCATGGCTAAATGATTTTCAATGGTTACAAAAACAACTTTTACATGTTCTTCTTCAGCCTTGTAAGTTTTTGTACAATCATTCACATGTGCAAACATTGTTAGGTTTTTTTGCTTTAAATTTCTGCTCCACAATTCCAATTTTCTACAAAAAGCATTAACTTTATCACTCGTATGCAACATATGTGCATTTTCTCCTTGCAGTTGAAGATTCAAGTTATTTAATTTTTCGAATATGTCGACCAAGTAGCTCAATTTCATCACAAATATACCAGCGCCAAAATTCTCGGCCTCCGGTCTATATTCTTCTTATAGGAAAATGGCGATTTCTTCTCTTAATTCATAAACACGTTGCAAAAATTTCTCACGTGATAACCATCTAGCCTCGCAATAAAATAGTAACGCTGAATGTACCGAATCCATGTCTTTACAAAGTGCGGAAAAAATTCTTGATTTCAGGGGGTCTCATTTTTATACAATTTACTACGGTTACAACCGTAGTTAACAGAATATTCAGACCAGGACTCATTTCTTTCTAAGCCAAAGCTTCTCTGTGGATCATGAAATGTGTCCAGACGCACTGAGGCGATTTTTGTTTTACAAGTGCTTGTATACCTTGGAATCTTCCGGACATTGAACGAGCACCATCGGTGCATATTCCGACGCAATTTTTCCTTTCTATGTTTGCCTCGTTCATAAAATCATTTAAAATAGCAAATAATGTGAGCGCTGTTGTTTTGAGTTCTATTGGTTTGCAGAAAAGTAGTTCTTCTACTACTGACATATTATCACAAAATCGAACATAAGCAATTAAGTGAGCATCTTTATTACTATCTGTTGCTTCATCAAGCTGCATTGAAAACAATTTGTCATGCAACTTCGAGAAAAGCTGACACTGTACATCTTCAGCTATATCACCAATTCGACGAACAACAATATCATTTGAAAGAGGTATGGACTGCAATTGTTTTGAAAAATTATCTCCAAACATAGTGTCTACAATCTAAATTGCTGCTGGTAAAATAAGCTCTTCACCAATGGTGTGAGGTTTCTTACATCTGGCTATTTTATATGAAATTTTGTAAGATGCAATTAAAGCTTTTTTATCCACAGACAAAGTTTCTTTAAAAAATGATTTTTCTTTTTATATGATTTTAATTTTAATTCGAAGAATTCTCTGGGTTTGTTGGCGTATTCACTATGAAGCGTTTTGAAATGTCGTTTAAGTCTATTAGGTTTCATGCTGTCTGCGGCCAATATTTTTGAGGAAATGATACACAGGGGCCTTTCTTCTTCATTGACTTCAGTACTGGTAAATCCAAAATTTAAATATTCTTGAGAATATTTTCTTGATTTTATTTTCGAAATCATATTCGTCTGTGTACTTATTGATGACTGATTATCGTCTAATGCTCGCTTACTTCCGCTTTAAAATTTATCCATGAGTCTGCATAATTCTGCTGTCGTGAATATTTAATACGGTGAATTGCAATTAACACGAAAACATGTATAACATATACATTCCCGATAGATTCAATAGTGATAGATGGTTCGACTCGAATGAGACTGGCTGGAATTGAAACTTGCGTTATCGAACATTTTCCTTCTTCCTATGTGAAAACATTTGCCTTGGGCATGCCCGAGTCGGTCGGATCCCCTTCCACAAACATTACTTATTTCTTTCTCTTTTGTTTAGTCATGCTTCTGTTTCATTTCTTTTATTATTCAAAAAAATGTATTCCCAGTGACCAGTGTTCAGCTATAAGATGTAAGGCAAAAACTTGTAAAGTATGCAACCGGAAGCATCATACTCTTCTCCATTTCCCGGGACATAAATTAAATCATCAAAATGAAAGTGATTCTATTACTGCACATCAAATAGAGATAGCCAGCAGTTCAGGGTCATCGCTTAATGAGAATGCGAAAGTATTTTATCCCTCTTACCCCCCTGTATCCTCAATTTTACAGACGCCAGGCAGTTCGGGATATGCTCATAAATCGGTATTCGCCATAAACAAAAAGGAAAAGAGTAAAGCAGTCTTTTTGAGCACTGTTAAATGTTCATTCGTGATGCGTTTGGTTTTTGGCAGGATGTCAGATGTTTATTAGACGTCGGATCGATGACTCATCTTATGAGCAGGCAATGTGTAGACAAACTGGGATTGAAAAATGAAAAAGTAAATATTCTAGTAACGTGTTTAAATGATTCTTCCATGTGTGTTAAAAATTGCGTAAATGCGGTCATTTCAAATTCCGATAACAGTTTCAAAAGATAAATAAATAGGTTAGTAGTAGAGAAAATGACCGATTTAACTCCAGTTAAATTTTAAATGTAGAAGGACAAATTGCTGAGAGCATTAATTTAGCAGATGATACTTTTTATGTTCCAGGTCCCATTGATTGTTTATTAGGTGCGGAAATTTTCTTTGAATTATTACGTAGTGGACAAATTTATTCTCAAATTTCTAATCTTATTTTCCAACATACAGTATTTGGGTTCGTGGCATCAGGTAGTAATAGTTGTGTAAATAGGATTTAAAAGTACATTGTGGATTAATTAAGGAAGGGGATTTAAATGATACCTTAAGAAAATTTTGGGAATTAGAAAATGTTGATTTTAGAGCGAACCAAAAATAAAGAGGCAGTTTTGTGTGAGGAACATTTCGTGAAAACGCATTCAAGAGATGTTGAGGGCCGGTACATAGTTAAAATGCCCCTTAAAGATGATCCGAAATGTTTAGGTGAATCAAGGGACATAGCTCTCAAACAATTGGATGCACTGTGTATTAGGTTAGAGAGAGATCTTCAATACCTAAAGTTATATAAGAGATTTCATACGCGAATATGAACATTTAGGATACATGACATAAATAATCACTGAGGAGGATAATTCAGAGATAAGTTATTATATGCCACACCATGGCACATATCGACCACAAAAAAGTACCACTAAATTGAAGGTGGTCTTTAATGCGTCGAATCCGA
This sequence comes from Argiope bruennichi, assembly GCF_947563725.1. NCBI lineage: Eukaryota > Metazoa > Arthropoda > Arachnida > Araneae > Araneidae > Argiope > Argiope bruennichi. Next base: position 128,143,325 of record NC_079158.1, on the reverse strand, counting down.
CAAGTAATGGATTGTCGCTCAATTCGTTGCAATATAACGGAAGACTTGTGCAAGATAACTTATTTGCAATCATGATAAAATTCAGAGAACATCCTTATGCCTTTACGACCGATGTAAAAATGATGTATCGTGCGATACTCATGCACGAGAGCCAGCAACCATTGTTCAGAATTTTATGGAAAGAAAATCTTAATGATCGAGTAAAAACTTTGAGCTTAAAACAGTGACTTATGGGACAGTGAGTGCACCCTTTTTAGAAACAAGAGTACTGTTGCAATTGTCTAAAGATGAAGAGAAGAGCTTTCGCTTAGCTTCACCAATTCTTAGACAGAACTTTTACATGAATGACGCTCTTTGCGGCGCATCTTCTTTGGTGAAAGCTAAGGAACTGAAGAGTCAACTTTCTGGTATATTGGCGAAAGGAAGAATAAGTACAGCTCCATAAGTGGTCTAGCAGCCACTTAGAATTGGCTTCAAATATCGATGGAGGATATGACTTTGAAAATCTCATCGAGACAAAGACGTTAGGAGTGTCCTGGAAGTCACTTGAGGAGTGCTTTGTTTTCAGAGTTGCAGTTGATTTAAAGAATTCTTACAACAAAAGATGTGTTCTTTCAACTATTGCTAGATTTTTCAACCCACTGGGACTACTTGGTCCAGTAGTCTCAAAAGGTAAGATCTTCATGCAGAGCCTTTGGAGTTTTAAAATTGACTAGATGGATGAGTTGCCACCTGAAAGAGCCAAAGAATGGCACCAGTATAAGCAAGAGTATAAACAGTATCTGTATTGAAAGGTGTATTGTGCATCCGCATGTGACAAGGATTGAATTACACGGTTTTGCCGACGCTTCAGAAAAGTGTTAAGGGGCAGTAATATATTGTCTTTCTTATTCGTCAAACAGCATACCAACAGTGAAACTTGTGAAGAGCAAAAGCAGAGTTTCACCCGTGAAAAGTGTCACAATACCGCTGCTGGAGCTGTGTGCCGCCGTCCTCTTGTCAAAATTGATGAAACGAGTTGTGATCGCTTTACTAGTGGATTCACCTCCAACGTAACTGTGGAGTGCTTCAACAATCGTTTTAGCATAGATCCAAAAAGATCCTAACATGCTAAAGACCTTTGTGGGAAATCGAGTTTCCACCATTCAACATCTGCAGAACAGTGGCATCATTTTCCCTCGTCTCAGAACCCGGTTGACCTCATTTCCAGAGATTTCGACCCATCAAGCCTGCACCACAGTTCATTATGGTGGACTGGACCTCCCTTCTTGTCCACTGAGGACATGTCTTTCAGTGAGCCACCACCAGTGAGTTCCATTGAAGATTTCCAATCCGAGTTTAAGACCAACCAGACAATGATACAACATGAACTAGAACGGTTTAAATTTAGTGACTCTAATAACTTTGTTTATCTTAATTCTAAAGTGAACAATTTTGTGCAAAATATAATTGGTTTAAGTAATAATTATATTCATTTAATTAGGATATTTAGTTATATTTACAGGTTCTTGAACAATTGTAGAGCTAATTTTCCTAAGAATTTTGGAATCTTAAAAGCTGTTGAATTAAAGGAATCTGAAATGAAGCTCCTTAAAATTGTTCAAGAGGAAGACTTTCACAAAGAAATCAAGTCTCTCAAGGTATCAGGTTTTGTCATTACTGACAGTCAGGTAAAAAATTTATTTCCCTTTTTGGATGAAAACGGCATTTTGAGAATTGGTGGAAGACTTACCCACAGTGATTTAGATTTTGATAGTAAATTTCCAATTCTTTTATCTAAAAATCATAGACGGTCTTATTTAATTGTAGAACAATTTCATCTAAAAAATTTACATGCTTCACCACAATTGTTGTTATATCTCATACGTCAAAAATATTGTATTATAAGTTGACTTGATTTGTTTAAAAAAATAGTTCATTCATGTATTGTGTGTTTTAAGGCTAAAACTGTTACGTTAGGCCAAATAATGGGAGATTTGCCGAGAGATCGAGTAACACCTAACTATCCATTCAATGTGAGTGGAGTTGATTTTTGTGGACCATTCTTCATAAAATATCGCAATCAGAGGAAAGGTATTTTAAACAAAGTCTATGTGTGTATTTTTATATGCTGTGTAACCAAAGCAATTCATCTAGAGATTGTGAGTGAATTAACGAGTGAAGCTTTTATTGCTGCTCTAAAAAGAATTTTTGTAAGGAGAGGCAAATAATCCAAAATTTATTCGGATAACGCTCAAACTTTTATTGGAGCGAATAGGGAAATTAAGAGATTACTTTAGATTGTAATTGATTGTAATTAATAAAATTCTTTCTGAGTATTTACTCTCAGAGGGAGTCGAATGGAAATTCATTCCACCTCGATACCCAATTTTGGAGGTCTTTGAGAGGCCGGAGTGAAGTCCTTTAAGTACCATCTGAAACGTGTAGTAGGTAAAGCTATGTTAACTTATGAGGAATTTTTGACAGTTACAAATCAAATTGAAGGAATTCTAAATTCCATACCATTATCACCATTGTCCTCAGATGTAGATGACTTAAACGTCTTGACCCCGGCACAATTTTTGATAGGCAGGCCTATAAATGCAATAATTGAACCAGATATTACGAGTATAGATACTAATAGGTTAAAATTGTGACAAAGAGTAACGAAAATTGTCCAACTTATTTGGAAACGTTGGCATATTACCTATTTAAGCCATTACAAAATCGGACGAAATGGCAAATAATTAAAACCAATGTCAAGATAGGTGATTTGGTACTGTTGAAAGAGGAAAATGGGCCATTAGTCGTATTTTGAATATTTGCCACGGTAAGGATGGTAAGGTAAGAGATTGTGATGTGAAAACACAGAATGGTGTTTTCAAAAGAGCCATTTCAAAATTATATAAATTACCTATGGATAATAGAATTTAATCAATGTAATATTGTATAGTAATTTTGTGTAATTTGTATTATATTATAATTATTTTTTTAGTGTGATATATTTTGTATTAATGTTCAGTGTTATTATTTTGATATGTAATATTTCAAGGCGGGCGGTATGTTGCGACGCCAACGCAATCTTGTGAGTTTTTGTAGCTATCGGCAGAGAGAGTTTCAATAAAGTGAGTGTTGTGAGCATTGTGCAGTGAGAAAATACGTTTCATCTGTTAACCGCCCAATCAACAAAATGCCAGATGTGGTTTTTCGCCAACGTTGGCTCGCTTTTACTCTTGTTTTGGCAGTTAGTTAAAAATAATTTAAATATTACATTTTGAATATTTGCCACGGTAAACTTACAATGAAATGTATTGCCCGCTTACAATGAAATGTATACAACAATAATGGTAAAAACAGAATCCATTATTGTTGTATACATTTCATTGTAAGCGGGGGGGGAGGCGCGATGAAAATTATGATTGAAAACTGGACCGCGACTACTGAAAGGTTGAGAAACGCTGCTTTAAGCTCAATGGAAGCAGAATTTATAGCTTTAACTGAGAGTGTAAAATGTATTATTTGGTATTCAAGAATTCTAAAGGAACTTAATTTAATTGATTTTGAGATTCCTGAAGTGTGTGCATTTTTCTAAAAATAATGCTGAGAATACTAAAACAAAACTTATGGATATTAAATATAAATTTATTCGGAAATTATTATCTAAAAATGAATTTTACCTTAAATATTTAAATTCTGAGAAAAATTTGGCTGATTTCTTAACAAAACCTATTGTGTAAGAGAAAATTTATTCTGTAATAGAGATTATATTTAAAATGGATTCTGTGACCGATGGGACCGAATGTTGCATATTTAAATCAAGCAGAGGTCGGTCCCAGAAGAGCAACATTATTGGATAATTATTTTTTAACCGGAAGTATGTTGTATTTCCGAATGAACTGTCATTGGATGTTTGTTCTTTTTAAATAAAAAGAACGGACACCGTCTGTGCATAATCCACAGCTGCATATTCTTCAAAATGCAGACCTTTTTATTTTTTCATTAAAAGAATTTGATTTTAATCTAAATGCCTGTTTTTTATACTCTGCTACTTTTGTTGAGAAAAACTTCAACACTTTTGTTATATCTCGTAAACTACATACGTTAGTGACATGGGGTTTTCATCATAGTTATCCTACAGGGATACAGAAGACCTCCCATGGAGTCATCTACTGCGCATGTGCAGATGATTTTCGTTATATCTCGTAAACTGCATATGTTAGAGACATGGGGTTTTCACTTAGAAGTACCCCCGGGGCACCTCTGAATCCCCGAAAATTTTGGCTCCATTGCGCATGCGCGGATTTTGCTTAATATTGGTCAAATCAATGTCGGATCGATACCATAGAGTTCATATGGATCTCAGGATGTCAATGACGTCAGCTTCCGATCAGAACGGATGCTGTTATATCTCGGATTCTATGCAACGTAGAGACAATTGCGACCCGTCTAAATACTCGTCTCGATGAACAGAGTCGAATGACACTTTTACTGAAACTCCGGTCTCGATAGGGTCCGAGATCGGGTCTCAAAATTTGCAAATTGGAGTTACGTTGCATCGTTGGATAGTACTCGTCGAAATGTAACGGTATGAGTTTCGCGTTGCTATTCCGAGTGATTCGCAAGTTACGGTCTCTCAAAGTTGTAAAATTTTGAATTTTCGACCTCGTTTTTGTGAAAACTGTCTTTACGACTGGCATCGATACATTCTACTCAATGTCCTCTATTGGACGATACCATATTTACGTCGCTTACATAATTAGGAGCCGAGAGACGGAAACGAGAATGGAAAAAGAACGTGATGTTTTTTCGTTGGGGCGGTTGAAACTCGAAATCATGTAGGCAATGAATAAATCACAAATGGGGCGTCCTACACTTTCTCCCGATGAAGCCTTGCAAATTAAAAACGAAAGGGAGCGAAAGAGCAAACAGAGGCCGGAACAAAACCTTCAATTAACAAAAACGAAGGGTGGAAATTTAAAAATAGAAGCTGATCGTATTAAACACGAACGTAAAATAGTTTTACAACGGGAACGAAGAAAGTGTAAACGCATTTAGTGTGTTGCAAGATTCTGAATCGCAACACTCAACTTCAAACACAGAAAGTGTCCATTTGGATTTTGAATCACAATCGCGAACGTTCAACGCAAAACGTCTCCCTTTCGTTTCTGAATTTCAAATATCGCTTTATAGCTCTAAGCAATTCATGGAGAAAAAAAATGTTCTCACATGATAACTTGAAATTTGCGATAGCAGATTTCAATTTTTTAAAAAAATTTTATATTTATGTCATTTTATATTTATAGTTATATTTTTCTAGATTTAATTTCTATAAACAATCAACTTATTTTTTAATTTGAACTATAATCAATGTGATAGTAACACATGGATAAAAGCTATTTTTTCCCCCACGCACACGAATTGTGCTTCGTGCAGATTAAATTTTATTTTCATTTTGAGCGAAATGATTTGTTAAAAATATGGTTAAAATATTTTTTTTTAATTCAGTAAAAATATGAAAATAATTTACAGATTGAAACATTGTTATCATTAAATATAATTTTTGAACTTTAACTTGATGTCATGTTTGTGCTTTAACATTTTTCAGAAGTCACAGCGAATAAACGCCAACATTTTACTGAGTTTTTAATTAACTTTGATTCTAATAAAAAATTCAAAAAATCTCTTCTAGGTGCATATTTCCGATATCCAATTTATACAAGTGCCAAATTTGGTAGCTGTAGGTCAAACCATCTGGCATGCATAGAGGCAACACACACATATTTATCTTTATTATAATTTTGGATATATATTCAATTTTGAACAATTCTTCGGAAAACAGCATAGATCACTATATTTATAATGTTTCTTGAAATATTAATTTTTATAGATAAATTTAGAAAGACAGTTCTTACCGAATGAGGAGAAGGATGCATGAAAAGCTAAAATGTTATTTTATGCTTCGAAAGGAATATTTTTTCTTGATAAAAAAAAAAAAGAAAAATATTTATAATTACGTTAAAACCCAAGAAATAAATGGTTTCCAGCATCCAGTATATATATATATATATATATATATATATATAATGCAAAATACATTTCTTTGAAGCAGAGCATTTGAAGCAGAAGACAGAGAAGATACTTTTGAATTTTAAACTTCGCTTTTTTCCGTCCGGGGAGGCAAAATTTATGTACAAGAAAGAAAGAAAGCGGTACGTCAATCTACATCACAGCACAAGAGCGAAAAAAGAAATGGACGTAAAGAGACGGAAATATTTATCCCCAATGATTATATACTGTGAGAGTCTGCTAGGGCCGATTTAGGAAAGGATGAAATAAGTTTCTTTCAAAAGAACTTGTTTAGATCGACAGATTTTTTATCTCTTCACTCGGAGTGTGGAAATTGCCAATTATGCAGTTTTAGGGCTAGTATAGCATTAATTAAATAAAAAAGTTGGAATAGGATCAGGAAATAAGAGAATAAATTTAATATGGGCTAAATTAAGATAAAAATTTGAGAATTAATTAGAATTTCAATTAGATTTAGCGAAATCATTACACACACAATAAATATAGGGTTTTTAAAACCGATCGTAACCCTACGGGGCAATAGAAGATCTCCCATGGAGTCTTCTACTGCGCATGCGCCGATGGATTTCGTTATATCTCGTAAACTATATATGTTAGAGACAATGGGTTTTCACCATAGTAATCTTACCGGGCTATAGAAGACCCTCCCCATGGATTCATCTACTGCGCATGCGCAGTTGGTTTTCGTTGTAAACTACATATGTTAGAGACATGGGGTTTTCACCACAGTAATCCTACAGGGCTATAGAAGATCCCCATGGAGTCATCTACTGCGCACGCGCAAAGGGTTTTCGTTATATCTCGTCAACTATATATGTTAGAGACAATGGGTTTTCACCATAGTGTTCTTAAAGGGCTATAGAACATCCCCATGAAGTCCTCTACTGCGCATGCGCAGATAGTTTTCGGTTGCCAATTATGCAGTTTTAGGGCTAGTGTAGCATTAAGTAAATAAAAAAGGTGGAATCGATCAGAAAATAAGATAGCATTTAAGAATGAAGTTAATATGGGTTACATTAAGATAAAAATTTGGGAATTAATTAGAATTTAAATTAGATTTAGCGATATCATTACACACGCAATAAATATAGGGTTTTTAAAACCCATCGTAAACCTAAGGGTTTTGAATGAAATATACAACACTGAGGAAGTAAAAATTTTACACTGACGATTTTTAAAAATTGCGATTATTTATAGAAGATTGTTTTACAGTTAAAGAAGCTAAAGTTAACAATTAAATATTGCTGTAGAACTATTACGAACCATTGGCACAAAAAGCATAGATTATTATGCTTTAACAGAGTGGCTACACTTTGTTCTCTCATTGAGAGGGCTTTTAGTTTTTCAAAACGTCCTACGGAACGGCAACCGCATATAAAGAGTTTCGCCTACTCTCCAACGCATCGAGACACACAGGCTTGTATAGTCGACCACTTTAAAATAGTGATTCATGTTGCCCCCTATGTAAAGTATAACACATTTGCAATAACAAACAAAACTCGCGCCTTCTCTTTCGTTAAATGAAAGAAATAAGACCTGATCAAATAACTGACTTAGACCTTTCTTGCAATCCTACACTTACTAAACGCTACAGGAATTGACTATTTAATATAACCATTATCTATTAGAAGCATTTCAAGCAAAAAGAGTATGGAATGCATACAGATTCGTGGGTGAGAGTAGAAAAATTTGCAATAGCAGCGTACGGGCAAAACTGCCAAATGGGTAATTGGCATTTACATAAAACAGATTGCTCTATATTTGAATTGGAGACTTTTGAAAATTTCTCATTATATAATTGCCTAAAGAAATTTTTGTCTATCAAATCTGAATACGCAATTCCACAACAGCGATCTTTCTTACAACTTGCAATGCTGTTTCAATTTATTCATTGCTATCATTTCTAACACTCTTCGCAAAATACTGAGAGTACATGCCAATGGATTAATTTAAAAAAAAATAGAAATTTCCGTTTTATCCGTAAAAGTTTGAATATATATTTTATTTTTAACTAAACTCTTGTTTTGTTAAAAATCTCATCCTGTTTCATTTTTCATTTGTTGTTAACTTAAACTCTTCTTTTACCATTTCTGCTAAAAGTAATGAAATTCCATTTTTGTTTTATTCAATTTGTCGTCGGCAGAGGGTAGGGTAGAAATATCAAATATCTCTTTAATTTTAACTTTTTCATTGTAATCAACTTAGGATACTCATTTTGTTTTTATTATTTAAGAGTTTTAAGATATATATTTTTTTATTTTTTGCCATAAAACTAAAAAAGTATTTGTCCTTTTTAATATATAACTTATTAAACTTATAAGATACATTTTTATACGGTATTTTGACAATTTTGAATTCGTACAATCAACATGGTATCAGATTTAGGAATATTAGGAGCATTTTGTCATAAAAAAAAGCATCAATGTTGCACGTTTTTATAAAAAGTTCAAGTATGTAGAATGCAAGATAAAGTAAAAAAATGAAGACAAATCAGATAAAGAATTTCTAATAATATCCTTATTACTGTAGATCAGATTATGAACTAATCTTTCGACTTTAGAACTTCTTTCTCTTAATATAATACGGATAAGGACCGATATCTCTTTTGTTTTAAATATCAGAAAGAAATATTTGTTGGCAATGATTTCACCTATTATCTTTCTATATATCTAAGATTTTCGATGATTTTCAATTCTATTGCGAAATTTGGAGGAAAAACATAAAAGACACATTATTTCCTTCTTAATGGAATTTTGTCGATGATTTATTTGAACTGCAGCTCTGCTCCTGAAAAGGCATTAAAGGGCCAACATTCTAATTTCAAATCAGGGCTGCTAATAAGTGACTGATTTTGCTGATATTTTTTTTTTAAAATGTACTTGCTGTACACTGCCCTTGCATTACTCCTCATCTTAATCCTATGGAAATTCATCAAACTCAACATTTGGAGGAACAAATGCAGTCAGCTAATGCCCGGAACCCACCCGGGATTCTTGAACCCACTGGGGGATGTGGGACTTTTATTAGCTAAATACATAAGGCATCCTGATAGTAATACATTGCATTTAAGTAAGTGTATCAATTTGATCTTATGTAAATATTATATGCATATCATATATATCTAATTTTATTAATTCCGGCGGGTTTTCAGATATATACTGATTTCTCATCCCGGCATTAAGAATACTGATATTTCTTTCAAAATATACTTTTTTTTTTATTTCTAATTGATGGAAGTAAAATAAATATTGAATAAGCAAACATTTTATTCTGAATTACATTTTTTTCTTTAATTTTATGAATATTAGAGACCATTTTGTAAAAAGATAAATAGTCATTGTCATTCGATATTGAAAAATATTCTTCAATTAATGAATCTTATATTTTGCTATTTCATGTTTTATTTTTTTTTTATGAAGGTGGTATTTTAAATGTATAATGTTTTCAAATCTTAATGAAAAAATTAAAATGCGCTGGTTTTTTTTTTTTTTTTGAAACTTTGGCAATCAGATTATTATACAAGCAAATGCTGAAGAAACGATAGATATGTTATAGTAAGTTGTGTTAATGAAATATATATCTTTTTATAGAAGTAACCTTATAAACAAACTAAAGACTTTATTATAAACAAAATTTGAAAGTAAAAATTAATATTTAAAAATAAGAATATATCTGTTTTATTAACCAGAAGTCAGTAGTGGTAAATGTGAGAAAAGTTTTATATTATTTCATATTATTGCTTAGAAAAAAATTTAAAAAAAAAAATCAAAAATCAGATTTTTTTTTTTTTTCAAAAAGTACCGGATTTTAAAAACGGCCTCCTTTTAGTTTCCTTAAAGGATCCTATAAGGAAAAAGATAATTTATTTATGTTTTTAAAATAAAGTAAATATACTAATATATTTCCGTAACTAAAGGTATACAGAGATGTAGAAAAAGAATTAAATAAATTTTCATAATCAAGTAAGCAAAATAAACATTTTAACCTTTAGCACGCAACATAAATCATGTTCATCTTCAAGTTGCGTTTCAATACCATAAAAAAAAGAAGCTGATAATTTTTTAAAATTTAGGCCCTCACAAATAGTATTCATTAATATTTCTTCTATATTTTTTTTTCTGTTGCTTTTTTACGAATGATTATTATTATTTTTTTTCATGACATGTTTCTATTTTCTTTCCCCAGACTTTTTCAAACTTTTAGGAGAAAAGTATCATCAATTCCGAAATGAAACTATGTTTTGTTTGTGGGTCGCTTATGTACCATTCGTTATGATTATAAAAGCGGATGCTGCAAAGGTTGGTACAATATCTGAGATGTTTCAATTTGAATAGAAAAAAAGTGTACATTTTTTTTCTTGACATATGTACTTTAATTAATCCCTTCTCTTATAATGGCGTATATAACAAGTGCATTGCGTCGAATTACTAAATCTCTGTTATTGAAATCTGCAATATTAAGTCATTTAAAACGGGAAAACCATTTGAAAACGCCTCATTAACTCAATCGCGTTTCATGCACATATAAAGCAACAAATTACAATTAATAACCCAAACAGGATGAATTATCTAATTAAGAGATTAAGTAAATTTGTAGGTCAAGGGATAAATAAAAATTTGATTACATTTTATGGATCAAAATAGGTATCATAATTTCATGTATAATATGTCTTCATTACAAAATTGCAAATAAATATCGCATGTCTTAGTAACAAAAAGTGTCAAAGAACTAAGAATGGAAAACATCCTTCGTTATTTTCATTCATTTTTATTAAAGTCTAAATAAAAGGAATGCCGATTCTCATTATCTGCAAAACAGAAAAGGAGAAGACAATAATGAATTATCTTACTATCATTATATCAGTCAAGAATTCTGTGTTTCTTTAATATTAACAACCATACGAGACATTCTCATATTATTGTTACTATTAGCAATAATATGAGACAAATTAATTCATTTTTAAACAACTAACCTTAATGCATAAAAGTGTTTCATTGTTTATATGCAATGTCTTACCAGAGGAGACGAAAAACATGCTTCATTTAAAATACTTTTTTTAATTTTTAAAAGAAAATAAAAACTTAATAAGTTTATTTTAAAAATATATTATTTTAAATAAAAATGAATTTATAAGAATTACATATTAAAGGTAAGTAGTTGCATTAGAAAATTTATTGATAGAAATGAAAATAGCAAGTTAAATTTTAAAGATATTCGAAAATTTATTAAAAACAATAGCTTCATATGTTAAATTAAAGTATAAATTAAATTTTGCAAAGCTCTTTCTTAATGATTTCTCCTTCTCAAGAATCAATCATGTATCAAATTTAGTAGCTCTAGGTATCAATCGTCTGCTCTGTAAGGCATTTGAAACGATTCTTGAATCATGCATACTACTGCTTTATACTATTTGCAAATAGTATCGTATAAATATCATCATTGAAAATCATTTAAATTGTATTTTATTTTCAACTCACATTATATTTCTAACTTTACAATAGAAAATATAATGTCATTAGATTCTTGATAAAATTTTCACGTGAATGAGCTTGATCAATATTACTTTATTTGGAAATGATACCATTTTGGGACATTCAAACGAAGATAGAGTGCAGGGGCATTCTACTATATAGATAAATTTAGCTTTGAAAGCATTTTAAGAATTAGTCTGGATTAATATAGTTGCAGAACCTTTATTACATAATTATATTACTTTCTGTGACAATTTATATAGCATATGGAGAGTGCTTAAAGTTGAAGTTTCACTTTCAAACAGCTGTAAAAAAATAGAGACTGGTCAAAATGACCTGAATATCTAAGTATACTTAATTTTTTTTTTTTTTTTTGAAAATGAAGAAATAATAATTCAAGCTTGACCGATAGATGAGGCTGCTGTTAAAATGCTAATTATAACATCTGATATGTTGTTGTGGCGTTCTTTATTCAAAGTTCATCCTCTACGACAAAGGGGTGACATACAGGATTGGAAAATTCGATTTTTTACTGTCCCGATGACAAAAACTGTAGACCATGCAGTAAAACCATCAAGAAAAGAAAATCTGTCACGACTTTCTTGAGACATCTAAATATGCTAACCAACATTTTCTTTTCCCAGCTGAAAACGCAAACAGCATGTTTCATAACATACCAAAGTGTTTCAGTGGCGATATTATGAATGTGTTGCATTATGCATATTTTCAGTCAGCCACTTTCGAACTGTATCACACAACATTTTTATATAATCCCACAACCAGAAATAGTATTAGTTCTGGTGACGCGACTGCTAGGAAGTAGCGACATAATTCTGTCATTTCTAAAGTGCAAATTCAATTGCTGATTTACCAATGTCGTAATATGCAGAGGAGCACCAGTCTGTATAAAAATTATGCAATTCACACAGCCACGCAGTTACAATGGTGGAATGAAGATTCATAACGTTTCCCATTTCCTCTACAAGTTACAGGTTTACTCTACAAATTTTCACCCAATCTCTTCGAAAAATGGGCCAACGATGAAGTTTGTCACAGACCCATTCCACACAAGGACATTTTGAAAACAAAGTGACAATGGTTGCATTTGGAACGGATTTTCTCTTGCCCATATTCTGCAATTTTGAGTATTGACAGAGCTTTGGAAATTGGCTTCATCTGTCCACAAAACGTTCCATGGTCACGCATTGTTCATTTCCATTCGAACAAGAAATTACATGGTGAAATCTTCCCCTTTTGATAATGAAGCCGTAAGCAATTCCAGAAAAATGCATTATTCCAGAAATAATGCATAATTTTGAATTGATAGCATCGCAGATTGTTTCGTAAAACTTTAGAATCTATGCTGTCCGCATGTTTAAAGTTCGATAAATTCCCTATGCTTTAAATATTCTCGAAGCAGTGCTTAATGCCTCCTTATGTTATAATCCTTGTTATAATCACCTATAATGATATCCACCTTTGACGTTGAAGCAATTATTTTTCCTACCTGTACCCCATTCCACATGAAATGAAACCGTCTCTTCGAATTTATCAATAATCAAATGCAGTCATCGAATCAGATCTGCTTCTTGGCGCTGTAATGTCTGGAGTTTCTTAAATGAAATTGCCACACAATCATTGTTCTTATGAAAAAACTTCACAATCAGTAGTCAGTCCTTCAATGACAGAATCATGATTACTTTCTGCATAACTGTATATTGCACAAGCTTTTATCGCAAGTGTAATTTTCCATTCGTATATCGCGTCTTTTAATTAATATATTTTTAAAGCATACGTCTTTCAGCATTCTATGGCAACTACAGCTCCCTCAATCAGGAAACTTTCGATTTTTTTTCCTTTCTCAAAACAAATTCTTATTGCTTCACATATACTTACATGAAATATCACATCATTTTGAAAAGTAGTTCTTTATGACAGTCCTTTGAAATTGCAATTTTAATTATAATAATCTTGTATACATTATGTTTCCGTATACTTATATCTAGGGATGCTTTGATCTGCAGAAGTCAACTTTTCATTCTCTTCTCACTCTCTGCCTCCACGTATCTAACAATAATTTTTGCATCATTAAGATTCTAAAATAAATTTTATTTTTATGAAATTACGTTTTAGAAAATTTGACGCAAAATAAATACTGTTAAAAATGAATAAGAATTATTTTACGCGAATTTGGTTTATTATTTGCTAATATCACAGCATTCAAAATAGAATTAAAAATAAACCTTAATTTTATTAAATCTCGTTTCAACGCATGCTCTATTCGGAAGCTTGAATTTGCAATTCCTCAGATACTTTGCTCATCATTTATTGTTATTGTAATTGTTTATAGAAAAATAAAAAAATTTCATCCTTTGTTTCTCACATCATTTTATGGCAATTGTTACAGACTTTTAATGCATCCTAAAATACCAACAAATAAATATCAGTGCTGTTTTAAAAAATTATTCAGATTCAAAGATAATAAAATTATACTCCCATATGTGTTTTCTTGATTTTACTGATAACAAACATGAATATATTTCATATTTTTAGGAACTGTTGAAAGGAATGAAAACCAATGAGAAAAGCTGGGTTTATAAATTTTTTGAACCTTTTTTCGGCGAAGGACTTTTGACCAGGTATAATTTATTTATGAATTCAATCCTACATTACTTTAAAAAATTTCATTGAATTTGACTATGCCGTTTCAATAAAGATTTAATTTAAATGTTCCTTTTCCAAAAATTCATGAACAAACTTTCTAGTTAATTATAGTTTTAAAATTTACCTTTATAGATTGAATTTTTAAAGGTTTACGAAACGAGACATACGATCAGTTTAGTTTTTACCACTGTTCGTTACTGATTTCAAAGAAAATGCACAATTCATAAGATGGAGGATCTCTTTAAATCCAAGTGTTACGAAATAATCAACTGGAGGAATCTTCGCTGGAATCTTCAAAAATTACTTAATAATAAGTCCGCGTATTTAGTTCAGCATTCCAGGTTTTTGCTTATTACGGGATTCTAAGTATAGAAGAAGCCAGAAGTTGTAGCTTCAATTTAATATGAAATGGCTATGTTGATAAAATATAAGAAATAATAACTTTATGCTTTTCTTTTCAGCGGTGGCGAAAAATGGAAAGCGAGACGGAAACTGCTGACACCTTGTTTCCATAGTGATATCATGAAAGATTTCCAGTTAATATTTAATGAAAATTGCCAGAAACTAGCTGATTTCTTTCAAGGTGAAACGGATAAAGATTTCACAATTATTGATTACCCCATAAAGCTTTCATCTCTGGATATGATGTGTGGTGAGTAAAAATCCATCATTTTATTCACTTGGCACTACCCAAATATTTTGTTTCTGAATTTCTAACGAAATTTTTCTCTCGTGATCTTTATAGACATATTACATACACAAACAAGTATTATTCAATGTTTAATCAATACAATGATTATTCCATTGTTTCATAATATGCTTTCATTAATAATGTTTTGGAATTGTCTAAAACTGGAACTTGAAATTTAAAGTTCAAAACCTCGATGAAGCTAAAACAAAAATTATTTATATGTGCTTGCCTATTTTTCCAAATGTTTGTTACGCCAATAAAACAAAAATGGAATAGTCAACTGAAATAAAAAATAATTTTGGGGAAAGGAAAGGCACACTTTCCTTTCTCCGAAATTATAGATTTCAAGTTTTTAGCCATATTTGACAGTCTAACTTTTACCTAAAAGAATTAATTAATTTTTTTTCTTAATATTATGACGGTCAATGTTTAAAACGAAAAATGTAAGAAATGTGTCTTCAAAACAAATAATTGCGGCGTTGAATTTTTATTTCCCAGATAAGCAACATATGATTATAATTTGTCCAATGTAGTTGTTTGCATATTAATTGGAGTTCAGAGGAATTCTAGGAATTGAAATTTTGTGAGTCATCTAAATGCTATCTCTTGCCAAAATTTATTGCAATATTGTTTTAAGTGGAAAGGAATTTAAATTTCAAATTTACCATCAGAATTTTATGATAAAGATGAAAGGAGGAGAAAAACTCTTCTGAAATTTTGCCATCATTTGTATTCAGAAAAACAGACGAATGATGTCAAGGCTTCATACTTTTCACCCAACTCGAGATTCAATTTAAAAATCTTAATTGTAAGATGTGGTATAATTCTCATAGAGTCCTGATTTATCTCCAAATGTTTACTTTTTTATTTCTTCTTTTTATTTCAGTATTTTTAGTCAACATTTGAAGTATTTATAATGCTACAAATATTTAAGTTAAAATTATCTCATGATTAATTAAAATCACAAATATAAATGTTATTATATATATATATAAATTGAGTTCTATCCTTTTTGTAGGAAAGAAAAATCTATTTAACAGTTTTAAAGCTTATATCCTTTAATTTTTCCATTTATCATAACGTAGAAGTATATAAATGTTTTCTCCAATACAACGAGATTAACTGGTGCTTCGTCAAGCCTCATTCAATAAGATTGACTGAGAAAAAAAATAGCTAAAAATTAAACATTTGAATATGTATACTCATATTAAAAAGGTTATAATATACTCTAAAATTACTGCCAGTTTCTCTTTCCTTTTTAATAAATGGAAATTTAAGTAAGCTAGCATTTAAAAGAACTCAATTGGTTTTATTAGACATTAGTTTCTCTGGCCTTTGACAGTTTGGAGAAATTGCTTTTTTCGTAAATCCGCAATTAAGAGTCCATTATATTCTTAATGGACTCATGAGGTATAATGAAGAACTAATGTGATATGCAATATCTTTCTACATCAAATAACCTTTATGGATGTTATTAGAGATCCTCTTTTCCCATAGTATATTCCTAAATCAAGTTCAACCTCAGATTATGAAAGCGATTTTTGAAAATATAGGAAAGAGAGAAAAAAAAATAATTTTGAATTTTTGTATGATTAAATATTGCCTTTTCCATCATTCACCAAGTTTCACTTAATGTTAAATTAGTTTTGGAGGGCATTCTGAATTTAAAATTTTTGCCTATTTCAAATCAAAGAACTTTTGAATAGTTCTGCAATGATGTTAACAATTCATATACCATCTATTGTGCTTGACCACTAGCCCAAGAAATGGAATAAACAACATTCAGTGCTCAATCTGTCAAGCGGGTAATTACCTGTTTTAATTTGCTGCACGTTCATTATATTAAGAATCATAATAATGGAATTCTTGTTAAATGTTTTTGAATAATACAATTTTGAATTCAGGACTGAACTTTAATCTTTTTGTGCAAAATTATATTAAATTTTATTTCTCTTATGGATAGTGATATCCTCATCATAATTATTTAGCAGCTAGACAAAATATTCGAAATCAACTTATCTCCTTTCTATTGTGTTTTAGAAACCATTTTTGGCGTCAGTGTAAATGCTCTGCATAATGAAAATTCACAATATGCTAAAGCAGGTGTAAGGTAAGTAATATGCTAATATTTGTAGCATAATTAATGTTTAGATTTCAGTTATACTTGATCATACAAGATGTCTATTTGATAGATAATTTTAATATCATTACATATAGCTGTATACTTTCAATTACAAAAAAATTAATTGTGGTAAATATTATTTTTTATACTGTTTGAATCAAGATATCTATTTATGAAAAAAAAATACAAAGCTAATTTTTTTACAGTTAAAGTATCTTATTAGCCATACGTTATAAAACTAATTAATTATACATTAAAAAACTGATTTAAAATTATTACATCAAAAACTGACCAAGTATCGTCCTAAATAAATGTGTGTAAAATACTACAAATTCACTATAGGATATAATCAAGAATTTTAAAAAAATCCTTCGCATATCAATAATTATCTACATATATGTATACAAAAATTTAAATTCATACACATTCTTAAATGAATTCGTTTGGATCTTATCAATTCGAATTACCCTTCAACCTTAAATCTTGCGTCTTTCGAGCTCATCTATTTCAATACTCTTTCATCGACACAACAAATGCTAACTAAGCTAAATTATAAATGAAACTAGGCAGGGTTAGCTTGGTTTGTAGAGCGTTGGATTCGCATATCTTGGGTTGCAAGCTCGAGCCCCACCAGTCGAACACTCTCCATGAGTGGTGGCTGGCATACGTATAAATCTGTCGTGGTCACAGAGTCCTCCATGTCGAGAGAAATACCACTAGGGGTATTGGATCAGAGGTGATCGTTCTCTGATTCAGGTTTAAATTACGATCTGTGGATGAGTAAATTAAATGCATGAATGAAGACCGCCCAGTAAAAAGGGTTGTGACGTGTGTGTAGTTAAGTCGTATTCTTGATTCTAGAAGGCACAACTGAAAAAACAAGAGACGTAAAAATTTCGGCTTAAAATCACTGACTTCTGAAGGCAGGGGGCATGTCTATGACAAGTGCCATTAGAAACAACAAAATAAATGAAATTTTCCTTGTAAGACTCTGAATGCGTTACTCTTTCCCTTTTTTCAATTCCTACTATTAGTTAACACTCTCCCTATATATTTACATATCTTGTTCAAATTTTCAATCGTTAATAATATACTTTTTATTCATCCACTGAAGTTAAATATATTTTTTTAAAACTTGCAATGGATGACACTTGATGTTAATACATTTTTTTCAAATATAAATTCATTAATTATTAAATTTAATTAATTTTTAATGCTTTAAATAGAGTTTTAGCAGTTTGTAATGAAAAATGAAATCAAAGGCAGTAGCTCAATCGGTAAATGCAAGGATGTCAGTATTTTTCACGTGAAGGTGAAGAATGCGAGTTCAATTCTTGCGAAAATAGGAATTGACTTAATTTTCTTTTATATTACTTGTTCTGTTTTCCGCTTTCCTATTCAAATGGAGTGTCTTTTGATTATGGATTTCACATTTAAAACCATTTAAAAGTGGATAATTGTTCCATAATAATCATGAAAGAATAAAAATAATTTTGAAAAAATCACGGACAGGTTTCATTAAACATCGTTCATACCTGTTGAAGAAGTAGAATTTTGGAACCGTCAATATAAATATAGATGCATGTTACAAAAAAAATCAAGGAGAGTCATGCAAGTAACCATGAAATTTGATTTTCAGTCGATTTCAGGTAAACAACTATCTAAAATCAATCTTTTGATTTTTTTTTTTTTTTTTTTCATATTTCTTTTTTTTTCTGCTCTACAGAGTCATCTATCAATGTTTCTGGAACTGATTTTTTTTTCTCGAAGTCCATTTCCCCTTGTTTTGAATAGTATGTTCGACAATTTTGGAATATTAACATTGAGTAGTTCGCGGTATAGAGAGCTTAGAGTTTGGGTGTTTTAATTTTGTCACTTGTTTATAAATAACAGCGACGATTTAAATTTCTAATTAACATTATTAAAAAAATTGTTAAATTAAAACTAATCATTTATTTTGCTTTAAGCTCTGGTTATAATTTAATTTTATTTGTAAGTAAAAATTTTAAATCAGTTTTGTGGATGTTTATGATTTCTCAAATGTAGCTTGATGGTTCATTACTTGTTTTCCATTCATGTTAAGAATATTTCACCTATTCTTATTTTGAGAATAAATCTAACTTAAATTACAATTTATTTTCTTAATTAATACAATAATTAATTCATTTCACTTCATTTTTTAAAGAATACTTTTTTTTTCTTTTTAGCAGTTCATTATTAACCATTAAATATCTAAACCAATTCGTTACTTGACATCTTTAGAGTTAGATTTAAAATATTATTGTTCCTAATCTTGTGTAAGTTTAAGAAATGTTTGCTCGAAATTTCACAATTCGAATTAATTTTGGACAATAAAGTCAAATATATATATATACTACGCAGTACTATATATATATATATATATATATATATATAGGCTACGCAGTTGTTGCGCAGTAATTCAAACTGGGAAAATGTATTAATGTAAGTATTCTTGGAATTTACCGGTTGATTTCATTTGCAATGCTGTGCGTGTCTATGTTCGTCAAGGGAGCTTGAAATGGAACTAGTTTAATGCATTTAAATTTTTCTCACGTATTTATAATAAAAGAGTTTTTAATTTTGTTTATTTATATCTCTCCAAGATCCATTAAAAAGAAGATTAACTTCAATCAGGAAGCTGTTGTTAGTCGCACTTCTGATCGTGTATTATTAAACCATCGATCAATAAGTCATGCATCTTAGATGGCCGGTATCATTCAGCAGAAATAAAAATTTTATTAATTTTCTTTGGAATGAATGCTTGTTTTCATGGCAATAAAAACCATGATGATGTCATAGTTCTACATCAACCTTTTAAAAACACATCTGATGCCAAAGAAGCATACGTAATAATAAAGTAATACTGGTAAAAGCAGGCCAATCTTTAAAAAACGCATCTGCTTTCACAGAAGCATACATAATAATATTGCAATACTGGTAAAAGGAGATAAAAAAATATATGTGATCAAAAGATGATGATGAAAATCGCCATTTATACTTTATTCATTGCCTATGCGATTTCGAGCTTCACTATTCATTGCCTACAAGATTTCGTGCTTCAAAAGCCCCTAACATAAACAACATCATTTTTCACATTATAATAAAAAAAATTATTAAAAAAAAAAACAGAAAAAAATTTGATATCTGCTATCGCATATTTCAAGTTATCATGTGAGAAACTTTTTTTCGATGAATTGCTTACAGCAAGAAAGCGATATTTGAAACTGAGAATCGAAACGGTGACCTTTTGCGTTGAACATTGACGGTTGTAATTCAGAATCCAATTGGACACGTTCTAACAAAACACGTTCTAACGATATAAGGAAATCCATCTGCGCATGCGCAGTAGATGACACCATGGGGTTCTTCTATAGCTCCGTAGGATTAATATGGTGAAATCCCCATGTCTCTAACAGCACGTCAACCTTTACAAAATTCATCTGCTTTCAAAGAAGCATACATAATAATAATGCAATACTGGCAAAAGCAGGTGAAGCAGATAAAGATAAATATTTCCATTTATGCTTTAGTCATTGCCTACGCGATTTCGAGCTTCAGTTATTCATTTTCTTTAATTTTTCAAAACCCCGAAACGAAAACAACATCATGTTCTCACATGATAAAAAATATACTCACGTGCTAAGATCTAGAAAATCTAACATGATAATTTCTAAATTTTAATTTTTAATTAATGATTCATTACTAAAAATACTTTGGAATCTTACAATCTATTATTATCATGTGAGAACATGACGTAATTTTGGCTTGAGGTTTTTGAAGGTAACAAATAGTTGAAGCCTCAAAATGCGTAGGCAACAAATTGGCAATTTATCCCCTCCCTTTTTATCATGTGAGAACATGATATTGTTTTCGCTTGAGGCTCCGGCAACAAATTGTTAAAGCCTCAAAATGTAAAAGCAACAAATTGGCTATTTATCCCTTTTTTTTATTTTTAGAGTCGGCTTTCACACTACAGCCTTTCAAATATCTATCGTCTGCTAATGTAGTTTTATTTTGGAGTCGGCTTTCACAGTATAGTTTTTCCATTATCTATCTTCTGCTAATGTACTAGTATTTCCCTTGGAAATCACAGTATTATTGCCTAAAGTATTCAAGTAGTATTTCAAAAGTTCCTAGTGTGCCATGACTCATCAAAAAGTCTCCCATCAACCGACTCAACGGATTAAATTCAAAATTTATATTCTGTAGTTTTGATTTGATTTTAAATTGCATTTTTCTATTATAATATAATTGCAAATAATCTTTTTATATTATTATTTAAAATATCATGAGTTTTCATTTAAAATATTGAGTTTTTGGAAAATTTTCAAATCTATTCAAAAATTTTCAAAATTCCTATATACTTAATATTTAATGGTACGTGATAATTATACTAAGGTAGTAAATACCTCAGGGGAAATTATTACACCCCTGATAGTTATTAAGCTGCCCTCTATTATCACTGTGTCCAAATACTTGTTTTTTTTTCAAAATACAATTTTTTTTATATTACATGTTTTTTGTTTCTTTCTTATTTTTTTTCCTTTCTAAATACTATAAGAGTATTTTGAGTCTTGCGTTTGTTACATTCATTCACAAGTGTCTTGTTTAAAATCTTTGAATTTTGCAATTATTATCATTTCTAAATAATTTATTTAAATTGCATGCATGAATCTTGCATTATATGAAACCATTCAATTTTACAAGTATTCTTTTCATATCCAAGTTTTTCATTAGATATTTTTGAATCTTATATTTATGGTTTCAGTTCCAAGTATTTAATATAAACTATTTCAATTTTGCAAGTATTATTTTCATATTAAAGTTTTTTACCTGAAGTTTTGAATCTTGTGGTTTTATTTACAGCTAAAATACTTTATTTAAAATTATAACTTTACTGATATTTTATTTGTGTCAAATCATAGCAATATTGATATCATATTTAATAATTTAATACTTTATTTCTAATAATCTTGTTGAGTCAGATTTACTAACATTTAAGAATAATGTACCATTGACTATCCTCACCAAATTAAATCAATACTTGAGTTTTTACAGAATAATAGCCAGAAGGCATTTGTGCACTATATCATTTAAAATAAATAATATTTTGTTATTTCTGTTGATTATTAAGATTTTTATTAATATTTTCAGAAATTTAAGTCTTTTTATGCTTCTAATATAAAATGATGAATGATTTCTGTATTATTGTTTGTATAATGTGAAGGTAAGGGAAACTGAGGTGTCACTTTCAATATACTTTTAAATTAAACTTAATCAGACACCACTCTAAGGTATGGCTGTGTGTCGAGGAACCCGATACACTTCCAGTCTTGCTGTGGGGGGAAAAAATATAATGATATTTTAAAATCTTAATTTCTAAAACTTTATCTTAATTTAGCCCATCGTAACTTTATTCTAAAATATTCTCTTATTTCGTAATCCAATTCCACTTTCGGTTTAATTAATTCCTCTATAAAACTAATGCGCCATCAGTACTAAGTCTCAAATGTAAGTGACGCCTTAGGGCCCTTGAAAAGGTGTCAAAGGTCACCTCGCGTATTGAATAGGCGCATGGCCAGAAAACCTAGACTAGTGATCATTTCTTCGTCCCTTTTTGCCTTCTTTCTTACTTCTGCTTTTGTGATGCGTTCTTGTAAATAAAATGTTTTCCCGATAGATTAAAATGAATTTTAAAAAGATAAAATGTATTTTCAATGACTTCAAACCTGCATTCTTCTTCAACCAAAAAATGTTACATATTATTTAGCCGACAGGATTAAAATAACATTACACACACACACACACACACATATATATATATATATATATATGTGTGTGTGTGTATATATATATATATATATATATATATATATATATATATATATGAATTAATGATGTTTAATGACTTAAATTAATTAAGACAAATAATGACTTAAAAATAATAATGTCTCCTCACATGATAACTTGAAATTTGCGATACTAGATTTCAGTTTTTAAAATTTTTTATTTGTTTTTAATTTTATTATAAGATTCGCCATTATCTCGGAATTAAAAAAATACTTTTATCAATATTTTAACAGTTAAAGAGATTCTAGATGTATTAATGATGTGGAAAATACGATTGTTTATAAAATTTGAAAATACAATTGTAAAAGTATATATTTCTGTCTTAATTTATATCTTTTATAAATCATTTTTTAAATTGTTTCTAAAATTTTGCTCTGTTTTCAAGATTGGGTGATATTTTCATGAGCAGAGTATATAATTTTTGGATGTGGTCCGACACCATTTTCAAAGCAACAAAGACCGCCAAGGATTTCTATTACCATTTAAAAGTATTACAAGACTTTACGAAATCTGTAAGTTTATTTCAAAATTCTTTAAATCAAACTTTGTACTTTTTTGTGTATATTTGTGTATATTGGGAATAAAAGAAAAAATCGTAAATGCACATATTTATAGTTGGGATTATTAAAGAAGAAATTTCGCAGTTTCAATTGCAATAGATGGCTGCGTTGGGATGGTGGTTAGGTCTCGGCATCGGAATCGGAGGGTTCGAGACCCAATTCCGACGAATAACCGTCGTGCAAGTGGATTTGGTGCACCATAAATCCAAACGTCTTCTCGCTGGTGTGGTGTGAAAGTTTGGGGAGGGGTGTCAGCTCAAGAGTAGTTCTCGTCATCTCAACGTGGTTCAATATTATATATATATATATATAGTTGCAATTTCACACGTGATTCGTATGATTTTAAATAATTTTAAGAATCAAATGATTCGACATAAATATTTTAAAGAGCATGTATGAAAATTTTGTGAGAATCGAAATCTCTTCGAAATATTGGTGACATTATTCTAAATGGGATGTAATACAAGCAGTAATGGGTTTCGTAAACATCCTAGTGTTATATTGAAAATCATTCTGAACGTGCACCATCAGGTCAATTTGTGAATAAAACCATTGTCTTATCAAAGATTTTTTTAAAAACAATATAAATTCATACGGTCGAAATTTCCAATTGTGGGAAAGGAGTTGAGAGCAGCTCTCTAAAAATGGAAGAGAACGGATTAATATTTTCAAGGAGAAAATTTATTTTGGCGAAATGATTCTTAATATTCAAGTAATGTGATTAAAAAAACCAATTTTTATTAATTGAATAAAGATACAAATAAAAGGATAACAGTATAAACAGTTTAAGGATAACAGTATTTTTTAATCCTTTTGAAATCCTTAGGTTATCAAAGAGAAAAAAGCTCGCTACTTACAAAATCAAGAAGAGTTTGAGAAGAAAAAGCGCAAGGCACTGATGGACATGTTGCTGGAACGACATTTCAAATTTCAGGACATGAATGAAGATGACATCAGAGAAGAAGTGGATACCTTCATCATGGAGGTAATAATAATCTTTGTTTTTTCTTTCGGCGCCTATAGGAAATGAATTTTTAAATAGTTGATAGTTGAAAGGTATTTTAAATTTCCTATACACTTACATACAATATAAATATTATGACAAAATCATTCGACAATGACGCACTTAAATCCACTAATCACATAGTGTTATACATTAACTAAACGCTAACCCCGCGGCTTTAGCTTGCATCTATTTGTTCTATGTATGTATGATAAAAAGAATCAAAATAAATTTATTTCTTAGTTTTAAGGATTTTATATTCTATGCTTTAAAAGTTTAAAACCATTCCTCAAAAGTTAAGGACTGATTTTAAGGTAAAGGCTGAAAGGTTTAATTTTAAGGATTCATTTAAAGATTTAGATGAATTAGTTGGGGTTACGTGTAAAAATTAGGATTTAGATTCTTAAATTTGGCTGCACATAATTGAAGAAACATGGATTACCTACGTTCTTATAACGTTTTTAATGGTTTAAATTTTTGAGTAAAAATATTAGAAATATCAGGAAAAGAAATTCTAAAGGCGTTTTGTTCTCATACCCATAAAAGTTCATTTTTCTAAATGTGCATTGTGATTATGATTTCTCTTCAGCATCCCCTAATATGACGAAAATAACATTAATATATGTCAAAAAATTTGAGTGATCAAAAAACAACTTGTAAAAACGCTAGTTGAAAATATTTTTTTTTTTTTGAGAAAATTTTTGAAAGACTCTATTGATTTTTTATGAAGATCAAGCCTACTTCAAGTTTTATTCTATTTCAAATTTATTTTATCAGTTGGCTATTTCAACCAAGAGGACATAGTAATTGCCATTTCTTTATTTACTGGGAGACAATAAGGATTATCATACATTCCAAATTTATTCAAAGTGTCGGAGTAGTAACCTTCTGGGTTGCTGTTATTTGTTCCTATTTTTTATCTTTTAGTCGTAGAGAAAGAGATAAAAGGAATAAATACCTTCTATAGTTTCTTGGTATTTACTCTTTTGATATGTTTGGCACATGGCTGGAAATATCTGAAAATACCTTTAACCGTAATCCATTCAAAGTAGGAGTTCAACTCCACGATCGATTTTGTGAGGGAATCCGTCTTTTCATTCCAAGAAATATCTGTACGCACCAGAATTCAAGCTTATATAGTCTTTTAGTATAGGGTTGCTCTAATTAAAATCTTCCGACCTGCTTTCTGAATCATTTATGGGGATTTTAAAGATAGGCAGTTGAAGGTTTTTAGAACAGAGAAACAAACTTCAATTTTTTTTTTTTTCTGGACCTGAGAGGTCACCAATGACTGAACAGATTGCAAAAGCTTCGGCCACAATAATGGAATTAATGAAACGTATTCGATAAGCGAAATGTGTAATAATAATATTTTTAAAAATGATACTAAAACAGCATTTCAATAATTTACAAGATTTATATAAATCACAAATAAACAGTGCTGTTTCTTCTTATCAACAATTTCGGAAGTCCGTCGTGAAATATGCCCTATAAATCGCTTTTAAGAGGATAAAATTAAAGTGTTACTACAACAATTATTTTAAAAAAAAAAATTTTGCAAATAGTAATTTACAAAACAGTGGTAATCAATATAATTTGATCCTTTTAGGTTTGAGGTTTCCTATTCACATGACAGTTACTGTTCATTATCTGTGTTGTCATGGGAGCTGAAGGTTTCAGAAGACGTTTTTAATATTTGTAAAGTAATTTGGTGAATATTTTCTTACTAGGGTCACGACACCATCGCCATTTCTATGATCTGGACCCTGTACCTCATCGGGCTTCACCCAGAAGTTCAAGCTAAGCTCCACGAGGAACTGGACAGGACATTCGGAAGTGACAGGGATTCGGCTATAACGATAGACGATCTCAACAATCTGAATTACATGGAATGTGTCATAAAAGTAAGGCTTTCCTTTAAAGCATTAACATAGTTTTTATTCAGAAGTATATGGTAATAATAGATTTTAAGAAAAATGTAAGCTATTGCCTAGTTTTATGAGGATTGGTACATAAAGTCATTTTTTTTACATTTCGATTCTAACTTATATAGTAGTAAGAAGAATTAAAACGCTGATTGTTTGCCAAATCAATTCAGGCGTGTGAAGTAGTAGCCACAAAATTTGAAGCAGATGGTCGAGTTTGTTTATTTCTGTTATTTTTATAAACTATCTTATTCAAGTTGCCTCTAAAAATATAGTTCAAGAAAAGTAAAGGAGCAGTGAATGATTCTTTGGAAGGTTTTTTCCGCTAGATGAACCGCCATGTCACTTTGAGAAAGATCGTGGTAGATTTTGATGTTGCAATATATAAACTTCACTTTCAAAAATAATACAATAGCTGATATTGCGAATAACTCAGCCAATGTGAAGCGTGATAAGAGGAAGAGTATAAAACTTGAACTAGCACTTTTTTCTCTGAAGACGCTTGTTTCTTGTTTTCACATAGCATGATTATCTAGTCCACATAAACCACAAATTGACTACTCCGACCCGCTGGAAGACACACGGAAAAATCTGAAAGACCGGATAGTCGCAACAGCAACACTGGTAAAAACTGCGGTTGAGTCCTAGGTACAAATTTTCCCAAACGAAGTACACCCCGTCATCGATGGTACAAGCCAGACCCCCAACTTTTCAAGTATCATCCAAGGTAGCAAGAACTAAACACCATGCCGAAAGCATCTCATCCTCCATTATGAGGCGAACAACTCCCCTTCGTGACACAATCAGATAGTCCATATACACAGCAGATTTTCGGTGATATCGGGTTTCGAATTTGTGAATAAAAGTTCCGAAGCTGAGATTTAGAACAAGCAATGAAAGTAAAGATTTGAGAGTGAATGAAACCACTGCAGGTGTTTACATCACAACATATGGTAAAATCTTTATGAAGATTCTTCTTATATGATGATACCCGCTACTACAGTTATCTGATAAAGTCAATTCATTGTCAGAGAATATGAATGAAAACAAAGATTAGAGGCCTTTACACATTGTAATGATCTCTTTGAGTAAAATCTTATCTATTTCTGTTTACAAACATTAAATTGTATTAGTCCCGTTATCATATCTGAAGGTAACTAAAATAGTAAACATTTTTGAAATGTTTTGAACTTCTTATTGAGTACTATTTTAAAATCCTGAAATGATATCTTTCTATTTTTATTCTGAAGTATTTCTGTCACTCATCCAATATCTAATCAATTTTAAATTGGGAAATCCTTTGAATGGATTTAAAAGAAACTGGCAATAAAAATAAAATATTTAATGGATTACTTAGTGAAAACTGGGAGAAATAGTTATTCTTTTTTAATTAGTTCTTATTATGCAAGATATAGCAAGAAAACAGCAGGATTGTTTTTGTTCCAACAAGCTGATAATTTAAGAAATGATAAATTAAACATCGAAATGTTAAGTGTCTCTTACCTATTATTTACTTATGTTTCACTATCACATTTCGATGTTTGACTGAAAAAGAGAATTGCTTCTTAATGTTAAATTCTGCCTTACAAATAAGCTACCCCTGACAAAATTTCTTTTTTATTGCAATACTGAGTCATTCATCTATATCATAAGTGAATGCTTATCGTTTATGTAAATTTTGATTTAAAATTTTCAAAGATAGTGTATGAAATATTGAGAATTGTCTATGTATGACTGACGAAAATCAGCAAATACTTTCGACATCAAAGGATTTGTGCATATTGAGAGGGCACCTGAAAGTCAAAACAATCAACTAACAGTATTGCCTGTATTCAGTGGTGGGGAGGTGGTCGGCCGTTAACAAGAAGTATTGCCCAGAACAATCGCATTGTGATAGAATCTGGAAAATCAAATTGTGACTTATTCATCAGGAAAACATTCTGAATCTAATATTAAGTGCATGTTAAATCGATTTTAACCGAACAGGGGATACCCATCCTAAGAAACCAAATCTAATCTCGGTTTTCCTAAACGTGGATTTTCGTTATTACTTTCTAGGGTCAAAGAAAGTGCTAGAAAGACCTATGGATATAATAAAAGATGAATGAAAGAAAAAGCTTTCTAGTTAAGTAGAGATTTCAGACCATCATTTGAGACAAACTTTCGAACAATGGAAAATTCCAATGCAATTATTAAACACCAAATTTGTAAAAAAATAAAAAAAATAAAAGTTTTAAACTTTGATTCACAATATTTTTAGCCGTTTCTGGTATTTATGTCTAATGATGTTTTTATCTTGTATAAAATTCATTTGTATCTCATTGAAACTTGGAATTTCTATGTATATAGGAATCCAACAGAATCTACTCTGTTGTACCAATTTTCGGAAGACAGGTCTATGAAGATACTGAAATTTGTAAGTATTTCCATGTGTCCTATCAATACCTTGTAAATCTGCAATAGATCCATGATAGAAAATTACTTTTTTAAAAGCATGTAGTTTATAATAATGAGATTTAAAACTATTAATATACAGACTTGTAAAAATCGTCCTAAACTTTCTCTGAAAGTATTTTTCGCCCAAATAAGGAAAGTATATATGACTTTCATAAAATTATATTCTATTTTTTACAAAATAATAAAGGGTAAGTATATTTGTCATCTTTAACTGATTCTCTTTTCAATGAATGTTTGTAAGATTATATTAACATTTTTAGTTATTAGAATAGCTTTAACAGTTCTGAAATGTTCCAGGAAAAATCCAAGGATTATCTTAAACAAACTAGTAAGTATTATATAAATCTCAATTCCAATTTGAAGGTAGTTACATAGTAGTTGCAAAAATAAAACAAATGAAAATATTTCAGTCGAATAATATTGCATCATACTTGAGTTACTGCATCACCATGACTTCTACATCTAACTGCAAGTTTTCAGTCATCTAACTGTTGATGACACTTTTTTTATTTTCTCCTACAATATGAGCAATGAGCTATGAAATTAAATTGATTTGAAACACTGGGAGGTGTATGCATTACAGGATCAGGAAACCTTGTCATATCAATGAATTATCTGCAAATAATCATCGAAGAATAGACTAAGTAAATAGTATTTAAAACCCATGTTTCTTAGCAAGTATTCGTTTCCTGGTACTTTGAACATAAAGACGTGAGACGATGACGTTTCCATTCCTGCGTTACTAATGATTCGAGTAGCCTAAACTCTCCGGACATTTGTGTATACAGTACAATTCCGAGTATCGGCTAAATGGTGCGGAAAGGCAGGCCGAATAACAAAAAAGCCGGAGTTCTATGAATTCATTTCTTTGTCCACCAATACCAGAAGACAAAGTTTTTATACCAAAACGCACTGTTATAACATTCTTTTTCTCATTTATTGAATACTAAACCTTTTTATTTATCTCAAACCACTTAAAATGTGAACGCAGCCTCGAACAGGTGTAAATTCTGTAATGCCCAACTTAAATGCTGGAAACGTAAAGAAAACATTCACGCAAATCATAGGCCTAATTCGTAAGTAAATTGACTCCAGCTGATGATAGTTCACACTGGTAATTAATACACAGATATGAAAAGGTAATCTTAAGATAAGAGTCAAAACTTACAGTTTTTAGTTTTTGAAAAACTAGGCCGGATAGTACGGAATCCGGATGGTCGCACCGGATACTTGGGAGTGTACTGTACTTTTATAAAATTATTGTATACGTAATTTAAATTTTTAAAAAAATGGTTTTAAACTATTTTTTTAATTGAGTAAATTTTTGCATGCATAATAATATTTAAAGAAAGCAAAATATGGTCCCCTCATTTTACAGTGAAAATTTATTACTATGTATTAAGCTTTAGTATAGGATGTGCATTTACCTAGGGGAAATTGTTTTAAAAATGTTTATGCAAAGCATTTTGTGTATTCTTAGGCGGTTACACTGTTCCAAAAGGTTCTTCTTGCATGGTGTTGAACTATTACCTGCACAGAGACGAAACCATTTTCCCTGATCCTGAAAAGTTTGATCCAGACCGATTTTTGCCAGAAAACGCGGCTGATATTCCCGAATATGGATTCCTTCCTTTCTCCGCTGGACCTAGAAATTGCATTGGTAAGAGTTATTAACGGTGATGAAGCTTTTTTCTTCAATTCTATAAATTATTGAAAATTATTCTTTATTCCAAATTCTTAAAAATGCGTTATATTTTAGTATTAAAAAAGCATCTTCAAATTTTAAATGCGTTATATTCAGGATAAGAACTACATGAATAAACTCGGGAATAATAGCATTTCAGTTGAAAAGAAACACACTATGAATGCGGACACACCGATACTTTTTAAATTTAAAATGTGTGTGTGTGTGTGTGTGCGTATGTGTGTGTGTGTGTGTGTGTGTGTATGTGTGTAAAAGCACATATTTTTTTAATCAGAAGGCAGTTTCGAAAAGCAGTGAAGAGAAGAGACTTTGCATTTTTTAAGTTAGCTTTAATCCATCCCGGGAAGACATAATTTATTAACAAGAAGGTGCGGACAAGGCACGTCCGGCACAGTGCGGCACAAAAGCAAAAGTGGGGAAGAGCGAGAAATAAATTATTCCTCGTCTTATATAACATGAATTATTGATAGGGAAAATATTTTTTTTTACAGTGCTAATATATTATTAAGATTCTGATAGGGATTTCTGCCGCATTTCATTCACAAACAAGGGAAACAAAGGGATATTTTAAAAAAGAATATGCCTTTTGAACATTTTTCTAGCCCTTCACGTGGAGCATGTGATAGTGTCGGTGTTTAGTAGATTCAGCAATTTTATAAAGCTTCTCTTGAATTAATTAAGTAGAGAAAATGGAATTGGATCAGGAAAAAGGAGAATGAAATTACTAAAGGCTAAATTAAAATAAAGTTTTGGAAATTAATTTGGATTAAATTAAGAGTTTAAAATATCATTTCAATATCCCCATCACCACCACCACAAGACGTGGTATTGCATGGTGTTCCTTTGACACACAACCATACCCTACAGTAATGTTCAAATGAGATGTTAATATTTAAAACTATATTGAAAGTGACACCAAGTTTCCTTTACCTTCACATTATACAGACGTTAATACAGAAATCCCATTCATCATTTTATATTTGAAACATAAAACGAATTATATTTGTGAAAATAGTATATAAGCTTATATAATCATCAATAATAACAACAAAATGTTAAATGATATGGTGCACACATGTATTCTGGCTATTATTTTGTAGTTCACTAATTTGGTGAAAATAATTTGACAGTCTTGCTTATATTATTCTTAAATTCTAGAAGTCTGACTGAACAAAATTATTAAATTATAAATAAAGTATTGAATTATTAAATACATTATCAATATTGTTATGATTTCACCCAAATAAAATATAATTATAGTTATGATTTCAAATAAAGTATTTTAGCTGTAAATAAAAGCACAAGATTCAAAACTTCAGTTAAAAAAACTTGGATATGAAAATAATACTTTCAAAATTGAATGGTTTCATATAAAACTTTTAGAAATGTAAATAAATGTAATATTCATGTATTTCAAAGAAATTATTTGGAAATGATAGTAATAATTGCAAAATTCAAAAATATCACATGAAGAACTTGGAACTAAAAGTAATAAATACAAGATTCAAAGATTTGAAACAAAACACTTGTGAATGAATGTAACAAACAAAAAAAATCAAAATACTCTTATAAGATAAATATTTTAAAAACAAAAATATAAAAAAATATTTGGATAATTGAAAAAATATATATATATTTGTATTTGTAAACTTGCATTTTGACACAGTGATAATAGATGGTAGCGTAATGACTGTCAGAGGTATAACAATTTCCCCTGAGGCATTTGCTACATTATTCTGATTATCGTGTGCCATTATAAAGTATGTAAAAATCTTGATCTGTTACATTTTTTCATTCACAAGGTCTGTATGGATATTAAAACATAAAAGCACTCTGACACTATAAATACCAGAGTATAGTTTAATTACAATCAGAGGTGTAACAAATTTCCTCTGAAGTACTCACTAAATTTCTCTGATATCATGTGTCATATCTTTTGTTTATTTATTTTTTTTAATTTAAAAACCTTGGATTGAGATAAATTTAATTTATTTGGGGGAACCATCTTTCGTAAATTTGCAAGCATATAAACAAATTTCAAATGCAACACACTTTTATATTATGCATAAATTAAAAATAATAAATTTCAAAAACTCAACATTTTAAAGTAAATTAATAATACTTTGAATAATAAGAAGAAAAATATCATTTGCAATTGTATTCTAATTTAAAAATACAATTCAAAATAAAATCAAAAGTACAAAATATAAACCTTGACTTTCACCCGTTCAGTCAATTGATGAAGGCTTTTTTTAACACTTATAACTTTTTGATGAATCATAAAAGGCAATTTTGAGCACTGTACTGATGAGCCAAGGTGATTGTGATGATAATTTAACAAACAAATAATATTTTGAGAAACTGGATGAATCATGGCGTACTAGGAATTGGAACTTCTTGAAAATATAGTTTCACGCACATGAGGAAATGGAGCATAAACAGAAGCGTATTGAGCCGCAGAGCCTAAGTGTCGGATGAGGTCACTGGTTACTGCAAGTACCATAGGTGATGTGGTGAACATGAACAGAATGCAGAGGATATCTCATCGGCTGACGTTGAACGACGCAGCGAAGCTGTGCCACGCTAGAATGCAGACGGCTGGCCATGACGAACCACGGATACACGGGAGACCCCTGGACATGACGAAAAGCGTCGGCGAAGAGCTATTGCATCATTCATTTTACTTGCCTCTACCGCGTATTAATTTTAATTAATTTGACAATTTTGCACAGGAAAATATCCTTGTCGACTAAACAATACGTGAGCACATAATTTTTTAATCAAAAGGCATTTTCGACAAACAGTGAAGAGACTTTGCATTTTTTACGTTCGCTTTAATCCCTCCCGGGAAGGCATAATTTATTTACAAGAAAGTGCGGACAAGGCACGTCCGCCACAGAACGGTACAAAAGCAGAAGTGGTGAAGAGAGAGAAATAAATTATTCCTCGTCTTATATTACATGAGATGTTGATAGAGAATATATTTTTTATAGTGCGAATATATTATTAAGATTCTGATAGGGATTTCTGACGCATTTCAATCACAAGAAAGGGAAACACAGGGATCTTTTATAAAGCTACTCTAATAAAGATAAATTAAGATAATTCTAAAGTAAAATAAAGCTTTGAAAATTAATTTGGATTAAATTAAGAGTTTAAAATATCATTACACACACACACACACACACACACACACACACACACACACATATTATATATATATATATATATAAACACTGTAATGGGTAAGAGTAATGCATACTTTAAAGATAAAAGAGATTCTGAAGAATCAATAGAAATAAACATAAAGAAACTAATAGTAGTGAAATGTTACCAAAAAGACGAACACATGTTAGGCTATTAAGAAGTGATTCTCATGAATGCTCTGGGGTCGTAGACGTATCATCAGGAGAATGAGTTTGGAAGGAATAGATAATTTGCCTGAAATATAGAAATTTAGTGGGTGCACCCGGATAAACGCTTTGATTTTGCTAAAATTAGGTAATAATTAGAAATCATTAGAAGTTTTTGAATAAATGTTGAATGTGAATTATGAAATACAATTATATTCCATTCCAAATCAATAATAATTTTAATCAGCATTATGTAAAAGCTATAAAAGGAATCAAGTTTTTTAAATAAAAATAAAATGGTTATTCCATGCACAACTATTAATTATTAAATCTTATCGGAAGGGATTAATAAAATAATATCACCATTTTTTCTTAAAAAGGACTCTATCAGGAATATAATGATATTCTTTTGAATTACAATTATTTTTAGAAAGAGTTATTCAAAATAATGTTATTAAAAGGTGTAAAATCAAGATGAAATTTGAAATTTTGAAATGTATATCAAAACTACACAAATATAATACGGTTTAAATTTTAAACAGTGAGACATTTTTATTTCAATAAAAATCTATTAATTTTAATGACATTAGAATAGGGAAAGATTAAGTTGTTAAAAATAATTAAAATTTTAAATCTTGAACTAATGCTAATTTATCACTGGAATTTTAGAATTTATAATTCCTTTTTCTCAGTATAAACTTTTAGGAACATTTTTCTTATTATAATGGTTGAAAAAAGCAAAAAAAAAAAAAAAAAAAAAAAACATAGTAAACGCAAAAGAAATCGTAAATAATTACTGACTAAATATAATTGAATAATATTTAATAGATGTAACGACACATATGTGACTAAATGTAAACATCTTGAGCCAAGCCAATTTTCAAAACTTAAGTATTCCCTTTCAATTTGATATATGGAAATGCCATTCGCCAATCGCAATTTGAGTTCTAGAAATAAGGTATTTTCAAAATGTATTTTTGTCACGATTAATATTTTTATGACTTTAATAATACTGCAATTCTAAGAATTCTCTAAGGGCAATTTCTAAGAATAATTTGATATTCACAATTCTATTGAAAATAAAATTGCAGAAGAAAAAAATTATGACCTATTGGAGAGTTTCTTAAATGTTTGGTTGAATTATTAAGGGATTAAGTGTACATGGTTCCATTATTTGTATCTCAACTGAAATGGAACACTGATAAGAAAGAATTGTGCATTGTTATTTTTCATCTTCAACTGATAACGCAAAAAGTTTAAATAAAAGATAATTTGCACAATTTTTTGCGAAAGCTGAATCAATAATCTAGGATTTCAACATACATCAATGCTTAACTGATTAGGTTTTGGTCATGTTTTTATGTAATTTATCAATTAATTTGAAGAAAAAAGAATTTTTTGATTAAAAAAATACTTTATATGAATTTTCAAATATGGCTTGGTTAAATATTTTAATAATCTTGCATGACATTCTTCAATAGTTAAAGGAAATGGAGAAAAAACATTTAAGAGAAATGAACAAATTTTATTGACAGGGTTTGAAAATTATTTAAATACTTTTAACGAAGTTTGAGAACTTCACTAACGATTGGGCAATAATAATTAAGTCAGTTCACAATAAAATGCAATTGGAAATATTTTTAATGATACATTACATTAAACAAGGAATTCAAGAGAACATTATTGAACTTTAAAAAATTTTAAATTTATTTCAAGTGATTTTACATCTTTTCAAAACGAAATTCGAAAGAATAGAATTATTAGATTTATGTATAATGGTACGATGGCATTAGTTGTATTTCAAAGCAGCATAGTGAAGTAAAAATAAATTTCGAAATTATATATCCGTAAAACGAAAGTGATGAAGGAATGAGACGAGATGCAGTTCTGTAAGGTGTGCGCGCGTTAATGTCTTGTCGTCTCTTTCACTTTTGTCTTTGTTTTGTGTGAAATTTGATCATTAAAGAAATGTTCCCAAAAAAATAAGTCCTTTCCCTTCCACTGCACGGATCACAATGATCAACATTCCGCCAAAATTTTCGATTCTTTCAAATTATTTCTACCTCATTCTCACCCATTTCCTAAGTGATGTTACTAATTCAGTGGCCGGCACTGGATATTATAAAAAGAATAATAATAAAAATTTGACTCACTCCTCGAAAAAGTTAGCATCACTGAGTAAATCTTTGCATACGTTTGATACGCTCAGATAACGCTTTATTTAACGAAAATAAATCATTCATATAAAAGGAATAAACTTTCAAAAAATTTTAATTTTTCCCTTGTAAGAACATAAATTATTCAAATCTGTTTGAAGCATCGCAGCGAGAATGTTTCAAGCTTGATTTGTTTATGTTTTTCGAAGCTTTATTCCTCATTATAGCAACGATAAAATACTTAAGAAAGTGAATCTTAATACGAGTTTGTATAAATTAAATAAATAAGGAAATTTATAAAATATAATAGAAGTTATTTTGAAACATTTATTGAAAATAAAGAAATAAATTGTACCTATCAAAAACAGGTTCCAATGAATAGGATTTTTTCGAAACATCAAATGGTTTAAAAACAGTTCTGGTGTAGTAATAAATTTCTAATTTACTGAGGAAAATCGATAACTTAAAAATTATTTTTCACTCCAAGAAATCTGATAAATATTTGGAAAAATAATTTTACGACATACAAAGTTTACTAACTTTAGAATAAACGATTTGCCCTACTTTGCATTTCCAAATATGTTTTACATCTGGCAAAAATCATGATGCATCGTTCAATTTATAGACATCATTCAATTTAAAAATTTTATCATATTAATAAATTTAATCTAGCAGTTAACAGCGTTTTAAATAAAATTGTAAAAAATAATACTTAAAAAAGAGTTTCATTTAAAGTTTAAATATATAAATCTGTCTGATTAGTGCCTGAAATGTTAAAAGAATTAAATTCAAGGAACTAAAATATCGTAATGAAGGTTCACAGTCTAAGATTCGTATCATCCAAACTACAACAATAAAGAATTCTTTTAATATTTCTTTCTTTCTTTTTCTTTGAAATTTCATTCTTTAAACGGACTATGTAAAATAGATACGGTATCACTATCTTATTAATCTACAAACTACCCTCTATCCTTCGCGTTTATAAACAAGATCCATCGTTATTATTATTAATTTAATACAATGACTACACTTGCAAATAGATAGCAGAATAATCTGTAGTTTTGTTTGTAGATAGAAATCATGTATTATACTTTGATATGAGAAAATTTTGTGGAGCATGAAATGAACTCCAATTAAATAAGCAAAATTGATTTTGGTTATAAAAAGACTTCTCAGAGTTTATTTCAGTTCACAAATTTCATATAACAACATTATGTGGAATTAAAGTTTGTCGATCCATTATTAGAACTGGAGAGTTCTTGCAATCTTTGAAGTAATCTGAATTAATTTTGTTTGGCATATTTTCAACGTTGCTTTTCTGATATTTCAATGATTTTATGGAATACAAATCATTACCTAATCAAATATTGTTGTAAAAATTTGTTTCGGACCTACAAAATTTCAAAAAAAAAATCAAAAGAATACTTATATTTGTGTTTAAGCGTCAGTTAAAAATGCTTAAAATCTTGTATTCATATTCAAATAAATAAAAATGGGATAAAATATATTGTTTCGGATGCATACCAGTCTGTTCTTAATTGTAGCGATATTCCGAAATCAGCACTTTTCAACTGCTAATTGCCTTTTGTTTTTATTTTTAATTTCCATTCCCACAAAATCAATTTCTTTCATTTTATTTTTATCATTTTCTGTTAGCATCACAAGACTTCCATCTTAGAAAATATTATTAAAAATTTTATTAATTATAAGATCAAAAATAAATATTACCATTTAATGCTATTATTCTGTAAGGAAAAATTATATTTCAAAAAACAATGTCTTTAGATTAACTGATAGCAAAGAATATTAAAGAATCTTTTCAATTCACGAAATTGCTAGATTGATAAATTAGTTGATCATCATTAATTCTTTAGTAAATTAACGTATTTTGAGCTTTACTAAGGGCATAATATCTATAACATAGAAATCCAAATATTTTCTAATTTCAAGCTTATATACTAAGGGCATATTAACTATAATATCTGAGTCTAATTTTCGCTGATTTTTCAGGTAAAGTGTTCGCTATGCAGGAAATGAAGACTATCCTCAGCTATATTTTGAGGAGATTTGTTCTACAATCGCTTGATGGAAGGGAGAAAGTGAAGCCTGTGGTTCATGTGGTTCTGAACAACTCGATACCCGTTCGCATTCGGTTCCGAAACAGATCGAATGACAACTGACAGTGATTTTCGTCTTCTTTTTTATGTTAGTAGTTATTGAAGCAGAGTTCCCAAATTCCATTTCGCCAGGCTGGACACGCCATGATCCCTCTTCGCGTTTTAATAAAATTCATTATGTTAATTCCCAGTATGCGGAAAAGAATAAAAATGACAATAACCCTTTCAAAAGAAAAAAAAATTAAGATTTTTCTTTCATATGTGATTTAACTAGGCATAGACTCATAGCATCATTTGCATTTCTTTTACATTTCATCCTCAAATATGAAAAAAGTAATGATTTATTTTTGCTTCTAAAATATTTTCGATATATATTTATTGTTATGTGATCTGTCTTAAGTCAGTAAAAAAATTGCAATGTAATAAAAATACTAATTTAATAAATTTTTGAAATTTGTTGCTTGTCTCATTAATGTTATTATTTTATTCGAAATCACAGGATTATACTTTACATCAAAATAATTCAACTTTTCTACTAGTTAAATATAAATATGAATTAATTCTCACATAATATATATGTTTAACGAATAGCAAACATCAAGTCGTGCTAAATCGTTTCGTTTTCTCATCTCTATTTATTGAGATAAATACTTAAATATGTTATGGTAAAGAATGCATATCATCCATTAAGTGGTTTATAATTGGAAATTTTCCAGTTGAAACTTGGCCGGTTTATAATTTTTAGAAGCAGTCATTAATCTTAAGATATTTTCTTTGAGTAATAAATTTGATGCCAACAATGTATTCGAAGAAGAAGAAAATCTATTGCTTTACTAGAATTACTGTATTTCTCATTTTTCTATAAGAAGTTGTTTGAATCTTAGTTTCATAAAATGCTGTAAAATTATGGTTACAAAGTAGAGATACTTCTGAGTCAATGTGAAGTATCTAATTTAATCAAACTATACAGTTTCTGACTCTTTGTATGTTCCATTTTGAAACTGTATAGTATTGAATTCATTGTTACCAATTCCTTTCATTCTTAGAAAAATAATTGTGTGCGTTTTTCTTTCCTTCATTTATAAAATCATGATCAATATTTTTTTAAAGTGTAAGTTGATTTTATAATTCTACATTAAATATAAACAAAAAGCTGTATTCTAAATTAAATATAATTCTAAGTTAAATACAATCGGAAACAATGAACATGTTTATCATTAGAGTTTTCCATTGTTTTGGCTGCCTCAACAAATAGAATAATTGTTTGATAGAATTCCCGGAAGTGATGTATCATATATTTCATCACTTCATTCCTTTAGAGGGAAGACTTTTAAACACTTGCGTAGGAAGACTCTGGTCAAGAAATCGGATTCTCACTTAACAGAATGCAATACTGGGGATTTAATTGTTTAGGATACATTTCCAATGACCGGACATTCATCAGTAAGTGTTGTATAAACTCTTGATAGCCATTTCGCATTAAACTTAAGATTGTTATTTCTATTCGTGGCAGACTGTCCACACACACGGAATTAATATCAGGACTATCAAAATAAAACTGGAGCCTGGCAATCTTCATTTATGATTAAGGATAACAAAAGTTTTATTCTAATTATCTAAGTGGCATATTCTCAGCAACCATTGTCGTGTTTGATAACTTCTATTTATATTTAAGTAATTTTATTGGTGTAAATTAATTCAATAGTGTAAAAATTAATTACAATGTAAAATATATAATTATGCAAAAAATTTGAAACGAAGGAAAAAAAAAGCGTCTGTAATTTCTTAAGAAAAATTTGAAGATGTACACAATTGTTAATCTTAACAACGTTTTAAATTTAAGTATAACTTAGCTTCAATTAGATTCAGTAAGAAATACCTTAATCAGCAACTTTTTTGCCAAACTTCCGTTCTATGACAATAAAAAGATGTGTAACTATGGTGTATATAAAATCATCAAGTCTATATGCACTCAGAATTAAAGTAGGTAATCAATAATCCCATAATCTATTTTAGAATTTGTGATTTGAAAATCAGAATTTAGAATGACTTTAGAATTTATTGTCTGTCTATTATAATCATAACATCAATTTAAAATCATATTTTAAGAAAATAAAATTTAATGATAATCAATGCCCATAAAAGAATCTTGTAACTATTAGTTGCAAGAATTCTCATATAAAAACTAATACTTATTCCACCACCCCCCAACCCCAAGGAGAATTTTCTTTAATTGTGAATAAGATTTAGAAACTGGCCTTAAAACTATAAAACATCAAAGAGAGCATTGCAACAGTCAGTTAAAGTGACATTAAAAAAAAAGGTTATCCTTGACTATCAAAAAAAATTTTAATCGTACTTTGTGCTTATGTAATAGCCATAAGAAATTAGGATTTCTTCTATACAATGAATCATCATTTTTTTTTCATCATCTACATTTGCCGTTGCATCTCTTCGAAATTACAAAGAATCTTACCTGAAGAAAACATATCTGAGGAAGGTGTTACCCTGAAGGTAGAATGAATTGATCCACTGTTGTTTAACACGGGCGGCCTCTTAACAATAAGAAAAGCGTCGACTGAAATGAGAATATATCTCATACTCCCACTTCGGTTTTCCTGTCAACACCGCTCTAATTTCTATTGAAAGAAGTGTGAGGATTCGTAACATAACGGGGTTTAAAAAGTGGCATGCAGTCTGATTTTAGTGGGGTTGGTGTGAAAAGTCCGTACAAAATTTTCTGCAATGCTGACCATTGCACCTGTATGAAAAAATGGGTTTTCAGAATTTAATTTAAATTTTTCATTAAAAATTAATCGAAATGTTAAAGAATTTTTCCATGAACTTATTGCAGTATAATAAATTTAACGCCATTTTGAAATTCGAAAAGAAAATTTTATAAAACATATCATTTAAATTCCGAAATGAAAAGCTAAAAAAAGATCGGTTTTATTTCTACACAATTTATTTCTTTTATTTTGATAAATCTTTAAAAGAAAACATTTAATATAAACTGGTGGGAAGAGAGAACACACAGAAGAAATTAATTTAAAGAAGTTCCAACGCCAAAAAGAAATAAATTTAAATAAATTAGATTTAGGCAAAACATATCTCAGGTAACATATTTATTTAATTAGAGTTCCCGGGTCACAGGTTAAATTTTGATGCAGAAGAGATTCCAAATATGAAATGGTGGCTCATTAATAACTGCTACTAGTAAGATTCTAATTCGCTTATCGTGAAATTTGGATATATATCATCTGTCAAACGAAAGACATCATTTATAAACACGCTTCTCAAATTTATTTTATTTTCCACAAGTCCTTGGTATTGGAATTTTATTTTTTCCGCCAGTATATTTTATTAAAATAGCGTTGCTAATAATCTAGCTACTGGTTATATCATCACCTGTATGGAATCCATATTAAATACATTTTTGTTTGGATATCACTATGGGTATTGTTACAAATAAATTAAAAATTTAGAAAACTTTGTAAATAAAATTAGCAGTTATAAATAACACTGATACAAATATAAATACAAACTAATTAGACCTAAAACACAATTCATTTCTTTCGGACCTGAGAGTGGAATCCTTTTTAAAAAAATTCCGTTTTGTGTTGACGGTTCTTTTGTGCTGTCTGCTCTTCTAACTTTTTACAAAATGATGACTGTCGAAAAATAATGGTTCTATTGCCATTCATAAGAAATTCAGAAACCTTTCATTATCTTTTCACAGCACTTTCTACTATTTAAAAAATAAACTCACACGATA
Source organism: Argiope bruennichi (assembly GCF_947563725.1). Lineage (NCBI taxonomy): Eukaryota > Metazoa > Arthropoda > Arachnida > Araneae > Araneidae > Argiope > Argiope bruennichi. The sequence continues at coordinate 128,101,389 of NC_079158.1, read as the reverse complement.
ACAGTTTGCTTTTCCCAGGTATTCGATTTTGGAGTCTAGAAACTTACCAGTTATAAAGTTATCAAGTTATCAGTGGAATGTGGCGGAGAGTGTGGTATGTAGTGGCGAAAGTTGAAAACAAAATTTGCGCAACCTCCGCTGAACTTGAATAATTCATTTTCTGCTGTTAATCAGCAGAGAACTTCATCGTGAAGTTGGACATTTAGAATGCGATAAGTCTTTAACAGACTAGAAATTGAATGAAAAGCCTTGAAATCTCAATCTCTCTGGATCCAATAAATGCAAAAAGAAGTGGTGATGGGTGTCGGGGGGGGGGGGTTATTTCTTTTAAATCATTTAACATTAATGACTTTAGCAATGCTTATTCGAAGTGCTTCCCTTTACAAATTATTTTATGGCTTTATATAATCTTTTTTCATTCTTGTTCGCTACTCATTTGATTATGCAGAGTAGTACAAAATCATTCCTCTTAGTTACAGTCGACGATTCTTTGCTCTTCATCAGTGCTCTCGAGCTGAGATCTTTTATATCCAACACAATGAATGGTCTGAAGGTAGCGCATGACCACTTTACTGAAATTAAACCTAAACCTTCACTTTTCATGCAGTATTTTGTTTCCCTCGAATATTGGCATCGAGACTGCATAAATTATTCTTGTCTGTGTTAATAAAAATCTATACTATTCTGTAAATTGAGAATGAAACGTAAATGGAAATAAAAGTTAATAACTTTATCTTGTTGTCATAGTATAGGACAAAGAAAAACTGCTCATGTCATAAAATGAATAATTTATTGTTTCTCGGTAGTACAATGTGTACATGTTCTTGTCATATTCTAACATAACACACTGTGTTCGAACACACAGTTTGTCTAAAGTGTTGTAGCATAAAATATTGGACATTTTTCGATTTAAGACGCAAAAAAAATAAAAAAATATTACCAATATAATTTTTTTTTTTAAATTTCAGTTTAAGAACTCTGATTTTATGGAAAAAATTACCATGTAAATTGAAATTAAGTCTACATTATAAGGATCTTTCAGGCATAAAGGAATATATCAAAAATAAATTTAATAAAATATATAATAAATTAAAAATTTGCAATCATTCTAATAAAATTTTAAAATGTAGTCAATCCAATGAAAACTGAAAATGATATTATGTAAATTAGACAAAGACTGATAATTACAAAGAAACTATAAACTCATTTTTAACTCTTATATAAGATCAATAATTGCATTATGGAAGAAAATATAAAGAAATAACGATATATCAATTGAAACTCGGGAAAATTGTTTCTGTCGTTATAAGGACCCGTGATGCGAAGCGAAGAAATTTCAAAATTCAATTGGAAATTTACGCTGATATTGCAAGCATGAACTGAATTTTTCATTTTTTCGTTTTAAAACGAACTAAATGTTTAACATATGATAAGCGAATATAGCTATAGTAAAATTAGGAAGAATAGACAAATACTGAATTTCTCTTTATTTTTCTTGGAAATCTGCGAATAATTAGTTCCAGATTATAAGATGGAACACGTTCAAAGAAATAGCAGTTCATTTAAGACTAATACAACATCTCCTATCTTATGAGAATATATTTCTATCACAGTTACTGCTAATAGCTCTAGAAATACTTAAAATATTTAATTCCTTTGGGTAAATTGGAAGGCAAAGGTATCATTTATATCCATTATCATCTATACTATTGTTTTCAAATTTATCCGATCGATATACAGAAACGATGAAATATTGCATAATGAAGAAATCATAGATATTGATTATATTGCTGTCATATAATTCAGTATTTATAGCAAAATAAATAAAATTAAAATAACAAATTTCAAAATAACGTAAAAACAAGCTTGCTTATTACAAAGTTTATATCATTGAAAAGTTTTTGAAGTCTTTAAGCAAATATCAAAAAAAAAAAAAAAAAAAATTGCATCAAACAGCAGGAGCTAAACATTTATCATCTCCGTTTTAAATATATTTGAAGAAATTAACCAACGTATGGAATTATTCTTCTTTCAAAAATATACAGAGAATATTGTTTTATAATATAAGACAAGAATTTAACGTTTGATTTTTCAGTTATATTGGAGAAGGGAAAACGACTGTTTTTCTTATTTAATATTAGAAATATAATCTTGTATATGGCGCTTTTTAATATTTCAACTACAAGTATTAATTGAAATAAGGGGGAGTATATCATCATTTGAGAAATATATACTTCGCTACTTGCATATTAATTGCACACCATCACAGAAATATCTGTGTCAACCGCATGGCATTGACAAATATAATCAATAGATTAATATCATATCTTTAGCGAATAATCGCGGATTTGAATAAAAAAAACACTTTCGGCGATTAATCGCTGTCCTCGGTTTAATGCCAAGGACTCATACTTGTGCTAAAGCTATAACTGTTGTCTTTTATTTATTGTAGTATATACTCTCCATGATGCAACATACATCAAACCAAGGACCACCAATTAACAAAACACCGGAACGTCAACGTTCATTTAAAAAAAGCCTTTAAATAACAAACTTTATGTTTGACGCACAAAATATACAAAATTATACAAAAAATTATTCTGTATATAATGAATATTGTAAAATATAATTTAAAATTTGAGAAGCATTTATCATTTTTTTAACATTATTTTACAGTTTGGCAAGGTAACTGGCATCCGTTTAGTAAATTAGTTGGTCACTATAAAAGTAATTTCACAATGAGTGTTTACGTTGGAGAACAAAATATAAATTAAACATTTAAGACAAAATTTAATCATACAAGGGGTGTTCAAATGAAAAGGTACGAAACGTCGTAACAACGTACGTAACTGTTAACATATTTGCCTATGCCACTATGGGAGAAAGTACCGAGACATCTAGAGATGCGATTGGAGTCTCCGGCGTAGAGCAGAGGCTTTTATAAAGAGCGCCATCCAAGGTCCGCTACTTGTTAAATTCCTCGAACAGAAGAACCATTAACTCTGATGTGTACTGTGAGACACTCCGAAGACTATGTAAATCCCTCAAGAACAAAAAAAAAAAAAAAATAAACAGTGATACTCATGGAGGTTGGGTTTCTGCTCCAAGATAACGCATGTCCACATATCTCCAGGGTCACACATGCGGAACTGGCCTAAGTTCAAGTGGGAGCAGCTCGACCATCCGCCCTACTGTCCGGGCATGTCGCCCTACGATTTTCATGTGTTTGGTCCCCTGGAAAAACATATGAAAGGAAGCGCTTCAACTCGGACGGTGAACTCAATGACGCTGTGAAGGACAGGGTCTCGTCCCGGCTACAGGAATTCTGGGAATAAAGAATCCTTTGGCTCGTTAATCAATGGGATCGTTGTGCTCAGGCCCATGGTGTATACTTTGAATATGGTCTTCATTTATAACCACAGTGTCGCTTCGTACTTTTCATTTGAACACCCACTGTATTTAAAGACGAGAAACTCGCTGTCCAAGAACGCGAACTCCTCATAAATTTCGAGTGCATTCTTAATGGTTATGGAGATTCCACGATCAGTTAAATGAGTGAGCAAATAGTATTTCAGTTTTGTGCATATTTTTAGAGAAAAAGTGCAATTTTAGAAACGAATTTTTTTATTTTAAAGGAAGAAGTATAACAAACAAGCTCACTCTCTCACGTCCAAGGGTCCTTGGTGGCCTGGTGGTAAGGTCTAGGTTCTGTAACCGGAGGATTCAAACTCGAGGCCCGATTCCACCGAAGAACCGTCGTGTAAGCGGGGATGGGACACGCTAAGTCTGTCGGAGCCGAATGTACTCCCGCTTGTTGATGTGGAAGTTTAGAGATGGGGTGAAAGCTCAAATGTCGTCCTCATCATCGGACCGTGGTTCAAAATTACTAGGCCTGTCCCCAAATAGCCCTAGTGTTACTTTGAAACGCGACGTTAATAGAACTAAACTAAACTCAAACTCTTACATCCAAGAAAAGAACTGCAATAAAATACATTCAAAATTACTATAACGAGCGCAACTTCCGGAAATTTTTAAGCCCGTCATTTTTACATAATGCTGTCTTTGCCTTTACCTCCGTCTTTATTTAATTAGTCTTATTCAAGCTGTTAAATTCACAAACATTAAAAAAAATTTTTAAGTATAAATATGAAATAAAGGTAGAAGTTTTATTTCATTTTTTTTTCTCAAAAGTTGGCAATATAAACGTTTCATGATAAAAACAATCAAAACGAGTGTCTGAAAACCACTTTTTAGTCATTAACATCTAAGAAATTTCAACTATAGTGTCTAAATTTTAGTGAAAAAATTGCACGTCGTAGTGAGGCCAAGATTTTGCCGTTTGATTTATTCTTGTATCTTCAATCTTTAAATTGCAAGAAAAAAAGAATTCACTGGCCCTTTACTCCCTTTACTTCCTTCCCTTCCTCACTTCCTTTGAGACAGATAAACTATCTACGAATTCATCCATAGGTTTTATATTCCTTACAATATATTCTAAACCGCTTCAAATCCAAACAAAATTACTCTAGTTAGCATGTTAACACACACAAACATATATTTGGGATGATTTTGGGTTGTGTTAACTATGATTGGTGAAAATTTGCCGAAATTTTTAGAAGCCGAGTCCTGAGAACTATAGCAATTGGTTGTCTTCCTAAAAGGAATCTACTTAAAAATAGAGCGAAATTATTCAGATTTATGGTCGAAGTTCATTTTTTGGAATCACGGTGAAACTTCGATTTCTTTCTAATGCTATCAGGCAAAGGAGATTATTGTATAAAAACAAAGGAGATATTTAACAATTGAGATTGATAACACTGATTATACCATTATCACTATCTGAATCACATTTGAATGCTCTTTAATCCCAATTGCTTTATTATCATTTACGTTTCTATTGATGCTTATCGTTTAATATCTTGAGGATGCTTTCTAAGATTCTGTAATCTTTTATCCAGTTTCACTCAATAAAAAAGAATTACTACACTATAAATAATTTTTTTTTCTTTTCAACAAGATTATGCCATTTAAGTTTAGGAATAATTGAAATCTTTATGCACCTCCTGAGATCCTTAAAAACAGCATCAAGTGTAAAAATTACTTTTATTTTAAATTAAGTTACTAGATAAGTAATTAATGCATAACATTTTTTTAAAATGTATCTATTTTCCGTCGTGTTTGCGTTGCTCATTATTTTTATTGCGTCGAAAATCATCCAACTCACCATTTGGAGGCACAAATGCGCTCGGAAAATGCCGAACAGTCCGAATTTATTCAACCCGTTAGGAGACATCCGGCATCTAATTACTCTAGAACGGCATTCTGTTCATTTCAGTGAGTATATGATATATTTTCAACCATTTGTGCATATTGTACTTTTACGCTACATTGGTAAATAAAACAATTTTGTTTCTTACACGGAGTGGGCAATAAGCTCCTACGCTTTTTTAAAAATAATTACTTTTGAAAAAAAAATACATTACATTTTTCTTCATATTGATTTATTAACAAAGAAATAACGATTATTTACTAAGAAAAAAATCTAAAACTCTAAAAGTTTGTTTTAGAAATATAAATAAGTAGTGTTATTTTTTTCGATGAACAGAATGGTAGTAAGGTCTTGAGCAAATTGGAGATCATACGGTGGTAAATATCCTTTTTTTTTCTCTGTTATCTTTGTAAAATGGAAACTTGGGGGTCTTTATCATGCGCAAAGAATCCAAATGATGAAGACTTATTTAAAAATCAGATGTCATTTTTTATGAAACCATTTCGCTTGTATTAAGAATTTTCAAACATTTATCTGTATGGGCTGAATATTCAATTATTATGGAAACCCAAATGGCCATTTAGCTAGAAGACGTTCACTAAGAAGTTCTCTTTATGAAAATTAAAAATCAAGCTACATAAAGACTGTTTCTACTTTGTATTGTTTGCCATGATAAGGTACAAATACGCTGTTTCATACAAAATTATCAGTCGTTTAAAAAAAAAAAAAAAAAAAAAAAAAAAAGAGCTTTTTATACATAAAACATTTCTAAAATTCCAATTCTCTAATTTTTTAAATGCAGGGAAACGAAATTTACTATGTTAAGAGCTTCTGGCCTATAAATTTAACAAAAAACGTTATTGATCATTTCATAATTAGAATATACAAATATTTATTAGACATTTCTTTGTTATAATTTATGTATTTTGAGCATTATTGTTATCATTTATAACAAGATATAGATCCTTTTGAATTGTTTTCAAACAATTTTATTTGGAATGAAAAAAATTGTAAAAATTGTTAAAAATTGTAAATAAATTTATTAACCCGTTTTGCACGAATCACTTAATGTGCTGAAGTTTCGCAATTGTGTGTAGTTGTGAGTTTTTATGATAATGCACAACTTTAATATATTCAGAGTTTGATAAGAGTTGATTCAAAAATTTCATGAAATCTTTCTTGTGAATTACAATTAATTTCGTGAATTCATGAAGTTTATAAAAATGAATTATAATTTAAGGACTAAAAATCGCGCAATTATAAAGATTAAAAAATTACTTTTAGTATGTTTTTAAAAGTGGGTATAAAAGCTGCTTTTTAAATCTATTTTTCATGGGATTCTTCCTTCATATCAATTTACGATGATTTTTTTTGGCGATGTGTTGCATTACAGCTGAAGTAAATGAGTAAATTGTAAGCAATAAATATAAAGTAATGAGTTATAAATATCTGAAACAGGAATCTATTTTTTCTTCAGAAACATATGGATATTTTATGCCTAAAATCGTGTCATTAATCTTCGAGCATTCTTCAGGAAGATAAAAGAGAGGTTTGAAGAAATGAAACAGTATCCTCTGTTTTGTTTATGGGTATTTTATATGCCGTTCGTAATGCTTATTAAAGCGGACGCTGTGAAGGTAAGTGCAAACGTTGTGCGAATTTTGTTTAAAGAAAGAAAAAAAATGATTCATGTATTCGCACTTAATTTAGCATATAAAATTGTAATTAGCTATAAAAAATCTAAAGTCTTGATGAGTACATAGTCGCTAACCATATATCCCAAAATTTTATACATCTATTATAGTGTATTTGTTTTTGCATATCAACTAGTATCATAAGGATAATTTGTTCTTCCGGAATACATTTTTGAGGTAATTAATTGTTTTTTTGTGTTAAGTTTTATTGTAATTACTTTCTATCAAATTTCTTAGGGGTAAAAGTGTGTTCATTCTTCCTTCAAGAAACTACGATAAAAACGTCAAAATCACGTTCATATTTTAATTAAATCAAATTTAAATTTTTTTAAATGCTGCTTTGAGGTGCACATTTCAACCATTTAAGAATATTACTTCAAAATTCGGTAGCTATAAGTCAAGTGGTATGAGCTGAGGAGAATATATAACTCAAACACACAGACCTATACACTCACAAATTCTTTGTTTTTCCTCTCTTATTATGGATAGAGATAAAAAAAAATTTAGATTTAATTTAAAATACAAAGAGATTTGATTTTGAATAATTTTATTTCTTTTTATTTCTATTCCTTTCTTAATATGACAAATTACTAGGATGTTTACATGTAAGAATTTTACTAACTGTAATGAATGTATTGAATATCAATATAATCAACAGAAATAAATAAAGAAATTAGATAATTAGCATATTAAACAGGATAAAAAAGCATTAGAAAATGTTATAACATTTTGAATGAAGAAGAATTGAACAAAAGATAATTTTGATTAGAACTCGCTATTATTTTGATTACATGGTTCACTTTTGGTTACACTTTTATTTATCTTTTAAATAACTGAGATTTGAATGAAATCTTCTTCTATATCATCTGCTTCTTTCAAATGATAAAGAAAATAAAAATAAAATTTAGATATAAAAATCGAAATTTCATTTTTAAGCTTTTACTGTTTTGCTTGCTGCAAATCAGGGTGAGTGTTTAAAAGTCATTTCTGTTTGATGTGATGTACAGAATATGTTATCCTCGATAGACTGGCAGTGAAAATATCCTTTCACTTATTTTGCATCTGAAAAATAATTTAATGAAATGCCATTTGGGGCGCCATGATTTGATTATTTTAATACTTTGATTCACTGCTGCGATTTCTCAGCATGTATTTTTTTTTTTTCTATCTATTCCTTAAAGGTAACGACAAGAACTATTAAAAGACAGGATTAAGATTCAATTATAAGTTTTTTTTTATCAAGTAATTCTAGAAAAGCCACTTTAAAGCGAACTACTTAGTAAAATATTTTTTATTACTGTAAAATATGTTTAGATATATCTATACTACTTGTAACAAATGTTTAGATGCCCTCAATTGGCTTAAATTGATTAATAAGGCATGTACTCAATAACGTAAAGAAGAATCTTTAAAATTTATTCTTAATTTTACAATCAATTTTTTCTGGCCTAATGAAAATGGACGAAAATATCACTGTACTGGAGAGTAATTTTGCACTGATCATGTTCAATTATGATGAAATTGACTAAGAGGCACTGAATTCTTTTTTTAGTTTAAAAAGTCTTATCCAATAAACTTATAAGATATCAGATTTTAGATTCATAATTGAATTAAACAAAAATATGTCCGAATATAATATTAATACATATGCATGCATTTTAGGATCTTTTATTTAGGAATTATTGAAAGGAATGAGAACTAATGAAAAAAGTTGGGTTTATATCTTTTTTGATCCTATCTTTGGCGAAGGCCTTCTGACAAGGTATTCTTTTATCTAATAACAATTTTCGGCAAAAAATTAGATTTTATAAATTTCACACATTTCTGTATTTTTATTTAATTTAAATCATATTTTATGCTTTAGGTTCCAAGCTATGCAAAAATTTAATTTTTTTTTCTTAAAACTAGCATTTTGTTCCAGAAAAAAAAGAAAATGGTTTCGCTCTTTCCAAGTAAAAAATATATATGTGATCCCTTTCTAATATAGCCTCTACTCGCCTTTCTTTCCTAACAATACATTTATTGATTATACATGAGATTAAAATATCTGGACTAGAAAATTAAAATTACAGCTAGAAAGTTAATTATTAATTAAATTTAATGATATTTAGGTATTCTAACGATTTAATGCATCTTAACTTAAAATGGAAAAAACATTGATTTAGTACTATAACAGTGACACTAGTGCGATTGCGAAGGTAAAGTTTCTATTGTTAAAATATATGTATTTACTGTAAAGAAAGGTTTGACTCCCTCGTACTAATTAACTAACTTTATTTCCTAGTTCGTACTTTTAAGTGTCCGCTATAAGCGTATACAGGGTGATTCAAAAGTTATTGTTTAAATTTCGTGGGGAGGTAGGGAATACGTCAGGAAACTGATTTCACATAGGAAAGTATGTCCGCAAACGTAATCTGCATGGATAAAATAAAGTGATCACAAGGAAATAGTACAGTTAAGTGGAACGAAAGTGAGTTCCAGCAAGATAAAGTACAGGCTCATTGAAGGTGCTCAACATTGGGACTATTTATATGAACACAGTGCCGTTGTATTTACCGCCGAACATTTTCAAAAAATGCCTGACATATCACGAACAATGCTTCCGGCGGCCAATATTCGTGCAACGAGGCCCATTTCATTGACGACGAACCATTTTACTGACGTCTCGAATACTTGGTCTCTCATGCCTCACACAAAAAGGAATCCATGGGCGATAAATCAGGTGACCTGGGTGCCCAAGCGATCGGTCCCCCTCTGCCGATCCATCAGGCTATGAATGTTCTGTTCAGATAATCACACCCAGCAATTGCTCATTGGGCTGGAGCAATCGTTATTTTGATACCACATATCTTGGCGGATGGGCACAAGATCAGCTCCCAGAAAAGTTGGTAACATTGTCTCTAAAAGATTAAGTATTTCCGCCTGGCAAATCGGGGTGGTAACAAGTAAGATCTCAACAAACAATCACCAGTGATTCCAGCCAACACATTCATTGCAAAACGAAGATGCGCAGCGCGACTTCTCGTAACAGTCTGTACTTACAGGCTGTAATTCGAGCGACTGGTTGGGTACACGTAACGCCTTCAACATACGCATGCGTACATTTGCGAAATGCTTTCCTATGTGAAATCGGTTATCTGGCGTATTCCCTATCTTTCCACGAAATTTGAACAATAACTTTTGAATCACCCTGTAGATTTAGAGATGTTGATTGACATTTTTGAATTTCGGTTGTAAAATAAATAATACAACTTTATACTTGCAAATTATATCTACTCAGGCATGCTAAAGATATTGAGAAATATCCATACAATATTCTGTTTAATATTCTGAATATCTTGCAATATCATAAAGATATTAGAATAATATAGTTAGACAATAGGTTGTGCAAATAGGTCTGAAATAGCTTTATTCCTAATGATTGTCGAAAACACTATTATTTAGCTCACATTTTCATTGCAGCGGAGGAGAAAAATGGAAAACACGAAGAAAACTGTTAACACATTGTTTTCATAATGATATTTTGAGGGATTTCCAAGAAACCTTCAATGAACACTGCCAGAAACTTGCGGATTTTTTTCAAGGTGAAACCAACAAGAACTTTACTTATATTGACAATTATATAAAGCTTGCATCCTTAGATATGATTTGCGGTGAGTAAAAATATGTTTTTACGTAATTTTATTTTCTCAAGATATTGTGCTTTGAATTGTCATTATATCTAGACCTTGACCAATTGTTCTTATTCGGGAATATTTTACAAAAGATTTTCTGCAAATAGTAGGAAATAAAAGGAGATTCATAAGCGAAACTAAGTCAGGTGCCTGAGATGCCTAGATATCCCTAGGGCATCCCCGCTTTCTCTAGAGAAGCCTTTTTCTTTTCTTTAAAGGAAAATCGGACTTTTTTTATTTTGAGGTACCTGAAAACGAATGAATTTATAAATGCGAGAGTAAAATTAAAGGAATACAGAAGAAAAATGTTCAAAATACTTCAATTTCTAAAAGGTGATTATCGCATTATCAGAATGTCTGTGGTATAACACTTTTGGATTTTTCTTAAAAAAAGTTATAATTATCTATTGAAACTTGATACAACACACATACATATACAGACATGTCCACATTTTCATATTTGTTGGATTTTTGTCATCACTATCACCTTTTTCTAAAATATATATGCAGATAATTTTTTTAAGTTTATTATATCATTCTTAAAATCATATAAGGTAGAATATACTTCAGTTATATCATTGTATAAATATGACAGATTTTTACTCTATACTTTCTATGTAAATGATAAAGAAAACTTTTTTTTAAAATCTGCTTCAACGTTAATTGGCTTATAAAGAGATACTTAACAAGAAATGCTTGATTGAAAGATTTTTTTTTACACTTTTAATCATCTTCAGTTGGATATGACAAAAACTTTTGAAATTTTATTTATAAATAAAGAATTATTTTCTATTTGATATTTTCAAATATTTTAAAAAATAAAAATGATTCGATGCGTACTTTCGAAACAGAAATGAGGCTTTGTATGTTAGAAGTGATACACTCGAACCTTGATAAATCAATTGCAACAAATCCTTAAATGTATAAAACAAGGCATTTCACAGAATAAGAAATATATGAAGCATTTTTCGCTTCATCTCTAGATATAACTGCCTTAATGGAAACTTAAACTTTGTTTTAATAAATAGTTTGAATTTAATTTTAAATGTTATTTTAGCTTTTTGGAAACACTAAAATCTTTTAAATTTGCACAATTAAAAAATTTCGGGTTAGAGCAGCTAAAAATCCACACCGTTTTCAGTTTTTTATTTAAACTTACTCACAGTAACAGTGGTTTTAAAACAGTTATATAATGATCCTGACTTCAGTCAAAGTACATAACATTTTAAAAGCGAATCCCAGAGTTTTTCTTTTTCTGTTTGCAAATATGAAATATTGTGCCTTCATTCTCTGCTAAATGAAATTCTTTGTTTTTAGATCCATTTCAGTGGAAACATTCTTTTTAATATTTTTTTAGGGAATGATTTAATTCCATGCCACTTATGTTTAATTATTTTGTCACCATTATAATCTGATATTAAATAAGGATAATCAATAACAGAAATCATTATATTTCAGAAACCATGTTTGGTGTCGCTGTGAAAGCTTTTGAGAATGAAGATTCTCAATACGCCAAAGCAGGCTTAAAGTATGTAGCAGTAAAATAAAAAAAATGATTTATTTTGCAATATTTATTGTAACATTCATATGCTATAAAAAATAATTTCTATGCATATTATTGTACTTGATGAAGCGTGTGTTTAAGAAGATGAAGCGTGTATCACGAAGCGTGTGTTTTTGAATGAGAAAAGGCACACTTTGTTTTTATCCATTTTAGTTTTTATATTACAGCCTGTACTACTACTGTGTATATGATTTACTTTTCAACGTAATTTCCATTATTAAATATAAATTTGTCTTTCTTTTAACCAGTTTCTGAATTCTATCATCATAGAAATACTGCTACTTGATTTGGAAACCCTTGCAACTCATTCGCTTTGAAGTCATCATCATCATCACATTCTTCCGTCAAAAATGCTACTTTTAAATGTGGGTTAGTGATAACTGCTGATCTCTAAATGGAGATTTTAAAGAGAATGATCATGTTGTTTCCAGCTAAATGAGGCGATGAGATCTTAGGCATCATTAACCGCTCGAGGATGGGTTTTGTTATGAAACAATTCCTTCTTCTGCCTGTCATTCCTTTTTTTTCGGACTATAAGGAGTAGTTTAGTTAAGATTAATGTTTTACAACAGGTCTCAGAGTTTACTATATCACCATTAGGCAGAACCCAATCCAGCAAACCTCCTTTCTTATCCCGTGTCACATTACAAATTATTTTTGACGGGCTGAAAGGGATTGCTTGAATTTCACTTTCCTTGGATATTTGTGTCAAATCCATCGTTACATAAACCACCCATGTTACATCGCCTGGGACAATTTGGCTTAAATTCATCCCCAAAAGGTTAACCAAATCATCTGTTAGACGTTTGATTTTATGCACCTCAGTAAATATACGGGATACCCAATATGAGCATAGCTTAGGTTAATTTAAATAGTCTGCATCAATTCCATAAAGAGAATTTTAGAAACTTGATGAAGCCACTTCGATTGAAGTGAAATTATAAAGCATATCTGACATTTCTTTCAGTTTTTTTTATTTATTTTTTATAATAAGTTCTTTATAATAACAGAATGTCGCCTGCTTCATTCCTCGTCATGCACATTTGGGCGGTCATTTTTAAATGCTTTCACCTATTTTCTTACTATTATGTCATTCGTAGTATTTTCTCCTTACATCTCATTAATCTATCAATAAATTTCGGCAATTGATTTTTGAATTCAAAAAATGACATTCACGGTCGACCGGAATTTTAATTAACGGATGCATTTGGAATTCACACAAACAGCTACAAGAACTGTTGAATTATTTTATAATTGCATAATGACATGACCACCGACTCATGCAGGTACTTCAAACGGCATGGTAGCCACTGCATTGCAGCGGTGGAATTTCAAAATGATGCTTACTTTTAAAAATCATGTTTTCTTTAACACTAGCTGGTACCCGGCGCATTGCTACCGCAGAAGAAATAATTTTGGAAATATCGTTTGAAATTTGAAATAGCTATCTTGTTTAATTAGGAATGATAGAAAAAATGATATTTATTTCCTTCACATTCTTTCAATGAATACATTCATTGAAATTGAATGATATATAAAAGAGAAGTATAAATAATATATTTTTTTTACTTTATTATTCAAGAATAGAATGGACAAAACTTTTTGTTTTTCCGTCTTCAGCAATAACAATTAAATTTCTTTGATTTTCGACTCTGGAGCATCCAACATACAGCTGGCCATGTGACAAACATTGTTTTCTGGGTTCAAAGCAGTAAGTTGGCAAAGTTTTATCGTCATCGGATGAATTGATCGGCAGCACATAAAATACGAACAAACAAAAATTCATTTTTATACATTAAATTAATCTTGATTTCTAAACTAAATCTTCTTTCATAATTTTTTATACTAATATTTCAAAATACATAAAATTCTATACTAATATTTCAAGATACATAATTCTAATACATAAAATTCTAAAAATCAAAAAAAAAAAATTGAGCTCAAACTACCTTGGATTTTCTAAAAGACTCAGCTTTTGCCAAAAGAATAGCCGAACGCTTGATTTCTCTGCACGTGTATGCTTGATTGATCGATAACGCTAATATAAATTTTGCCGATGTCTGGTTTTCACAACAGAGCAGCTATATTTGTACGATTGAACCAGGAAAGTTTGATAACACCTGTTGTCAATTTCCCAATATATGCAAGAATCAAACTGATACTTTACACATTACGAATACAGGGGACATTTCCCTAAAGAAGTCTTTTTGCATTGTTCGTGAGCACATACCTTCTTCTTCTTTCGTACAACCGACCACCCCGCCACCACTGAACGTAACAGTATCGACAGGATTTGTTGTGGCCGATTGCTATCTTGAGCATTGTCCATCCTTGCATTGACCGATTTGTCAAACTGACATTCTCCTCGAGATAATTGGCCACAAAGTGGTCAATTACTGTCCTGCTACCTTATCTACAAACTCTCAAATAGTAGGTAAAAAACTGACAATTTTTGACATCAAGTCCTTCAGAGTTTTAAGATTACCTGGTACCATCAGTACTGTACTTAAGTCATTATTTATAATTTTCAGATTTTTTCTTAACTCCTAAATTTCAATACATTCCTTTAAATAGTGGTAAACAGTGCCGATTCCTCCACAAATGCATTTATTTTCCTGCCTTCTTCCAAATCTTGGAAATATGCAGGAAATCTCCCATGTCCTGATGTAATTTGAATTATCAGTGGATGGTGTCTTCTTATTTTTATTTCTGGATTAGGAATAAAATCGAAAGTTACTCTTCCGTTTTTGAACATATACCATCTGTCAAACCATTGCAGCTTTATTTCTTAACTTAATTCCCATTTTAAGACACCATTTGATTTGGGGACAACCATATCAACACCCTCTTTCTGTGCCGCCAACTTTGCATATTGATCCGCCTTTTCATTACCATATATCTCAATATGGGCCTTAACCCAATTCAACTCTATCCACTCGTTAGTTTTTACACTTTTTATCTTTTCTTTTATCGTCCATATTTCCTTATTACAATTGTGAGACGATTGTATGTCTTGTAGAACTGAGAGAGAATCTGAAAAAATTGAGCACTTCTGTCCGTCCTCCACCCTTTCACAATATTCAATGGCCATCTTTAAAGCTTGCACTTCTGCCTGGAAACTTGTGGCATGGTTCGATAATTTCACAAGACTTTTATCGATCTCTTTCCCATAGTAGTATACTACTATTGCAGCTCCTACTTTATTTTCATCTTTTGAAGCACCTGTAAAATTTCTATTCCATCCATATCTAGGATTTTAATTTGAAAACAATGAATAAACCATTCTGCGGGATATTGTTCGAATTTGTCAAAATACATCTCATAATCTTTTTTGCTGAAGCATTTGTTTCCTATTTTAACTTTATTACTAGAAGTTCTTATTTGAAATTTAGTGAAAATTTCCGTTGCTCTGAGGTCCATTGGCAAAATTCCCGTTATAACTTGAAGGGCTTCTGTAGAAATGGTTCTATATGCCCCAGACATAATGATGAGAGGGCGCCGTTGGATTGATTTTAATATTTCTCTGATTTTCTTTAGATTTAGCCTATGTCCCCATGCTCCATGACCGAAAAGAACAAATGGCTCAATGGCCCCAGTGTAGATTCTTCTTAGATGGTATTTCCTTTTTCCATAAAATTATCCGCAACTGTCACTAGTTTATATGTTAATACATCCACTTTTTTCTTGACCTTATTAAAATGTGACATAAATGTTAATTTACTGTCCTATGTAACTCCCAAGTATTTAAATTGATTTGACACATTTATATTGTTATTGCCCATTTTTATGTTAGGCGGATCTGTTAATTTTAAACTTTCTCCAAATGTAATAGGCATTTGAATTGTTTTCATTAAACTCAAGTTTATGAATTTTGCCCCATTTTACTAGCCTATGAATTATTTGTTTTCCTTTAATTTCCAGTTCATCTTTTATTCTTCCCGAGATTATTAGTAGCACATCATCGGCATACGCCTGTATAAAGCAGTTCACTGGAAGATTGATTTTAAATGCAGAATTCATAACCAAGTTCTAGAATAATGGTTCGCTGCACGAGCCCTGTGGCACTCCTCCATCCATTATAAATTCCCAATTATTCTCTCCATCTTGGTAAATACACTTCCTTTCATTTAAGTAATCTTTAATCAATTCAAAAAGATTGCTCGGGAAATTCCTTTTTATAAGGGCATATAAAATGCTTTTCCTCCATACTGAATCAAATGCTCCAGCTACATGCAAAGATAAAACTGTTGTTTTTAGTTTTTGATTCGTCGCACTTTTTATTTTACTCCATAGTGCATTTTGGGCTGTTTCACAAGAGTGGTTATATCTAAAACCATGTTGATCATGATGCAATCTATTTTGTGCCGTTAATAAGTGCTGTATTTGACTTATCAGTTTATCCAAGATTTTACTTGCTGTTGTTAGCAAACAAATTGGTCTATAGGATTTAGGATCCTCTAGATCTCTATTAGTTTTAGGAATTAAAATCAGGTTTGCTACCTTCCACTGATTAGGGAACGCACCTAATTTTGGGCACTTGTTGTATAACTCTAAAAGTATGAATGGATTCTTTCTGTTAATTTCAGCAAGCATCTCCATTGGGATGTTGTCTAATCCAGGTGTTTTCTTTTTAGCCATTTTAATAATCGTTGTTCTTATTTCATTTATTGTGAATATTTTATCTTTTTCTTTTGTTTTATATAACTCAATACATTTCCTCATTTCCTTCTGCTTTTTACTTTCTTGTTGGGATTGTTCCTCTTTGAAAAGGCATCTCACAATAGTTTCAATAGTTTCTTTTGTATTTTTGGTTTTTGTACCATCCTGTTGTTTGACACAGTGCAAAACTGTTTTCCTTTTCATTTTATCTGCCGCTAATTTATAAGGTAGCTCAAAAGGGTTCATTCTCGTTATTTCGTTACATAACTTTTCAAAGCATTCGATACTTTTCTTTCTTAACATCTCTCTGTATATTGATTCATTCTTTTTATAAATTTGTCTTCTCTTCATTCTCTCTTCAGTGTTTTTTTTTTTTCATCTTTGGTATCTATGCCGCAAGGCTCTTGTCAGTTTTCTTTGTTTCTCCAGTTCAGTGTCCCACCAGGGGACCTTGATATGATTTGTCTCTTAACTGTTTGATCTTTGGCTAATTCCTTGAATGAATTCTGTAAACTCTATTACCCATACTTCTAAATCTTTTTTAGTTTTTATCCTTTGCATTCTTTCTCTTATATCGGCATATTTTTCAACCACTTGAGAGCTAATTTTCCACTTGCTTAATTTAAATCTTTCTGCTGAAACAACTTTGCCACCCATATTAATTTGAAAATCCAAAAAGCCATGATCACTCAGAGAACTTTGAATTACCTTCCAGCTCATTATTCTGTCATGCAGGTCTTGAGTTGATAAGGTTACATCAATCCAACTTCTTCCACGTACAGTTGAAACTTTAGCAGTGAGTTTGGATCATTCCAAATAACAAGGTTCTTCTTAAAAATGAATTCTATAAACGATCCGGCTTCATCTTGTGGTCTATGATCGGGAATTTCATTTCCCCACAGACGACTATGAAGATTGAAATCTCCTCCAATAAGTATGGATGATGTCCCCAACTGTTCAAACAGATTTCCAAGTTCTCTGCAGATTTCTTCTTTATTGTGAGTCGGTGGGAAGTATGCCGATACCATAGTTATTTCACTATTTCCCACTGATAAATTGGCTGCTACTATGTTTTCGCTAGTAAATCTTGTCAAAACAGAAATATCTTGGTTTCTTACTGCTATAATCGCCTTCCCGTAAGGGTGAGAAATTATTCTCCATCCTAGGGGAAGTCCTATTATTTTTCCTTTCATTGTATATGGTTCTTGTAACAAGTAAACATCTGGAATATTGTCTCCAAACAAATTTGGAAGTTTCTTTGTCGCATATTTACCCCGACCTATATTACGTTGAATAACACGCCAAGAATTATCATTGAAAGGCTTATTATTCATAATTCGTCTGTTTAATCAACTGATCTCTCTCCCTGATAAATACAGGGCAATGCTCCGATGTTGCAATATGATCCGTTCGAATCATAATTATTGTTCTTTTGCCATACTCTTTACAGTTTCTGCATTCTGGATTTTGCTTTGTACAATTTTTATATTTATGCATTTCCAAGCACTTGGAGCAGATATCTACTTTTTGCATACATTTAGATCGAACATGCCAAATTTGAGCCAAATTATCTAAGGGGTTCCACAAATTCTCTAAATCTATACGATCCGAAACCACACTGTAATCTTGCTTTATCTTTAATTATTCGAAACGCTTTCGGGTCCAAACTTATAACCCAGTGAGACGACCTGCCTCTTCCTTTTTTCCTAAATAGAACCCGCATATTCCCTACTATGCCATTGCTTAGCTTGATTTGATTGAGAAAATCCAATACCTCCTCCTCCCTGGGTCTCTCACTCTTTTCCAAATCATATATAATGATTTGAGGCATTCTTATCTGTGGAGTAGTAGCCTTGCATACATTTTGCAAATTTGTATGACTATTAATAGCATCTTTTAACTTTGTTACCATTTTCGGTGTTTCAACTTGAACCAGAACACCATTTCCCATAATTTTAATTTCCATTCCCTTTGGGCTGATATTCGCTTATAATGTCTTTCTCATTTTAATAGATGAGTCTATTGTCTCTGTAATTGGTCTAACCACCAGTGTAGGCAGGTTTGCTTTAGGTCTTAGCAATGGTATTGTTTTATTATCGTTTTCATTCGCGTTAATTATTTTTTGTTGAATTTGATTCCTTTCTTCTCCCAACAGCTTTTTAGAGGCTTGGGTCCTTCTAATAAACGTTAAATCTGGTTTCAATGGAATTTTCTTTTCCACTATACCATCACTGTTAAGATTTTTCACCACATTTGCGTATGTTGGTTCATGATTATCATCTGTTGAATTCATTTTTGTTGCTGTAGAATTTGACAAAACATTCAAAAATAAGTCTCTCAATTCTTCAGCCGCGTTACCTTCAATCCTATATTTATTGATAATATTTTCAAATGTTTCCAATATTCCCAATGGTCCAAAGGGTTGCTTATTTTCTTCTGGTATTTCGTTTTCACTTGCATCTACATTCTTTGCCTTTTTAGCATTTGCAATACCATCATTTCTTTCTTTCTCTTTGCCTTTACGAGGAATGCACGGTTTTTTATCTTTAGGAAGATTTTCCCCTGTTTTCATTTTTACATTTTTCTTTTTCCGTTTTTTGGCCATTTGTATTTTGCTGTCCGCCTGCATTGACGGTTCAATTATCTCATTTGAATCAGAATCCGATGATTTCTTAAAGTCTTTATATGTCTATCCTTTAAATCCTTTAATTGGAGTTGGTGTAGCGGGGATTATCATTCCCGCTCCTTTTGGTGAGTAAAATAAATTCTAATCATCAGTTAGAATATCGCTATCATCAGCAAAGTGTTCTCTATCTGTCTTGTTTATTTCTGATTCCATATTTTTTTCCCCACAAAGTCTAAATTTCTAGTGCAACAGAGAGTAAAGCTTAAGCAAGCTTTTAACGAAATGTTTGTAAAGCTTTCCCAATTTTAAATTTGAATTATTAGAAACGCATGTAAAAAACTGTCCAAATAAAATCTCTATTTTTTTAGCACTAAAAAACTATCAAATGTGTAACAAGAATTTCTTCTAATTAGATGCACTAAAGAGAACTGATATTTTCCAAACAATTTTGTTGTCATCTCATTTATGGACACTTTCCATAAATTAGAATTTAAAATTGGTAAAAAATCACAAAATAAGAGTCTGCACAATAAAGAAATCTCTGGATACAGTAGGACAATATCCGAGTCCTGCAAATAGTTCATGCACTGAACGCAGATATCGATAGCAGTTTCTAAAATGGTAAACAAACAACAAAATGGCTCCCAAACAAGTGGACGTTTCTGCCGCAACTACACTTCAGAAATTCAAACACTTTTAAGATGCTAAAGAATTTTGAAATAAAATTCAAAAAACCTGTTACTCCAGGGTTTCAGCTACACTTGATCATCACATTCAACAGAAATTATCCATCATTTTTCATTTTAAAGCCATATTTTGAAGAGCAAAAGAAATTATCAACCACGCCGATCACTGCGGATCCGAATCCTCCGTGAGCACATACCCTGTGCTCCTGTTTGCAAAATATAGAAGATTCTACTCAAGAGAAATCAGAAAAAAGTTGTTGTTTTTTTGGTTCGTCATCTATTTATTCACACCGAGACACATTTTATTTTTCTACAATTTTTGATAAACAATTCCATATCACAGTTACGAATATTTCTTAAAGACAATAAAAATTATTTTCTTAATAAACTACTAATTTCATGAGAAACTTACTGAGTTTCCTCGAAATCATTAAAATAAATTTGTTCTACTTTTCTTGTCGAGCTACTGATCTTTCACACTCCATGTGAACGTCTACTTTTCTTGACTGCCAAGTAAACAAGAAATCTTTTTTATATAGCTTTCAAGACAAAGGAAATGTGCTGTCATCTGGGGTTAGGAAGGGAACTAATCCCGACAACACAAATCTGTGAAGTAGTATGAATATTTAATCTCTCCTTCTCGATATGAAATTCCATCCAATCGTGACTGCTTTTTTAAATATATACTGAAAATTTCTACATAAACTTCATACCTTCAAAGGTATCTTCAAGATATTGTTAGCATTTTTCAAAAATGATTGGTCATGTTCATCTACTCCGCACAACCGTCTAATGTTAGCTTTATGTTACAATTCATGAATGTAGCTTGGAACAATTCTTGTATTTTTTATGCATGTTGTTATTACGAAAATATACATTGCTTACACATTTTTATATCTCACATTTTATAGACATTAATTTATGGTAATAAAGTGAAAGACTGGGCGTGTAATAAATTTCATGTTAATCTTCCTAGGAAAATTCTCAAATGAGTTGAAATATTATATATTTAATTCTTATAATTTGCAACGATAATTTACTACGTATCCTAATTATTTTACTATAATTAATTTATAATGATGTGGACACTTTTTAATTTGTAAATTAAGAATCATAAATTCGGAGTTTTTTTTTTTTCAATTTCATATTATTAAATACAACTTTAATCAGAAGATACAATGATTGTAGTTTATTCATATAGTTAATTAAAAATTAAACAATTTTCGTTCAATTGTACTTTATATTAATCTTCTTACAATTTGAATCACCCAGTTAAATGTCTGTCAAGTGAAATAGTTCATTTAAAATTTCTAGCATATTATTCAATTTTTGTCCTTATTCGCAGGATTGGAGAAATATTTATGACTCGAGTATATAACTTCTTTTTGTGGCCAGACTTCATTTTCAAACGCACAAAAACTGGGAAAGATTTTTTTTTATCATCTAAAAGTAATACAAGACTTCACAAGATCAGTAAGTAATTTTTAATTTTCATCAAATTCATTTTTTTCTCTTAATCCAAGAGCATTACATTCATTTTTGCAGCATATTTTTTTCATTAGGTATTCATTAACTATTAGATTCATTGTTCATGCTAGTTCAAAGACATATTTGTTATTTTATTTCATTTTATTAGGATTCGTACAAATATTTAATCTCATTTTAAAATTGCGTCAATTTTTCAAAACATTTTTATTCTAGCAATCGTTTTAAAAATTATTAACTGAGTAACTTAGACATCAGGAATGTTAAATACAATGGGTATTTGCTCAAAGCAATTGGCAATTTTTACGTCTTTATATTTGATAATTTGGCCTATTATTTATTCATTTCATCAATAGTAATTTTTTTCAGAAAAATATTAGATTATTAACTGCTATTTGATTTTCTTGCACATGATGGTAGTACGAAATCCAAAAATGCAGTACTGATTTCATCACGCGGAAAGCTTCGACTAACATTTTTTTATACAAACTTAAAAGTCGTACTAATTAATAATTTGCGTTTTTATTTTAATTTACCAAGGTCGTTCAGTAAAACTATACCGATAATAGGTAATTACGAAATATTCAACTGATATCCAATAAAAATATTTATTTTGAATTGTTAGGTGATCCGAGAGAAAAAATCTCGTTATTTAAAAAATGGAGAAGAGGGTGACAAAAGAAAGCGCAAAGGACTGATGGACATGCTTCTGGAGAGACACATGCAATTTCAAGACATGACCGAAGAAGACATCAGAGAAGAAGTCGATACCTTCATCATGGAGGTAATATTAAGTAATTAAAGACAGACTGATTTGATCGTCCAAATGCTCCAAAATGAATCGGTTTTCCAATAAAGCAATCCCTTCGTGCATATTAGAAGGTGTTAGCTGGTCTAAATTAATATAATTTATCATTATTTTGATCAAAAATGTAGGATGGTGAACGTTTGATATAGATATGACGACTTTAATAAATACTTTGGCGAAGATTCGGTTGCATAGAAGAAGTTAAATTTAAAATGCTTGTCAAACCGTGAAAGGCTTGCTTCTCTATACTGAACTTTTAAAGCTCCGATTTGTGCTTCGGCAACATTATTACGTATTGCCAAATAAACATAGTTTGGAAGCCATATCTATATTCAATTGCTTTCTCATTCCCGTCATACTGCTAGCTAAAATCTATGAGAATACAATCAACTTCTTGGACTTTAAACATAAAAAGTTTTGAGTATCTAGTAAAATACCATTTGATTCTTAGAAATAATACATTATCCACCTGAAATAAGAATTCCTAATTTTCTATCAATAACAGTCTTTTATTTCGAACAGATTTTCTCATATTTTGGGGCGCATAACAAAAGTTTTATTTACGATTGAAGAGCAATAAAAAAAAAAGTTTCTCTTCTTATTTCATTATGAGTTGATAAAATTGCTGAATATTCCTTCTTTGATTGCAACCCAGTATATAGCAATATAATTAATATTACTGGTAGTGTGATGGTAGAAATATCGTTACGAAAACAAAAATTACATACTTATTGAATATTCTAGGTTAAAATAATTCATCAAATAAATAATATCGGATTATTTAGAAAATTCTTCCTGTAAGGGAACAAACTTACGTGCATATGCCGGTATTGCTAATGTATTAGTGGCAATCATACAGCTTGAAATGTTTCTAGTCCCTATGTGCAGTCATCAACTAGGTCTATATTTCCTTTTCAGTGACATGTAAATTTTAGAATGTTTGAATCAGTACCTGTTCTATAAATCGGTTGGATGGAACAATCTGTCGATCTCAGGTACAATTCATCAGCAACGGGTGACTGATTTGTTAGCTAGCTAGAATTTCAAGCCTAATGAAGCCATATCTGTCAACGTTTCAACAATCAGAAAGAAAGAAATTTCAATTTGTCATTCAAAATCTTTAAAATAAAGCAGATAATTTTATTTGATCCTCTAGAAAGACGTCAAGAACTGAGATCCCACAACCGCTGATTTACTTAGAAACATATAAAATATTATTACCAATTATTCAATATTATTTTTTTCTGCGTCAGGAATTACACAACTCAAAATTTGTGATTTATTACGTATGCTAACTGCATTTTCTTATCAGGGGCACGACACTATTGCTATTTCCATCATCTGGACCTTGTTCCTCCTCGAGCATCATCCAGAAGTTCAAACAAAGCTTCATGAAGAATTAGACAGGACATTAGGAAAAGACGTGGGGATGCCTGTTTCAGTAGACGACCTTAATAACCTCACTTACTTGGAATGTATTATAAAAGTAATGCTTTTCTTTGCTACATTGTACAACATATACATTTAAATTACAGCTGTTTATAATCGACATTTCAATCAAATCAGTACTGATGTCAATACTGTTAGCTACGCGACGATAGCCTCTGCATATGGTCAGAACCTAAAAGGTTTTCTTTTAAAGTTTATATGTAACTATAGGATATCTTAAGAAAATAAAGAGAAAATCTTAAATTTCTTACCTTTTTTTTTTTTTTTTTTTTTAGATTGAATTGTTTGGTAAATAGATGTCTTCCAAACAGGCTCGCAATACTCCGTTGGAGCGTTTTTGGAATTATACCAAAATTTTGATCACAAATTGTTTACAATGTAATTTACAGACGGCGTCCTGGCCTGGGGGTAGCGCTTCTTCCCCGTGATCTGGACGTCTCGGGTTCTAGTCCTAGTTCGAGCGTGGTTGCTCTTCACCCTCTGTTCTATCTAGGCGGTGTGGGGAAGAGCCCTCAGTAAAAAGGGGTTCTGCAAACGAATGTATGAGAGCTATCTTTATATAAGCTAGAAGTCAGACTTCTGTCTTCGGGTGCTCAGGGGTCTTTACCTTCAGACGCTACTGCGCCCCTTTATGTGGTAACGCGGACACGACATGACATGTAGTTTACAGAATTATAGATAAAGAAATGGAAATAACATTGATCGGAAATAATCATTAGAGGAAGGTTTGGAAACATTTACTTTCAACAAAAATAAAAAGTCGATTTTGAAAAACACTTGAATTTTGACAATTTCACAGCTAAATATTTTTTTAATGAGCTTTTTTCGAACGGTGCACAAAAATTTCCTTAAAAACTAGGGAAATTTTAATCGTATTTGAAAATGCCTTCTTTTAATATAAAATTATTAAATATCACTAAATTTACTATTAATACTAATAGAGAAAAGCAGAAATAAAAATTGTAATGTGTTTTATTAATAGAAAATAGCATTCAAATATTTAATCCGCTGTAGTGAAAAAACTTTTAAAAAGTAAAAAACATCAGATCTAATAATTAATTTATAGAATATCGATAATCCTAATCTATTGCTGACAAATTTTCCAAACGAGGTCTTAACTATCACAAGAATAAATATCGCATTCTACACTGGACTACTTTTGCGTTTATAAATTCCAAACAAAGCATCTTCTAAAATGCTCTCAAGAAATTTTCCATTTCGTCAGAGCCTGAGATATTTGTTTCAGAAATGTCTAGTATGTAAGAATAAAATACTAAATGAGCATGGGAATCCTCATCTGATTTTTCTTGAAGTATTTTTTCCTCTTGTTCTCTTTGATTATTGGTTCAGATATTTGTTTCAGGTTGAAAAATATGATATACTATAACACATTTTCCAACTTAATATTATTCTATATTTATCATATGATAGAAATTTTCTTTTGAAAATGATAATATCGAACCAGGACGCGATAATAAATAACAAATTATATCTTATTAGTCTACAAAAATATCATAAGTTAAGAATTAGATTTAGATATTAAAATAATAATGAAAAAGGAATTAAATGTTTAAATTTGCCATTTAAAAATTAAATGTTTTTAATGTTTTCATTGAAAAGATTAAAGTAATTTTATCTTACCAAAAAACATTCAAATGATTATTGAAATTAAGAAACTTATTACAGTAAACAAGAGCTTATTGATTTTATTTAAACTTTTAACAGAAAGATGGAAACTGAATAAAACACTAACAGAAGCATTCGAAACACTTGAATACATGCGTGCGTGCGCGTGTGTGTGTGTACCATGGCACATCCGTACTGGTTGATATAAACAAAAATAGCAAGAAAACTTTATACATTTTATGTATTTTTATTTCACTCTTCCTGACTTTCGTGACCAGTTGGTTCACCAAGAATAATGGTCTCAAATATGTTTTAATTAAATATTTATTGTAATATGTAAAAATGTAAATGTAAGGTAGTTTGTAATTAACTAAATGCAATGTAAATATGAAACTTGGTCTTAATGGCTTCCACAGCTAAATAATTTTAAGCTTCAAATTTTCATAATCATTTAACTCGTGCAATTGTAGAAGCTTTACATTATCCTGTTCATAGTAATACATTCCCAAATTTCCCTAAAATCTTGATTTTATTTTTAATCGGAATTAATTGAATTTCAACTAATACAAAATCTTTCGCTGAGACAAAATATGTTTTCTATAAATATGAGCGTAGAAATTAAAATTGTTCAGCACAGAAGTCTTTATTTACTTATTCTCCCTTTTCGATTTATGTCAGAGGAAAGGAATAATACCTTCATTAGAGGGTAGCCGTGAAAGTGTAGGTGAGATCACTCCAGATTTTTCTTCACTTTCCTTACATTTTTATATCGCTAATGATGGCAATATATATGTATATTAAAATAAATTAAAATGTGAAAATAACTATTTAATATTGTATTAAAAATCGTCCATTTTTCTAAATATTGATTTTTTTATAATATTTTGCTGCACAGTTATATCAGAATATTATCGCTTATTAGCATTATCGGGATATGTTTATCGTTTTGCAATGATAATACATATTTTAACGAGAAAATAATTTTGTTCTTAAAGCTTTAGGTTGAAGATCTCAGAGATAATAATTACCTTAACATGTTATTATGCTCATGATAATAATTACTTGAGAAACAAAGAGTAAAGCATGATTCTATACAACATTTCGAATTTTTACCAAACATTTTTATTATTATTATTAATGAATAATTGTTCCCGGCATACATTGCAACGCCTCTTATTCCTTTTAAGTAGATACACGTATACAAACGTTTTTCTTATTTTTAGTAGAAAACGGATAAACGTTTTTTTTTTTGTTATTTTATTTTTTACATGTATTTTAAGTAGAAACATATACTATTTTTTTTAAATGAATGGATAGCTTTGCCCTGCATATTTGGCAATACCTCTTTTTCCTTTTCAACAGAAACACAATGAATTTTTTTCGCTTTAAGTTAAACTTGAAGAAAATTATTCAAGTGCTTTGGAATATGGAACGTTTTTGTTCTTTATATCTGCTGCAAATACAAAAAAAAAAAAAAAAAAAAAAATAGCTATCCAACTTGTGTGAAAGCAGCATATCTCGTATTGATTCGCCGTTACATACCTTGGGCACGTTTAAGAAGAGCTCAAAACTTTTGCTTATTATGAACAAAACAAAGGATTTATTCACCATTTTTCATTTTATTATTTTTTTTTCTTGCTCAAAGTACTTAGCATCCTTAAAAAAATAGTCAAAATCCAACCATATCTGAGAAAAATTAATACATGTAGTCTTTAACTATTATCTGAGTTTGAATATTGGTTAGGTCATCTTTTCAGGACTTTTTCACTATTAAACTTTATTTTTGGAGTATTAGTGTAAAAAATCAAAATTCCGTAAAGGCAAATTATATTAAAAATTATGTGTCATTTTTTTTAAGTTTATAAAAATCAAATAAAAAGAAATGCTTTTATCCACGTTATTTTTTTTAATCCACATTTTTTTTCACTTTATTGTATACGAAGTCTATAGAGAGGAAAGAAATCAAATCTTTCACGAATCTTCTGGCTTGAGATATTCATGAGTCTGAAAGACACATTTTTCGAATATAACTCTGAAACATTGGGGGCTATAAACAATAGGATATACAGACTTTATATTACATACTATTACTTTATATTATATATTAGCAAGACAACTATAAAGAAGGCACCTAGAAAATTTGCTACACATATTTAATATCAAACTTCCATCAAATTGTAAACAAAATCTGTCGAGGATTCTAAAAGTGATTTAAATATATGAAATTTGAAATATGACTTTGTAACTGCAATTGTAGTTCTGTAGCAATTTTTGGTTTAATCTAAAAAAGGTATCTAAAATATACATTCGGTTAACCACATCTCAGCGATTACTCGCTAAAATAATCCTTAAAGGTCTCATGTTAATAGGCTAATTCGTAATTATTGTTCGCTCTTGGTATACGGTTAATAAGTACATTTTTTACTGAGTATACAAGAAAATTTCAAGACTTCGTTAGGAAGCCGACAAGCGCTGGATTTTTTTAGTTCGCTCCAAATTCAAAAATGATATAGGAAAAAAGAGGGAACGCTTCTTTGTAATTTTATTGGAAAACTGGCAGTTATTTAAGATCGTTGCCAAATGGATCCCTCAACACCAGAGGCCGGTCATGCCAACATGCAATGCTGGTATTTATGCCACTGGATTGTTGTGTGTGAAACAAATGTGTTCTACTGAATTTGTGCAATACATTTTAATTAGTGTATCCTTTTCTTTTAGTTGATTCACTGACTGAGATCATTTTAGCCCCACTCCTGTTGTACCATTAAAAAATGACCAATATTTATACATCATTCATTCTTTAAATTTATCAACTACTTTCAGAACAGCCCGTATTATATGTCTGATTGTATCTAAGCTTTCTTAATTCTGATATCCCAGGAATCAAACAGGATTTATACCGTTGTCCCGATCTTCGGAAGGCAGGTCAATGAAGACATTGATATATGTAAGTTATTCCCTGTTTTATTTCTACTCATACGTATAATCAAATACACATGTATCGGAATATAATTTTAGTTTGTTGATGAATATATGAAATTTCAATGAGCATTTTAAAAATAAAATCATTAAATTGCTGGTTAAAAACAATTACAAAACTATTAAAAAAATATTAAATCCTTATTAAACGTCTTAATAAGATGAATATCAACACTTTGTGTATGTTATATAGTTTGAACATGGAGGACCTCCATTAGACTCTTGTAGTCCTAAGGATACAAAAATACCATATATATGTGTGTAAGTAGCCTCTGAATGAAAACTTACACCTTTACATTAGTTGTACCCTAGATTACTTATTCACTGACCATAGGCATTTTAATTTTTTTTTTTCTTTTAAAATGTGAGTTTGGGGATCTGAGCTCAGGACACGCGATTTCATTTCTAGTTGGAAGGACTGAAGAGAAATGCAGCCGAATCTGTAACATTTATAATTATTTCTGTTTTAAAAGAAAAATGACAAGATTGTGAAAATTATTGATAGAAAAATAAACTGACAACGAATGGATTAAAAAAAGAAGATAAAGAAGTTATTGGCAAATAATTAGTCGGGGAAAAAATTAGAGAATCTCTAATTTCTCTTCATTAACCAAATGCGGAATTAGACTCAAACAATTATCAGTGTGCAAGAGATTCATGGAGTGCCTCAACTCGAATATTATAAACTCTGGATATTGCTATTGTTGAAAAGAAGTGGCACAGCAAAGCGAGTACTTCATAAATTTGAAAGTGCTTTTAAGAATATAAATAGGTAGTGTAAAGTATTCAAAGGATGGAAATTGATTTAAATGCAAAATTCAACTCATATTTTCATATAAATATGAAAATTATGATAAAGAAAAAAAATTAAAAACTTTTATATATATAAAAGAACCAAGGTAAAATATGACAACACATGTTCACAATTCAGAAAAAGCTAAACTCGAATTGTGGCCTTAAAGTTTTTTGAAATTGCTTATCGATAAACTGGAAATATCAGTTATTTAAGCAACATTTATATTCAGTCGACTGCAGACAAATTTGAATAGCAAAAAGATGCTCAATTCACAATTAGAGAGAAAAGTGCTCGTCCGTCACTCCTTTCCCTTTTAACAAATTCACCGAAAAATATATTAATTATTTTATTTAATCACTTTATATTTTATTAACAGCATTTTCGCACAATAAATATCATCTATTGAATGAAGAAAAGAAAAAGATTCTATTAAACAGAAAAGAATAAAATTTACGTGGACCAATGAATACCGGTTAGAATCTCCATATAATAAATGTAAAGCACGAGCCTTGATTTGTTCAGATTTATCAAATCATACGAAGTTATATCTAAAATCATTCCTATGTCAAAGAATATCAAATCCTTGTGCTTTGACTTTGAAAAAAGTTTGGGGTTGCAGTGGCCTGGTGGAAAGGAGTCAGCTTCGGGGGATTTCAAGCTCGAGATCCGATCCCACCGAAGAACCGTCTTGTAAGCGGGCCTGGTGCTGTATAAACTCTTAAGGGGCCAAACATGCTCCCGCTGGTGTGGTATGGAAGTTTGGATAGGGGAGTGTCAGCTCAGGTGTCGCTCTCGTCATCTGATGGAGGTTCAAAATTACGAGGTCCGTCCCAAAATAGCCTTAGCTCTGCTTTAATATAAACGTTAATATGACTGAACTAAACTTGAAAAAAATGACATTGTCATTTCTACTGAGCATATGTTCAACTAATAATCATTATGCGAATCATGTTGCTTTCTTCCTAAATACAGAGAATATTTTAGGTGGATACACTATTCCAAAAGGGTCTTCATGTTTGGCATTATCATACTATCTGCACAGAGACGAATCCGTATTTCCTGATCCAGAAAGATTCGACCCAGATCGATTTTTACCGGAGAATGCGGCCAATATTCCCGAGTATGGTTTCATCCCTTTTTCTGCTGGGCTGAGAAATTGCATAGGTAAGAGAAATTAATTATTTGCAAACTTTTCTTAACTACCTTCAAAGTAATCAAACGTAAAAATTAAAACAAATCAACAATTTTAAATTAAACAATTTGTTACAAGTCAGAAGTACACGTTCATTAATTTAAATTCGGAATGATCCGTGCAAGGGAAGCAAGAGTCTGTATGTTTTCGGGTACATTTCACACAAAACAAAAAGACAACACATTAACATACGCACAACTAACAGAACAGCATCTCATCTCATTATAATTACAATCGTAGTGCACTATGGGATGAGTGCCTAAATATCTATTATCCAAAAAAGAAGATAGAGTAATGCATTTGCTACAAAATCGGAATTTTATAAACATAGTGGCAATAAAACAACAAGGACAGTGTACAGTAAAATCATTTATCATCCATTTAATACATGCACTATAAACAGAAAAACAAAATTTAGAGAAAACAGAAAAGCAAAGAGATATTGGATGAAGATAATTTTGGAGCCATTTAGTCTCAGAGCTATCAATTATTGTTTAAAACTATGCAAAATATGGACAAATATACCACCCAAAAGTAATATGGAGTTTATGAGCATGTGATTGTTTAGAGTAAAAATACAGGTTGATCGACAAAATCCATTTAAGCCATTTAAAAAATTCAAAAAGTCTTCTAATATAGCGAGGGAAGTAAACTGAATATGCTTAATGAATTGAGACAGATCACAGCACCCCAATGGCAAAATGAAAAAATTAAGTAATAAAATTTAATAAATGTATTATTTCACCTCACATTCACATACACCGAGTGCGTTTTTCAAATTTCTTAATTATTATTTTTGTTTACATATTTCGATGCTTACATTTCTCTTCGTCTTTGCCTAACTTGGAAAGACTCTATGATGATACCAGAGAATACATTTTTCAAATTTAGACGAACCTTTTTTCAAATCAATGAGAGTTCATAATTTTAATCACAAGTATCGACATCAGTTTTACAGATCATTCCATTAAATTTTTTGTTTGTGTTTTTAATATGGCTGTGTACATTTACTGTGTACATTATGGCTGTGTACGTTTTTGTTATGGCTGTATGCAGCCCTTTATGGTTCTTTGTACATTTTTCTAATTCCACGTTCTGGTGTATATACTTCACTTTTTTTCCTTTTTGTAACTTCTTTATTTCCCCACTAGAGGAGTTGTAATCATTCTCGAATTCAGCATAATCGCTTTACTATTGGTACACGTTACTATCCAGGAAAAAGAAACACTGTTTTGAATTAAAAGGGCTTAAAAGAACGCACCATGTATATTGCTCTCGTTCATATGTGGTTTGATTTTTTAACGCCAGCTACACAAGCGTCAACTTTCCTTAGCATTCATTGGTGCAATAAATGAGCAATACATTGCTTCTTCTGAGGGATAAAAATAAATACACTAAAGCAGAGAAATGTTTGCTCCTCTAATTAAATTTTCCTCTTAAATAATTCAAAAAGAACGATTGTGTGAATCTGATTTTTCTTAAATTTTATTTTTGAAAACGTAATGACTCGCAATAAAGTATAGTTATATTATGGTTCCATTTTGAAGCACACGATGATTAATCTATGACGAATCTTATCATGTTGAGCTGCAGTGAGCTGGTTTCCCACTTATAAAATTTTCCTCCTACGTCAGTGAAGAAAACGCTTCACACCACTGAAAAACGCACGCATCCGATCCTTGCAGACTGCAAATAGTTTGTGTAATCAAGTCTCAAACCTCGGTCATCTTTCGATTTCTGTACGCCAAACTCTCTCTATCACCAATTCAATATTAAGGAAAACATAGGGAAATTTACATTTCATCATTTTATCAAACTGATAATATTACGAGAGTTATTTTCATATGCATCTCATTTTTGCTATTACGTGATTTTTTTTTTTTTTTTTTTTGTAATTTAACTAGCAACAATTACTAAATGAGTGATGTCCACGCGACATTGCACAACGCCAAACTTGGCGAGCTTAAAATTACAGCAACGCTTTTAAGCGTATTACCGCATCGTGTCTGTCAGAGATTCATTAGAACGTTAACCACATCGGCTTAACAGCCACCACAGAAGCTGTAAAAGGCTTCAATTTGTTAGACTTAACAAAGCCACCACAATGTTATACCGCACCTGCCATGTATTAATTACTTCACTTATATATGAACTGTTCGTCACAAAAAGATTGTAAACAAAGAAGTTAAGATCAAGTATAGACCACTGCTCACTTCGAATCAACAACTGGTGTAAAACAAATATTGCACATAGTTATTTTATAAAAGCTTTTTATTATTGTTTGCTATGCTTCAGGTAAAGTGTATGCTATGATGGAAATGAAAACGATCCTCTGTCATATCTTCAGAAGATTCACTGTAACCTCCCTGGATGGAAAGGACAAGGTTCTGCCAGTAATGCACGTCACTCTGAATAATTCGATTCCTGTTCGTATTCGATTCAGACCTAGAGGCAGTGGCAGCACAAAGGAAATCTGAGCGCGTTTTTGCAACTTCTATAGAAAACTTCAACACATTTCCTCTAAATACAGAGGAGAACTAACACGATTCATTGTTAAAAGCGATCACAGCCTAATAGCCAGAACAGAGAAACATTACGTAATATAAAGCCCATTATCGTTATATTCTGATTTAATTTTTATCATGTTAATTATTAATTCTTCGGTTCATATTAATTACAAATTGTTGATTATACTAATTACAAATTGTAATCGGTAAAAAATTGCAATGCATGCTACTAGTTCTCTCATACATAACATGCCGGATTATTGTATTTATGATAAAATGCTGGAATATAAAAAAGTTATCCTTTTTTATAAGGGAGTTCTTTTTCTTTTTAGTAAACTCATAAATTGCTAAAGACGACTTTCAGTGTACTCATTATCGCGCTGTTTTTGTTTTTTACCATTACGATTATTATTAAGAAATATACACTAAGTAACTCATGTAATATGTAACTTCATGTGCAGACATATCTTTTAGCAAATGGCAAAATGCATGAATGCGATTTTAAACATTTCCTTAAGCATATATCAATTTTATTTCTAAGTAATAAAATTTACTTTCATTTTTGTATTTACTTTTCAATTGTCGGCTTTTTCTGTATTTCAACATATAAAGAAAAATTTGGGGCATTCCACTATTATTTGATTACGGATTATACTATAATGTTAGATTACGCTTTGCTAGCATATAGCACAGCGTTTAGCTTATTGCCAGTAAAGAGATCAGACTGTCCGATTTTCTTTTAGATAGAAATAGCATGTCCGATTTCCTTTTAGATAGACAAGGACGTTGGGCCGAAGAAAGCCGCAAGCAAACTATCTACCCAATAAGTTAATTTATAAAAATAGAAATCTTATGAATTTTAAGACTTACTAGTAATATTGTCAAATATAACTGATTAGATTCCTATTTGTTTTATTACGTTCATAGAATAATGTCAGCCTTTAAGAACACCAAATGTTTGCTTAAAAATATTGTGACTAATGTGGACACCGTGTAGTCTTGAATCATAATAAATCAAGAAAGACCCCTCTCTACTAAACCAAAACCTCTTTTCTTTATTTTATTTATCAATACTTTATGCCATATATTAAAATTTTTAGAATATCTTATTTATTGATATTTTAAAATTGTTTAGGCTTAGCATTCTATATCAACAATGTTCTCTTACAAAAGGATTCAGGTACTTTTTTCAATGTAGGAACTAGACATTGGTGTAGTGGAAATTCATTACTCCAAAATACAATCAGAATGGCAGTATTCTCAGTTATTCTTTTAAATTCCAACCTTTTATTTTCTCCCTCCATATTATCGGTTTTTATTTAGTTTTTAATGACATACATACTGACCAACGTATTATTTTCAAAACTTCCTTTTTCAAACTATACTACAATGTCAAATCGGTATAAAAATTGTTTCTTATGCTTGAAACAAAGGGTTTGTCCATTTAATAAATTACAATGGTTTCGTACATTGGAATTATTTCGAAAATTTGTTCGTTCAAATCTAGATTATTGTAACCTTGTTTAGGATCCATGAAATGAAAATAGTTGTAAAAATCTTGAACATGTTCAAAATAAATTAATACTTTATTTTTTTTTTCACCTTTGAATAATCATATATATATATATATATTGCTCACTAAAAAGCTGCAATACTCGTAGTTTGAAGTCCCATAGAGATATTTGCTGTATAATTGTGTGATTAATTGCTCTGAAATACTCAACTTTATACAACGTCTCATGAGGGTCAAATATTTGAAAGAGGGTAGATTATATCAAAACGTCTTTATAAAATTTAATTACATTAACAGTTCTTATTATACAAATTTTTTAAACATTACAAGACTTATTCAGATGATCGTAATGTTTTCTATGTATCTTATAATGTTCTAAGATAAATGCATTCATTTGTTTTACAAAGAGTTGATTAATATGTATTCTTTTATTCATTGCTTATATTTTTCTGTAAAGAGTTAAAACACAAATATTTTTAGTATACATATATGCTATTTGTATGTATTTTTTTCTATGTATGTTTTGTGCAATAAAGTTTATTTGCGTTTTTGTTCTTTTGTCATGTAACTTGATTTCTCATACAGTGATCTTTCTCAAATCCAGACACAATTATGTTGGCCAGGAAATAATCAGATACTTTATCGCTCTTCTTTTTATGGTCGAGTTATTATTCTTGTCATGGCAGCAATGAACTTATCCACACACACATAAATAACTGAACAGAAGAAGAGAATAAAAAGTCAACGGAATTCACGCTAGAGAGAAATGATTTTACACGTTGGAATTCATTTTCATGTAACTTTTGCCTTTATTTTTTCAAAAATTCAGAGGAACACTTAAAATAATCCTTTTAATTAAAGGAACTACAGTTTTGAAAAATGTATGAAAATAAGTTTCTATAAAACTGATGCATTCAAGATATGTAATAAGCACCGCAATGTCTCATCATTAGATACAACATGCAGGAAACAGTATTAGCTTATTCAGAGTGGGTTTAGAAAGATTTCTGTCATTGTAATTTCCCCTATGTCAAAAAGCACCTTTGGGTGGAGGCGAAAATACCACTTTTGGAGGGGACGTGGCTTTCTTCGAATTTAATAGGAAAACTACAATAATAAAAGATCAAAATCTCTGGATCTCTATGAACAGTGAAAGATGAATAATGAGTTTCATTTAAAATGTGAGATTCATTTAAATGAATACATTTATATTTATAAGATATAAATGCATTTCATATAATTAATACAAGATAATAAACCTCTTCAAAAGACAATCAGGGCATTCCTCTTGTGAATCTAAAAAAAATATCATTATGATTGCTATTGGATGTTGAAGTACTAAATTCAGAAGTTAACGTGTATCGATTTTCTCTTTTAAAATTTATTTGCAATTTAGAAGTGAGCTAAGAATACTTAAGAAATCGAAATTTTCAAGATAAAGTCATCAAAGATAAAGATCATAGGTGGATGCTTTCATTAAATATTGACGTATTGATTTTATTGTTTGCATAGAAAATGAAGAAAATTTTGATTTTTGTGATCGCACCAAAACTAAAGTTGCTTCATTGTTTCCATGGCAATACGTTTGTTATGTTAGATTATAAGGCGGCTCGTTGTTGGGTTACTGTGATCATAACGAATCGGTATGTTTGGATTGGATTGGATGTGATAATTCTCTGGCGAAAGATCCTTTTCTAGGATATTCTGCACTGAAAACAGAGTTCACTTATCGAGTTTCCATTTAATTACATAAGATCCATCGTAAAAAAACTGGTAAAACAGTAGGTAAAAGTACTATAATAGTAAATTTAAATTTCACTAAAAATTCCGATTTTCTTCAAGAACGGGAATAAATTTTATGGGGTCTTTCTCCTATAAGGAAAGACAAGTTAAAATGAGAGGAGCTAAAAAAGTTGATACGGTCTCTGTAAAAATCAGAGCACTCAATTAAAATATGACGTATAGTCAGTGGAACATTGCATGAACCGCACACAGGTAGAGATTCACCGAATAGTAAGTGTCTGTGTGTGATACGTGAATGGCCGATACGCAGTCGAGGTAAAATAACATCAAATTTCCTGTTGAAAGATGAAGTCCATGTAGTAATATAGGGTTTTACTCCGTTTGAGTTTATTATTCACTTTTTGATTTCAGTCATTTTGCCAAGTTTTCAGCATCCATTTACGTAGTGCGCTCTTGATATCTGTATAATGAAGAGGATGAGAACGATACGTAGTAGCACATTTAGCTGCAGTGTCTGCCTGTTCACTACCAGTTATGCCGACATGCGCTGGTATCCATTAAAACAAAATTCTAAAGTTCCTCTTATGCAGGTACGATTGCAAACGCTTGATTTCTCGTGTAAGATCATGGGAATCCTTACCACCATTCAAGGATTCCAAAGCACTTAAAGAATCAGAGTAAATAATAGCTTTTACTGGATGTTTTTCTGAAAGATATTTTAGTGCTATATACAATGCTGTCAATTCAGAGGTAAAAACAGTGGTAAAATCATGAAGTCGATAACTTATAATGTCGTTCTCACAAACAGTGGCGCAACCAAATATTCGTTATCAGATTTAGAACCATCTGTATAAATGGGTAGATAATCATGAAATATTTGTCTGTGGGAAACGAAAATAGATTTGAAAATAGAGCTACAAATCTGTGCTTTGTGTATATTCTTAAAAGGATTCAAGTAGGTAATGTTATTGCAGATCCAAGGGGGGTTTACAAGTGAATTACTATTGCTGACATCGAGAGTCTCAAATTCATCTGGAAGTAATTGGCGAATTCGTAGTCCCAAAGGAAGAATACGCGAAGACCGGTTATTGAATAGCCTGTACGTGCTGTGATCCAAAAATAGTTTCCTCAAAGGGTTATTTTCGGATGATAAAACTAGAAAGAAAAAACAAAAGGATAGTATATGTAATATACGAGTCAAAGATGGCTCAAAATTTTCCACATACAAACTCATAACTGGAGAGGTGCGGAAAGAGCCTGAGCATAGCCTTAAAGCCTGATGGCGGATATAATTAAGTCGTGAAAGATATGAAAGTCGCGTGGATCCATAAAAATTGCACCCATAATCCAGTTTTGAACGTATGACGCTTCCATATACGCGTAGTACGCAAGTGCTATCAGCACCCCAAGCAGTGTTTGAGAGAACTTGTAAAATATTTAAAGACTTGAGACAAGTCTTCCTCAAATATGTGATATGGGGAAGGAAAGTCAATTTTTTGTCAAAAATTACACCAAGGAATTTGCATTCATTCTGTATGATTAAAGGTGTGTCTTGAATAAATAATTCCGGATCTGGGTGTAACAATCTTCTACAGAAATGCACCAAGAGTTTTTTGAGCTGAAAATGTAAAACCATTTTTATTTGTCCAAGCTATCATATTATTGATTACTGTTTGCAGCTGTCTTTCAATAAATCTCATATCTCTACCAGAACAAGAGATCTGAAGATCGTCCACATGAAGTGATCTTTGTATGCAAAAATGTAAAACTGATAAAATATTGTTAATTTTTAAAATAAATAGGGTTTCACTTAAAACTGAGCCCTGAGGAACGCCCTCTTCTTGGCAGTAAACTCAGAATAAGTATTTCCCAGTCTTACTCTAAAATAACGATGTTCTAAAAACTTTTGTATAAACATAGGCAAATGTTCACAAAAATCTAGTTCAAAAAGGTCTTTCAAAATCCCATATCGCCATGCTCTATCATAAGCCTTCTCGATGTCGAGAAAAATTGAGACCAGAAGGTGGCGTCTGAGAAAGGCTGTACGGATGGCACTTTCTAATAAAATCAGGGTATCTGTTGTACATCGGCCTTTACAGAAACCACTCTGAAATGGTGAAATACATCCGTTTTTTCCCCAAGATATAGGTTAAACGCGCATTTACAATCTTTTCAAGGAGTTTGCACATGCATCTGGTCAATGCAATTGGACGGTAATTGAGAGGATCTAAAGGATCTTTATTAGGCTTCAATATGGGAAT
This sequence comes from Argiope bruennichi, assembly GCF_947563725.1. NCBI lineage: Eukaryota > Metazoa > Arthropoda > Arachnida > Araneae > Araneidae > Argiope > Argiope bruennichi. The sequence goes on along the minus strand of NC_079158.1, from coordinate 128,062,858 downwards.
GACGGTGGCATATTTCCATTTTGATCGAAAATAATGCTTATTCCATATAAACATGTATAGAATATTACCAAGAGAGTCATCTGACAGATGCGAGATCATAGAATATGTGATGCCATCAGGACCTGGTGAAGTTTGCTTAGTTGTGGACAATGATTCAGGTAATTCTTCTATGGTTAGATCGATGTTATATGTGAGAATCTTTTTTGTGCGAAATCGAAGGGGAATTTTTGTTCTGTTTTGTTTTTATATGACAGAAATGGTTCTGTATAGTTTTGTGCTGCGCATACAGATGCAAATGTTTCTGCTAAAATATTAGTCATTTCCTGTAAGTCACAAATTTCCTGATCATTCACTTTTAAGTATGATACAGGATATTTCAAATAAATTCCATACATCTTTTTACTAGATTCCACATTTTTGTCACTGATAAAGAAGGATTAATATTGGTTGTAAGTTTAATCCAAGAGTTCCGTTGGGCTTGGCACCGAGTACGTTTAGCTATAGCTTTAGCTTTTTGAAATAAAATAAACTTTTTCATAGATGGCCGTCTTCGGAACTTATTCCATGCAATTTGTTGATTCTGTGCATTGTTTATTCCACCTGTTAACTGTTTCATCTGCTGCTCTGGATATTGAAGAAGTCACATTATCGACAACAACATCAAGGTCTGGATGTTCCACCATATCCTTTGATATTTTGGCTCTGCTAGTGAAACTCGTCCAATCAGCTTTATCAAAAATATAACGTTTAGGACGTTGCGGTACTATGACAGGTATATTAATTTGAGTGAGGAAAATTGGGAAATGATCACTTTCACGTAAGTCGTTCCCCACTCGAAAAGTGAAATAGGGGCTGAACAGAGAGCAAGATCTAAACAATGGAAAGTTTTACTACCCAAATGAAAGTGGGTATGGTCACCATTATTCAAAAGACAAAGAGAGTGATCAAAAATAAATTCCTCAATTTGTCTCCCTCGATGATTCGTGCTGTTACTACCCCAAAAAGAACTATGAGCGTTAAAATCCCCTATTATTATGAACGGTGCTGGCAATTCAGAAACAAATCTATCAAGTTCATGTTTATCAATGGCGGAATTAGGAGGCAAGTAAAGAGAACAAACTGTAATTAAGCGCAGTTGTGTGTGAAGTGGGATTACAGATGTGGGGTGGTCATGAGAGACGAGGAGAGCAACACCTCCCGATACTCTATCAGAGTTACCATCTCTTCGGATCAAATTATAACGTTTTATTTTCGATGGGTCGCTTGGTTTTAAGTATGTTTCTTGAAATGCCATGAAAAGAGGGTGAAAATTATTAATGAAGTTCTTGATTTGGTGCAATTTATTGCGAAAGCCAAGACAGTTCCATGAAATAAGTGTGGCCATAAAATCAGCGTTTACGTTGAGATTTTTCTTAACTTTGCCTGCAGTAACATCATCGAGCTGCGTAGAAGGTTCCATATCCATTTCAGATAGGTCTGAATAGGATGGGTTAATAGATAAAAGTTCTTCAGACAGAAGCAGATTGCTGACACCAAAAGATTTTAATTTTTTCCGAAGTTCTTACGTCGGTTTGTTATTAATGCATGCTTCAGGGTCTGTATGTACAGCAACAGCTGCAACAGGTGAATTACAACTGGAACTAGTATCTTCAGGCGTTGCAAGTTTAGATGCATAATAGTCAGCTCTAATTGGAAGTTTTTTCGTTTGTGTTATATTGGCTTTAAAAGGTTGTAATTTTTTGAAGGGAGGGCAAACAATTTTCGTCAATAATTCTTCGGTTTGAGTTGAACCGACATTAGTGTTTTCTGGTTTTGATTTCAAAAGAGAGGAATACGATACACCGGACTTAGGCATTTTATCATTGACTATTTGGCGGGCTTCTTTAAAGGATATGTTGTTTTTAATTTTAATGGCTAGGATTTCTTTCTCCATTTGCCATTTAGGGCAAAATTTAGAAGATACTGCATGAGCGCATGCGCATTTAGGGCATTTCAATATTTCTGAATCGCATGTGTTAGTTTCATGATCCGATGAAGAACATTTACCACATACCATTTTACCACGACATGATTGCCGGGAGTGACCATACCTCTGACACTGGTAACCTCTCAGAGGATTAGGTATGTATGGACGAATGTTACACCGAAAATATCCAGGACGTATGAATTTTGGTAGAACAGGTGTTTCAAATGTAAGAACAGCATGCGTTGTGGGAATTAATCGTCCATCACGTCGAACATGAATGCGACGAGCGGCGCAGACTCCCTGGGATCGTAATTCTTCCATTAATTTTGTGTCAGAGTGCTGTACAAGAGATTGTTCCGAGACAACCTCCCATGAGAAATTCAATGTCTTGTGAAGATATACTTTTATTGGCCATGAACCTAAGGTAATTAGTTTACTCAAAGTATCTGCCTGCTTTTTGGATTTCGTTTCAATAAGTAGATCGCCAGAAAGCATTTTCTTAATATCTGATACTTCACCAAAGGTAGATAGAATCAATTTATGTACACGGAATGGAGAAAGCGCATGAAAAGTTTCATCTGCATGCATAATAAAATAACGAGATTTTGATGTTGCTTCAGTGACGTTTGAGAAAAAGTCTATACAAGGAGGAATTCAAATTCGGGAACCGATGGCACCGCCCACCACGGAACCCAACAAGGGAAGGCAATTGCTGGCTCTGGGAATTCCCAGCCTCAGTATCCGCCCTGGCGTTAGCCGGAGCCTATACGCTAAGGAGTCTACCACCTTTAAGGCAGAGCCCCAGAAGGTGACCCCTTCGCTTGATCCCTAGCAGACTAACCACTCTGATGGCTAGCTACCGACAGAACTGATACACTGGGGACCTACAGTGCACCACCCGTCTAATGGGTTGCCACGCACGGTCAACACGTGGGGTTTTTGGCTGTCCATGAGAAGCAAGAAGCAAACAGAGTAACGACAGCTTCTCATGAAGAGCTCCCTCGCTTGCCGTCGAGGGATAGAAGGACCAAGCAGACAGCAGAAGGCGTAGGGGAGAATGAATTGAAAGGGAGTAAAGATCCCTGGGTACCTCGAGATTGGGACACCCGTACTCACCTAAAGAAAGTGGGCCCGTGAGGTACAGTATATTTGGAATTCACTCTTTTTATACAGGATATTTAAAAAAAATTACAAATGTTCTAAATATAATCTTCTGCAGCAGACTCGAATAACCTTCACTTTTTAATTATGACAATGGAAACGAATATACAGATTATCCCTATGAAGATGCTGAGCATTAAAATACTTCCAGGTATTTCTCTCACGAGGGAATTTAAATCCATAGCCGTTTGCTTTTATATAATTGGAATAAAGTTAAAATGTTTTCCCAATATCCAAAAAGTGACTATGCCCAATAAAAGTGAAAGATTCCTTAAAAGTTACTATATGAAATGTTTTTTTCTATATTTCCAGATTTTATCATATTTTTAGTTTTTATTTTTAAAATATTAATGGAAATTTTTCCCATAATGATTATAAGAGACTGAAGAATTGTATTTGTTGAGTTTTCTGTCATTGTATTAAATATGACTTTGTATTTGTCAATATACAAAAAGCGTCAAAAAATGCTACATGTGATGACAATGTTAATAATATTTCTTGCAGGATACAAGTTGGTCCTTAACACACAGAAATCTTTCGAAACTGACGTATTCTTACTTTTCTCAGTCATTCTTCATTTGTAATTCTTGATATCAGGCTCTTTTACCAAAGAGAGGGCAAAGAAAATCCGAGTAATAATTCTTCGGAGTGAAAAAATAACTTATAATAGAATCATATGAAGATTTCTAGTTTCGATTATTTTCATCAACAGGAAAGTAGTCTTAGTTTATGGAAAATCTATCCTTTAAACAGATCATTTATAATCTTAAGCTTTACTGCGCTATTGACATATGGAATTTTGTTAGGTACTCTGGGAATATAGGTCCAAGACAGGAGCAATTTAGGACGATGTTTGCTTCAAAGTAAATATTTTCTAGGAAAACAACGCACACTTTCGATGTAGCCTAAGGCACCTGTCATAAACCAGGCCGACGACAAGGCCAGCGATTTTGAGCCGAGTTTTAGCGACTCTTGTTTCAGGTCGCCATCTAGGGCCAGGAGCTACTTAGCTATCTTGCATCACAGCCCTTTTTACGAGGTGGACTTCATTCACACATTTCATTTACTCATCCACAGAGCATTATTAAGACCTGAATCAGAGAGCGATCATCTCTGATCCAGTGCATTGTATTGTCTCGCTTGGAGAGCTACGACAGATTTATGCACACACTAGCCGCCATGTGCGAGGAAGATTTTCTGACACTGGGGTTCGAGCTCGTAGCCCAGCGGATGCGAGCCCAACATCCTACCAGCCGGACTATCCTGGCTCCCAAGATTATTCTTATTTTACCAATAGAAATAAATTTTGAAGGTGAAATTGCTAGTCTTTCCTCTGTAAACAGTCACTGTGGCGAATTTTATTTCATTCAATTTTAATTCCCTTGTCTATTCATTTTCAAGAAATACTCAACTAAGCTTTCAATTCATAGTCATCAAAATTTTTATAATAAACCGCTGAATAAAATTTCATTTAGTGGATTTTATGTAAGAGAATATGTAAAATTATTAAAAATGCGTTCTAATAATTTGGATTTTTCTGTAATTGTTTTGAATCCCGTAACCGAATATGTTGTATAATTTAATTAAAATTCAATGCAATTAATTTAATTCAAATTCAATTTAATTGATTTAATTCTTCTTACGATGATGCATTTTTTAAGTGAATTCTAACTTATAATTAATTTTGATGCGTTTCTAAATAATTCTAAAATTGGCCACGAATTAAAAAAATTCTAATCCTCTGCGCTTATTCCTTACTTTCAGAGAAAAAAAATTTTCGAATTCTTCCTCACTCCAAATTTTATAGCTTCAGGTTTCAATTGCTTCTTCGTAACAGGTTTATTATCATTTCTTCATTTATGAGGTCGGGGAAAATTTCACACTCCTTTTATTTTTGTCTATAAATTATAGAAGTATATCAGTGTTAACAATTTCTTGCTAACAAATTGTTCACAATACCCAACAACAATTTATATCACACCTGATGTCAAAAATGATTAAGGTCGATGCTCACATCTTAGAAAATATTTCAACAGGAGATCCCATCAGACCATTTTTCGAGGAAGCATTCTTAGAGTGTTCTCCTTTCTATTTTTCAGTATACAAAGTACAGAGAAAATATTGGAATCTCCAAAAAGAAATTTGAACTTAGTATATTTTTCTCCACGCTTCAAATGTCCCTGACTTCGAAAAATACATTTTTTGCTTCGTGTCTATCTGAAAGTGATAACTCATTAACGCTTTGAGCTAGATGAATAAAGTATGGTATACGGACTTTAGATTGAATTGTAAATTTCTGTTGAAGTTTGAAAGAAATCTATTCTTAGGTAAGCTAGTCTGTTTGTGCTTGATAACCACAAAACGTGAAAAGATAGAGAAATACAATTTGGTACACAAGTTTAGCAACTAAAACGTAGATTCGTAGCAAATTTTGAGCCAAATCTTTCGAAAAGTTGACCATTTGTCGCTCTATACTTTCATATACATATAAAAGCAATGAAATTCGGCATGCGATCTTGCGACCACAACTGTAGTGTCGGGTCAAATTTTGTTTTCGATTCGCTGAAAAACAAGCAACAGAAATGCATATTTGCATGATAGATTCAGAAAAAGATGCCAAAAATTATATTTCAATTATTCGCCAAAACTAAGTAAGACCTTCAGGGTCATGCTTCATGTCATCATTTCATGCGCCAAGCAGGGTTTTGTGTTCTTATTGTTTGGAGATGAAGTGTAGGAGAGGCCACTCCCGGATAAGGCGTTTAGAATCGATTTTACTGGGACTCCTAAGCGTTTAGAATATACGTTCATAAGGAAAATCTTCTGCATGCATTTTATGGTCCATTATTTTACTTGGATTCATTATAATCGTCTGGCAATTTGGGCATATCACTGTAAGAAAATATGTATCTATGTATTTCAAATTTTGGTAAAGTGTAAGAAATAAACGTTCCTCAACACTTGATATATTGTTCATCTGAATAACATCATTATTATATCTATCATTTACTTTCTATTATTTCTCGTTTGTTCTAGAATGTTCTTATAATTTCTGTATCTTATATATATATATATATATATATATATATATATATATATATGTAATTAAATACAGCATAAATTAAATGGAGCTTTAGAGTACAAATATCAAAGATATATGTTTATATGAGAAATGCATTCGGAAATGAACTATATAATGAGAGGAAACATTTTTCATTGACAAAAGTAATTCATATAAAATCAGAAAAACTATGTATCAACTCACTAGTATAAAAAAAATGTTTTCCTTAAAGGAAAAATGCGAAAAGAAAATGCATACATACATTTAGTAACGCATAATAAAAGACAAAACGAATTGTGACAACAAGCATGTAGAAAAATTAACCGAAATGTGCAATTACACAATAAATTATAAATATTCATTTAACAACCATTCGAGTTTAGTAATTCAGTAAAATTGAATTATGAAATTTCTTCGCAGAAATTTTACTCTATATGATACTAGATACGAAGGTCTACAAAAAACCAGATAAACATGAACGGAGATTAAAGAGATCAATTTTCGTTGATATTTTCTATTTAAGATATTCAACAGAACCAGAAAATCACCAAGGGATTCTTTGAAAATCTGGATATCAAGAATTCTCATTAACATCTTTATTCCAATCGCATGAGAGGAACATTGAGCGAAATGGATTGAAATCCCCTGCGCACTGAGTGCACAATAACTGTCAAAATGAAAAATCAAATATTCGCGTTCGGATCAATGAGGTGCAAACTCCCGAGCATATAACAAAAATGTTAACTTCAAAAACAGAAATCGTTAATACGAATTTCTGATCTCGATCGATCATCGAGCCGGGAAAAAGAACACTTTATCCTTTAACTGCGTCTGATTTTTTCTTACCCGTACACGTGGGTTGCAGCATCAGACTATATCATGTTAATATTCAATGAATATTTATCGTCATTTTACTATGTAAATTGGATTCGCTCTTATATAAATGGACTCGGCCAGGATTTGATTTTTCGCATTCTAAACCACTTCTAATCATTTCTCTAAACCACTGAAGCACAATAATAGCTTATTAACTTTTAAAAAATAGACGATATAAATAGTTTAAAGTCAGATTAAGTCATTAATTTTGAAAAACAAAGAATCCATCAAAATGTAAAGAATTGAAAATTTAGAAAGTCGACTGTACACAGAGAAAAAATTAACTTCTTTTTATTATATGAGGGGAGAATTTTCAATAACCATTTTTGTCTTTGACGCTGATCATGTGGGAGATTTTGTATCTTTATTCGGGAGGGGGGGGGGGGGAAAGAAACAGCAAAAGGCATGTAGGGATGTGAATCTGAGACATTTCACGCCCAAAGCGAGAATCATATTTCTAGATTACTGAGCAGCGAAAGATAAGGGTTGATCTTTCGATCTCTTCAGATTAGAAATTCTTTTAAATGAAAAAAAAACTTCTTTCCTTAACTGAAAAACTAGTCTTTTCTTAATTGACAAATTTGAAAACTGCATTAAATAAATAAAGTAAATTTATATATTTTTATTAGTATTATTTATCCAAATGTCCAAAATTTAAAAAAAAAAAACTTTTTTAAAAGTATAAACAACTGATCAAACATACGAAGCAAAATCATGCAGACATGTAACGCTCACAGCAAAGCTATTGGAATATGAACCATTATGAATATCATTCTATTAAAAATTCTTAGGTATTCATTAAAAATTAACAATACATTATAAACGTGATAGAAAATAGTTGCTTATGCAAAACTTTTTTACAAAGATTTCAAAAAACAATTTGATAATAATATATTTCATAAAAATAAAATATTTCCTGTCTTTCTGTGTATACTAATAAAAACATATATATTTTTTAATTTATTGTATTTTTACTATTCATTGTATTTTGAAACGATTTATTGTGAAAATGAAATATTATCTACTTCTGCTTTGCATCCTAAGTTAATTTCCTTATTTTTGAGAAGATTAGAGGAATGAAACTGTCAATCTTTTAAAGTTATCCTTCCGTTATAAGTTAATTGAAATCTTGGTAAATATACTTAAAAACAAAAACTTAATGCTTGAAAACAAAAACGAAATATACTTAAAAACAAAAACTTAATGCTTGAAAACAAAAACGAAATATACTTAAAAACAACAACTCTATTAATTAATTAAAGAGGATCAATTGAGAACATAAAGTAGACAAAAGAAGTTGCTACAAATAAGATTAAGATCCTTTCAGTATACCAAAATTTATGAAAAAATATCAATAACATTTATTTATATGACAGACTATAAGACAGGGACGCCCGCTATGTTTATGGAATATGGATTTCAATCATCTAAAGCAAACACACAGAGAAAACACACTTCTAGCTTTCAGATTTTCTTCCAAGAAAATGCTTGTTATCTATTCTAAAATATAATATTTAAGATTCAAATTAGGATTCCTACAGTTCACTTCGCGTTTTCGTTAACAAAAATAAGTTCCATATGTTTTCTTATACATATTTTTAAAGAGCAGCAAAAATTTAATCACCATATATATTTTCATTCGTACATTTTAATCTATTCTATAATTCAAAATTTGTAAATAACTACTCTAGCATCTTATTCGAGAAAGTCATTACAGAAAATATTACATTTCGCCATTCAAAAAATTCATTTCGATGTTTGGCAAATGCAGATGATATTAGCATCTACTGTACTCAAAACCTGATCACAAAAAATGTTCTATCCTATTTTCGTATGAATGAATTCGATTTTCTCTTCTTTCCGTTCTATTTAATAAATATCGATGTTACTGAAATTTCTACAATCCGAAATAGAAATCCAAATTAATTTGATCGAAATCATCTGAAAAAACAAAAAGAAAATTACATCAAGTTTCAGACTTGCCATATTTTTGTTCTTTTCATATTGATAGTACTCATAGAAATATTCTATCTGTTTTTTGCAAAAATGTAAATATGATTGTAGTTTGTGTGTCACGGCCATATTATACATGATTTTGTATCTAGCAATTTACCAAAAACGTCTAGAATTGTTTCAGATGACTAAAAATCTTAGTCAAGAATTCGAAATGTTTTCCAAAAACAAACTTTAAAAAATCAAATACCCATACATTATTTTTTTAGGTTTTCGTACAGATTATTAGTTATGAGCATAGTTTTGCGTTAATTCATAATTACCCTTAAATGAATTTGTTTTGAGATTTTATCAGTTCAATTAGAAAATCATGCGATATCATTTATTATTTTGAGTCTACAAGAACTGAAATCGGTATTCGATTTCGTAACAAAAATTATTTCTTGCATTTTTATATCTTATTATTTTTTAATTTGCAATTGCATCCGAATACTTTTTCAGCGACATTTACTTTGCTTCACAAAGACATTTCTCTTAAAACGTTTCAAGATTTATTGAATAAAAATGAAGTTGTTTGGGAATTAATGATTGAATTTTTTTTAGAATTAATGAAGGATAAATGATTAGATCATTTATCCTTCCAGTCTTTATTACAATTCTTATCGCCATAGTAACCTTATTTCGAGCGGGATATAATCTGGTTTTCCGCGAGACAGCATCTGTATCAGGAAACTGCTACTTTTTTAGTTTGCAATTGTCTTCTTTTCTTATAATTCATCTTTAATGATATCAGTCCTTTTTAACGAGTGAAATAGTAAAGAAATGAAAAGGAAAGTTTCGAAGTGCATTTAAAAAACTTCTCAAAGAATTATTTGAAAAACTGCAATTTACAACATTTTTACATTCCAAAAATCAGTTTGATGGTTTGGAAAACTATTCACTAGACAGATCACTTTACATCTCAGGTTTTGTTACGGGAGTTTACTGGGCACTCTGTGAAAATGAACTTATTTTTCTTCTAAAGCAAACTTAAAATTTTAACGGGGCAGTTTAACCATTTGAATATCACAAATATATTTAATTTTATAATTAAAAGTTAGCCGGGAATCTGATTGTCCATTTTTATTAAGATCAATTTACCATTTATCATTTTATAGTCCATTAATCATTTTAGAGAATTCATTCATATTTTGGAACTGAAATGGATGACGGTCGTGAAACAAAAAAGGTTTGTTTCTAATTTAAAATCCTTTTATAGTTAATGAATAAAAAAAATTAGAAAGATGTGAATGAAACGATGTTTCATAGTTGACTATGAAAAGGTGTCATTTGAAAAGGTTTAAAATTTTCTTAAAAAATTTCGAATTAAAAATTTCGTAAGGGACCTTCCAGATATTAAAATGAGAGCAAACTTCAACATTTCCTATATAGCAACATCCGATTTTCTCCAAACGTTTTAAAACAACATCAAAAGTTACTCCCGGAAAACCAAATTACATTAGTTTAGGCCTATTTATTTCGAAATTATGTGCTAACGAATTTTTGACATTCTAATGTTAAAATTAAATTTTTAATTTTTATTCAGATCTTTAACATTTATAAAGTTATTGACCTAAACTCTTTTTTTAAGAAAATATAAAATTCTTATGCATTTTCCATATATATTTAAATGAAAAAAAATACAATATTAGTGTTAAAAAATTTTTAAATTCCAACAAATCGAAGGATTTGACCATTTATATAAATATGTAAAATTTCAGCTCATTCCTAAGAAGAGTAGTTGTCCAGTTACATTAAGTTTTCTGTATTGCTCCTAAATCGATGCATTTTGGAGCGCGTTCAGAAATATCAAAGTATCGACATGTTTTGACTTACATTGAAATGCTGCCGATTATGCATTCCTTGAAACATATATCGTTTCCTGCATTGTCGTTATATATATATATATATATATATATATATATATATATATATATATATATATATATATATATATATATATATATCACTTAAAGAATATAGCAAATTCTACAAACATTGTGACGAATTATTTGTCTTAGTAATGTATGAATAACGAACTCTATACTTTTTAACAACAACGGGTCATTTGTCATTGTTTGAATTTGTTGTTGTTTGTTTAAGTGTCCAATATATCTTTCATAAGAGTAAAATATTTTAATATCAATCTGCCGTAATTATAATTATTGCTTTATTGTATATAATCACAAATAAAATAGAAAAAATTCAGGCATCAAAAAATTATTTGTTAAGCATTTAGTACTGGTATTACAATTTGTAACTCTTTTAATTGATTTTATTAATCCATTTGATACATTTTATAGATAAATAAAAAATTTAATAAAATTATTTTTGTTTTATTTAAGCAAATAGGTTCAAATATAAATTTTTGATTATTAAACTTTTCTTAAAAATATCCAAATGAAACGTTACTCTTATGATTACCTATTTATAATAATTATTCATACAGTTATACCTAATAATAATATTATAATTATATATACGGATTTTTATAACTATATATTCTATCAAATTTCTAATCTTATAAGATATGTGATGAATTATAGCTTAAAAATTGCTACAACAATGGAAATTAAAGATATGAATGAACATTTAGAGTTATGTTATGCAACTTGCTTTTCACGACTGTAACATGCATATATCCTGTTTACATAACTTCATTCAATGAAATCTCTGGCAATCAAAAAGCATTTACATAAACACTTAGTTGCCAGTAAAATATGGAAGAAAACTGACTTACATTTTTCAGTGAATGAAAAACACAATTTTTTTGTATGTATCATTTCATATCTAATTATCAGTAGTAAGCAGTGATGATAAAAATAGTATATACTGATAATTGAAATGCAGGAATAAAGCGCAAAAGACTAAAAGGCAGTTTCATTTTTTTCTCTCTCTCTCAGAATCAGGAAGATAGTAATTTTAACATTAAAATTGATGTTTCTTTTAACTAGTAAAAAACTATATTTCATTTTACATTTTTTGCTTATATCACAAAGCTTTCCATTAGAATTCTTTCACCGAAATAGGAAATTAGACACAGGTACAATTTAGACGAAGCTTTCAATATTCTTGAATATTTCTTTGCAGAAAAAAAAAAATCGAAATTCTCCCAAAAGCTTTCACTAGAAATATTTTTCCTTGAATGTCGTTGCAATCGATTTTAATATGTAGATTGTAGCTTTACAGATGCTTTTAGAAAAATGACACAAAAATTAAAAAAATGCCATGTTCTGAGAAAATCGAAATATTATACATCTAAAATATGGAAAGAGCCCCTTAACAGAAATGGTCAAATATATCCTAACGTAATCATAATATATTAACTAAAAGTTGTTAAGAGTTTTTTTGGTCCATGCGGAATCCATTTATAAAATAAAGAAAGGTGTTGCCATAGAATATTTCAAAGTTTGTCCAATTTTAAATATGCAGACAACCCTCTATGAAAAATTTAGTCAGAACAACTTTTAGTATTCCTTACTACCTCAAAGTGATACTTTTAGTTTTCACATGCTATGATTGATTGCAAAATAAAACTTGGTGGCTTTTTTCCCCGCGACTGTACATACAATAGCTCGTCAAGAACCACTTCAACTAACACACGATTCACAGTTTCCCTGGCTTGGAGTATTTCTCTCACGCTTTTACGATACTGTTCACTCAAGTACATCTGATAAAATGTTTTCGCCTTTTATTATGATGATAAAAGAAATTTTTTTAAATCTTGCACCGTTTTTAATATGCATTATATATTTTAAAATAGTTTATACAAAAAGCAAAAAAGTACCCTGATTCTTTTGTACAAAGCAATTAAGTGCTTGAATTGTGAGGAAATGGCTGTAAAACCATCCATCATGTATAGCAACAAACCTTTTTATTCAATAAAATGATATTTGAAAGTCTATCAAAATTGTAGAAGATGGGAAAAGAATAAAGAGGTTCTATTATGTAGTTAAAACCCATTCACTGATACCATAAAGAAAATAAGAAAATCTATCGTTTCAAAATAGAAGTCCATTACAAAAATTAAATTTTGTGGAAGAATAACTTTTAGTTCCAATGAAAAGAAACTTTAACGAATATCGAACGGGTGCGCCTATTTGTTACTGCGTGAGATGTTGACATCAGTTAAACTGCGGACATAAGCTTCTCATATCCTTTTGTCAGATATTTCTATCGATTAGAACGCTTCTCATTTTTAAAGAAATCTCATAGGATTCAAATTAAAAATCTTATGATTCACTTTCACTTTCAATATTAGATATATATCTCCATAGCTTATAAAAGGTAAAGATGTATTTATATGTTTAAATATTCGATTTAAGTTTCTTTAAGTAAATGATCAAAATGTGGCAAAAACAGCATATTCAGTGCATTTTTGTTCCTAAAATCTTCAATATTCTTCATAAGTCTGAAGAAGGAACTCTGAGATAAATGTCATTACTGTAAACAGAGAAAATTGCGCTCGTCGAGAAATATGCGAAATATAATAAATGCAGAAAATTCTAAAATGTGCCCCACGCAAACTGTGACCTCAAAGACGGTTTTTTCATATAGGTCTCTTATGAGCGAATGCAATTTTATCTTCATTCCGTTCCACTTATTAGGGATGAAAATAATTCAACTTCCTGAAATTCAAAGTAGGAATCCAAAAGATAACTGTCGAAAACACCAGAAAAATCAAACTTCGAAATTTCGCATCAATTGTCCCACTCTCTTTAGTTTTGTCTTTTTCATACTGATAGCATTCTTAGGAATTTGTCATATATCATTTGTAGGAGATTGGAGGTATGAAAGCACTTCGTATATTGTGATTACATTACGTCTGGTGTTATATTTATCAATTTACCAAAGACGCCGAGAAATGTATCGGATGACAAATAATCTGAATCGAGTATTTGAAATGTTACCCAAAAACAATCTGAGAAAAATTAAGCACAAATGCATCATTTTCTCAGTTATTGCGCAGATGATCACAATTATTTTCTTCGCTTTGACTTGCTTCAACATTGTCCAAAGATACATATTTTTTTCGGCCTTAGAAAAGGGATTAGAAAGTCCTCTTATGTCTTACATTTTCGGGAGTATTAAAGGAATAGAAGCGGTGTTTAACCTGGTAACAAAATTCAGTTCTTGTCTTTTTGTATCTTATTATATTTTAACTTGCGACTGCATTCGAATTCTTTTCCAGCAACATTTGCTTCACCATCTCCACAAAGACATTTCCTTTGACACTTTTCAAAATTTATTACGAATTCATGAAATCATTTTAAATTTCATGAACTATATGGATGATCACTTTTCCTTTCCCGTCTTTATTACAATTCTAAGCACTATGATAACTTTATTTCGATCAGGATACAAACTTGCTTTCCGAATGCCATTATTAACACAAGAATATGTTTTCTCTTTTCAGGCGATAATTATCTCGTTATCTCTTCAATCGGCACTCATCATATCAGGGTGTCTCGCAAATGAAATGGCAGAGAAAGCAAAAAGAATGTTGCGAAATTCATTTAATAGTGTCTCAAAGAAAAACCGCACTTTACAGTCTTTTTACATTCCAAAAGGCAGCTTGACGGTTTTTAAAATCTATTCACTTAACAGATCACTTTACATTTCATGTTTTGCTACTTTGTTGACGTACGGAATTTTATTGGGCACTCTGGGAAAATGAGTTTAAATTTTCTTTTACTAATAAAAAACTTCTCAGAGTTTTTTATTACCAATCATCATAAATATTTCTTTATTTTAAATAAAATCTTAGCAATTCACGGCAATTTTTAAATGAATCGGAATTAAGTTCTTTATTCTTTATCATTAATAAGCAAATAAAAGGATAAAAAAGTGACATTATAATAATAGAACTAGTTATATTTCGAGAATAAATCAAAATATTTTATTTTACTTTAAGATGAAAGACGGTTTCATAAAATATTTCAGATAAGTAGTTTTTTTTCCAAAAGATTTTAGCATCTTCACGTTAAGGAATTCAATGGTTAGCATTTATCGAAATTTCAACGCCATTAAAATTCATATTTAAAGTTTACATGCTTATAGATCTCTATATTCATTCAGCCCAACCAGTGCTAATAACGGAAAGAAGTATTTGCCACTGATGCAACAATATCATTGTTTAGCTTCCGAAAAGTCTGTATTTTCTTTCCTAGCAAAAAAAATGCTTTTTTCAAGGATTTTAACAAATATCTCTTTCATGTTCGTTGAATTTCAATTCTTCATATTCGCTTTATTTTTCCTGGAAATTTTTATCCACCTCTATTTTTAACCTGAGGTTTGCAAATTTGTACCAAATTATTGAGTAACCCTTTATTTTGTACAACTGCTCAGAATCAATGTGTTTTCATTGGTTTCTGTGTGAAATCTACAATCCTAAATGAATCATGTAAACTACATTTCTTCACATATTCCTGAGTAAGAATTAAAATAAATTTCTAAGGTAGGACTAAGTAGAACTAAATATATTAAATTAAATTTCTATGACAAGATATGTATAACACAATAATTTGTTATACATATCCTACTTATTTAATATATGCACATAAAAATCGTTTTACTACAACTTTTCACCATTAGACTATTAAAGGGTTAATGCCATAAATAATTTAGCAACTAATCGAAAGGACACAAATAATTGTCCCCTGTCCCACTTAGAGCTGTTTGTTTTTTTGTGATGTTACCATGTTCTTAGCTATTGAATATTTATATCTTACATGTTTCTGTTGGACTATAGATTTCCCCTATAATTATTATGTAAAAGTCAAATTGTGACTGTTTCTGCGATTTTTTTCTGAAGTAATAGAAACTCATGACTGTAGAAATAAAACAAAAATGTTTGAAAAATATTTACGTTCCTACAAATAATTGTGTATTGCAATTATCTCAAATTTCACGCAATTACTCTCAATAATAAAAGGGAATGTGTGTGTGCGTGCGTGACAAAGAGATGCGAGATGATCTGCCGGCGCTGTGAAAGGCAAACTGCTTTATCTATAATTCCATATTTGTAATAAATAATTTCTGAAATATGGAAATACTCACCTCAGCACAATTTTTTAAGAAATATTAATAGAATTCAAACTCATAAAAATAAAATTGAATTTGGGTGTTTGTTAGAGATAACTTTAGAAAATATTACAGTATAATTAATTTTTATGCTATCTCAAACTGAAAAATTATCAATAATTATTACCTTTGCCATGACATCAATTTTTCTGTCATCTAAACTTTTCCTTAATTTTAACAAATTTTTAAAATTTTTTAATGTATTTTTCTGTTTAATTTCCTATAATGCTTTTCATTATTGTATTAATATTCAAAGTATTTTCAATGTTTATGTAAATTTTTAACTGAGAATAGTTTCTTTTTACTTTTCGAAAGGTTAGAAACGAATATTCTTTTCTCATATTTTTCGGTGTTTTAATGCATTTTAATTAATTTTTACTCCATTCATTTTTTTAATGAAAAATAAGGTGGTAAATATATTAAGTAATATATATTATAAGTTGAATGATTGTGATTGCTACTTTGTAATCATTTCTTTCTATTGGCATGCTTTAATTCCGCTATGGATAGAATGTATTGCTTGCACCATCTTCTCTGTACGATATTTGAAGACTGTAAATGCATAAAATTTAGTTTTATAAGTGCTGAATTACACTCACATTTTGCATTTTTTTATTGTAATGAAATAATGGCTTTCAAAATAAATGTAATATTTAACTATTTTCTATAGTAAATAGCCTATTGTTTATTTTATTGTGGATTTGTATTTTCTCATATATGAAATGTACAAAGAGAAATTATTGTAATTCGATCAAAGATTTGGATGAAGCCTCATGTCTTAGGATTCTCTGAATCTGAAAAACACATTTTGTAATTATATCGTAATGTATAAAAGGATTTTTGTAATCATATCGATATATCGGCGAATACAGTAGTTCAAAAATTAAATAAACTTGAAAGTTGAAATTTAATATGTAATCTTTACAGCAGAATTGTAGATTTTTATCAAATTTTGACAGCTATTAATGAAAAGAAGGTCTTCTGATTTAGTGTGCCACATGCATGTGATCACAGTCATTTGAAAAATAACAAAAAAATGCTGGAATTTAGAGAGGTAACCCGTTTCAATATTTTTCTAGCATTATACAAAACATTATACAAAATGAAAGTGTAATAGTTGGTTCAAACTATACATAAACAAGAAGAACACAAACAGGAAAAATTGTTTCTTGAAAATGATTTTAAATGATTAAAAGTCATTTATCATATAGTCCTAAAATCACATTATCATTTATGCCCTACGAAGTAAACAAATTTATAATAATTCGTTTCCCGTTCTTTAACAAACAATTTCATAATAAATAAAAAATAATTGTTCAAAATAATATCATTTACGATAACTTTTATTTAAGTTTTCTATTCAATTTTTCTATTTCTTTCTATTTAATCACTTTACTACGTTATGTTTAGCACGGAATCAAAATCTTCAAAGACACAGGCACCACTTACAAAATGTTCTTTAAGGATGATTTGAGATAAGAAAATATCTTTGATAGTTGCAATTAAATATTGCACAAGAGGTAAAATAGGTGATAATAATCGTTCAAAATAAATCGATTTGGTGCAATTTTGTTTTATTGGAAACACTTAATTTATCGTTAAATACCCTTTTGTTTAAGACACTAACTTCATGTTATTTTGATTATCTTTGTTTGTCGTTAAATTTTAACAGTTTGCGTTCATTTGTTCCTCATGTTTTCTGAAAAAAGATAAGTATAATTAAATGTACGCACACAGATATATCATGTCTGAATTAGTGACTATTTAAATTCTTATTGATTTAAAAAATTTCACATTTCTGTATCATTTTTACTCCAGTTTTAATTTTATTGCACCCCATGATAACGCTGCATGTATGAAGGCTTAATTGATTCCGCGGTCTCTGAAAATATTCACACGCCTTATCTTACTTGGAAAAAAGAAGAAAGAATTGTCTGTCTTATCGCCATAACTAAATATTTTAAGACAATGTTTGAAATAAATGACTCAATATTGAGGAATAAAAAAAAACAATTCCAGGACTTATTTTGTTTTGTAATAAATTATAGTAAATTACAAAATATAATGAGTTGTTTTACATATTGAAGAAAAGAACGTAGCTTTACGACATTAGATATGTATCTGCTTGCTATAAAGTATTTTTCATTTAGTGATATTTGTTTCTCTGAGAAAAACTAGAGTGAGAATCAAAATAATAACCCCGAAATTAATTAGTTGTTAGTTTTACGGTCACTTTTGATTAATTAATATTTTATAAATTTGTCTTCTTCGCGAAAATACAAAAATATCCCTATTCATAAAACAATCGGCAAACCTTTAGATTATCATTCATTCTTTCATCGTGCAATGCAAATTTGGATCCTCGTTTGAATTTCATATTGCATACGTTGGAGCATAGAGGCTGACATTTGGCATAAACGTTTCTAATGCATCGTTTAAGGTCATGCAACTTTTGTGGAGGAGTCGATGCACCTGATGTTTCGGGTATGCCTACAGGAAAACGTACAGTGAAGTCAGATTAGGCGAATGTGGTGGCCAATCTTCGAAATCTCAGTGCCTAACTATTTGATAGCGAATTCCTTGACGAGATACTGCTTCATTGGAGATGCCCTGTGAGAAAGCGCGCTTTCATGTTGAAGTCATAGATTCCCAAGATTAAACAGCAGGATCTGCACAAATCAGGTATTACGTTTTGTAACAGTTGTAAATATCGCGTACCGTTAAGATGCCATCATGAAATATTGGGGCGATTAACTTTTTATTACTAATTGCAAACCAAAAATTTAATAGCAAACCGTATTTGATGTCGGAAGTCGGTAAAACATATGGGATTTTACAGCTACCAGTGAAAAGCATGTCTCATTTGTACTCACTATATCGGAATGTTGACTAAATCTATATCTGATTCATGGCAAAGTTGCACCATGCATAGCAGAGCTTGGCATTCCTGTCCAGTAAAACCTGTTGAGGGATTGGTCAGTATGAATGAGCACCAAATTCACTTAGGAGCTTCTTAAATTAACTTTTTCAGAGACCACAGTGCTCACTAATCTCTCCTGTGCTGCTTTTCGGATATACAAGACTAATAATCTGGTTGAAGTTGCCGTCCTATCTCAGCTAGTCTGTCAGTTCGAGCTCGACTAGCCAAGCAGTCTGTCTCCTTTAAACGTTTTGCAACAGTTGTTGAGAAGGATACAAGCCTGCAGGGAAACAAGCAGAACATTGCTGCTTGCTGATCGTGCCTTGTGTTGAGACTCTACCTGAATTTCATTTCATTCAGTCGTTTCTCCGCTAATAAGATTCAAAGATTGGGATCGTAATGTGAAATAATCCACTCGTTATTAATCCGACTCCATTTTATTATCTATCTAAATTACAATTCTATTTACATGCTATATTTATATTTAGTTGCCATATACAAAAACATACATTGGTTTCGCGCGCAGTTAATTCTGATTTTAGAGTTGTAAAAGCAAGTTATAGCTCTAGTATGATTAAAGTTAAAATTAGTTTTTAGCCAAAGGCGCTCGTAACATCCTCCCACCTTTTGATTTTTAAATTAGGAGGTTACAAAATCAAAATTAACAAAATATTGCATTCAAAATATTTAGAAATCAAAACATGAAATGCACATATTTGAAAAGTACATAATAAAGTTTAAAAGTTAGTTAAAACGTGAAGGTTTAACCACTTTTCTTCCACTTCTAGTTTTTGTTTCATAGTCGTTATTTTCCGAGCTCGGGATTTCGATTTCTTCATACGAAGCAACCGGTTCGTTTTTTCTCGCACCCACAGGATCGTCATGGTCTAATTCCAAGGGGTATAAACGTTGCACTGGACGCACAAGTTCCCCACTCGCTGTTTTTAGCTTCACTACTCGGATGCAGCCATCTTTCCCAGGAAACACTTCGATTACCAATCCCAAAGGCCAGTCTAGTCGCTTTTTGATATCACTTTCAATTATAACAATATCTCCCACTTGCACTTGTCTAGATTCCTTTCCTTTTGGCTTCTTCTGGATTAACAAGCTTAGATATTCTTTTCGAAATCTTTTCCTCAAGTCCTCTCGTAATTTTTGTTGATACTGATATCGTTTGGAGATATTTACTTTATCCAAAGTATCCAAATCGAGAACTCCTACCTTTGTAGTCTCTTGAATGAACATTGAGGGAGTCAGTGGAATTAAATCATTCGGATCTTCCGATAGATAATTCAAAGGTCTAGAATTGATGTTGGCTTCTACGTCACAAAGAATAGTGAACATTTCTTCGTAATGAAGCGATGCCTTTCCTAAAACTCTTCTTAAAAGCTTCTTCACCATCTTAATCATGCTCTCAAAAAATCCGCCCCACCAAGCAGCTGTTGGGGGGTTAAATTTCCACTGAATTCTTAAGACGGAGGCTTCATTGACAATCTTGTCCCAATCAAGAGAACCCATCAAATTATTTGTTCCAGTAAAATTTGTTCCGTTATCGCTGTATATAGTCCTAGGTCGCCCTCGTCTTGCGACGAATCTTCTAAAACCTAGAAGGAATCCATTAGTTGAAAGACTCTGTATTAATTCCAAATGAATGGCCCTATATACAGCGCAAGTAAAAAGCAAGATCCAGGCCTTTTTCCCATCCTTTAAATGAAGCGGCCCTGCTAAATCCACTCCAGTGACTTCGAATATCAAGGCTTCCCGTACACGATCTTCCGGTAGTGGCGCAGGAATTGATTCAATTTTCTTGCTCGTATATCTTTTGCATCTTATACACCTTGAGAGCACTTTCTGGACAGTTTTTCGGCCCTGCAGAATCCAAAATTTTTGACGGATATCTGTTAGGACAACTTGAACTCCAGCATGGGAAGAGATCAAATGATGTTCGAAAATCAATCTCTCCACTAATGGGTGCTTACAAGGCAATACTAGAGGGTATCTAAAATTTTCTTCATCATCTCGTCTAGTAATTTTAGTTTTCAATCTAATTAGTCCATCAGAATCATTAAACACACAGAGTGATTTAAGTTTTGATCTTGCATCTTCGTTATTAAAGGTTTCTTGTTGCACGATTTGTATCACCTTTCTTTCGGCGGCATCTAGTTCTGCAACAGTTAAAAGATCTTTCATCTTGTTAATTGGATTTCGGCAATTTTGTACAAATCGTAGCATCCATGCTATCATTCGCACAATTTTAGAATATCTTGAGAACTTGTACAAATACCAGGATTTATTCAGATCTGTAGAGTTGACCAAAGTTACGACCCTCTTTTTCCTTTCCCGGAAAACCTCTTCAAAATTGTATTCAGAGTCTGTCGCTGGCCATTCTTCTTCTGGAAGTTTCAACCACTGTGGACCCTCCCACCATCTCGATTTCAAAAATCCTTGGATTGAACAACCACGGGAAGGGAGATCAGCAGGATTGCAAGTGCCTGGGAGATGCTTCCAAGCATCCTTTGAAGAAAGTCTTCTTATTTCTTCTACTCTGTTATTCACGAACGTACCCCAATGATCTTCTTTTTGAATCCAATGAAGAGCAACAGAAGAATCTGTCCAATAAAAAGTAGGTACGTCTCTCAAAGACATAGAATTTTTAATATCTGAAGTTAACCTAGCTCCAATGCAGCATGCTAGTAATTCTAGACGAGGTATTGTAATAACCTTTAAAGGTGCTACTCTACTTTTTGCCTCTATAAAATATATTTTGACTTCCTCTCCCAAGGTATTTCTCAAAAATACGACAGTACTGTATGCAACTTTGCTGGCATCACAAAAGGTATGAAGACTTAGTCCTTCGGTGCAGCCATTGATCTTTACACATCTAGGGATCTTAACTTCAGACAGCAATTTCAAATCAACAATCAAAGTTTTGAATTTTTTCTGAATGTCATCTGGTAGAATTTCATCCCACCCTAAGTTTCTTTTCCAAATATTTTGCACTAAGAGTTTTAAACATATTGTCACAGGACATAAAAATCCAAGTGGATCAAATATCTTTTGAGACGTTGACAGAATATTTCTTTTACTGCAAACATCAAAATTAAATTCTGTATTTTGTAAATCACAGAAAAGGAAATCTTCATTTGTATTCCATAACAGTCCAAGTACTGAGGTTGGAACAGTTGGCTCGTCCCGACTTAGGTCCCTTGTATATTCCCAACCTCGAAGATCAAAACAAGCCTTGGAAAGCAACAGCTTTGCTTCTTGAATGAATCGGGTAAGATCATCTTCATTGCGCACGGATGTCACACAGTTATCTACATAAAAGGAATTCTTCAATATTTCGGAGGTTTCAGGAAAGCACTCTTTACTTTCCTCTAGATGATTCATCAAAACCGCTGCCAAGAGGAAAGGACTACAAGTGAGGCCAAAAACAAGACGGCGGTGACGAAGTATCTCAAATTTTCTTGTTTCGTAATCTTTCCACCAAAGAAATCGCAAAACATCTTGATCCTCTTTTGCAATTGAGATTTGAAGAAAGGCTTTTTTAATATCAGAAATTACCCCAATGTTATTTTGTCTGAATTTTCTTAAAATGGGTGGAATTTGCTCTATTAAATTTGGTCCCTTTTCCAGACAGTCATTTAAGGACGGAACTTTCTTAACTCGACAAGAAGCGTCAAACACTGGACGTACTTTGGTTGATGAGTTTTCCTTAAAAACACCTCGGTGCGGCAAATAATAACTTGGATTTCCCTCCTCCATTTTGGGCACTTTCTCTATTATATTTTCCTCAAGCCATTCTTCAAAAACAGCTTCATATTCTGCATATTTCTTTTCACCTTTTAACTTTTGTGAAGTACGGATACAACGTTGTTCAGCTGTGGATCTATTGTCTTGTAGAATTTCTTTTGCTTCTATCCAAGGTAGCTTAACTATGTATCTGCCATTTTCATCTCTATCCACTGTTTTCATAAAATGATCCATTGCGTTTCTTTTCATTTCTTCTTTAGATTTAGTTTCAACTGGATCCATAATACCTAAAGTTTCTAATTTCCAAAGATCAGAGATAGAGCTATTTTGTATTAGCATTGAAGTCACCAGTTGAGCGGAAGTATTTTCCTCTTTTCCTCCAAAAACTTTACCCATGATCAGCCAGCCTAATTTTGTTTCATATGCTACTAATCCACATTTCAGAGCATATATATTTCCTGAGAATAACTGTCCGCAAAAGTCAGCTCCTATCAGCAATTCAATGTCCGGACAATCTTTGCCTTGATCAGAGAGTATTATATTCTTTTTCTTCAACTCCTTTTGCCAATTTCCTTTGTGGATCCGAGGTATTTTTCCGCATATAATTGGTTGATCGAGGACTTGCATATCGTAAGTGAATCCCGTATTCAAATTCTGAAGGGTTATTTCATATAGTCCATGATCTTGTTTTTCTAACGTAGATCCACCAAATACCGAATGTATGATATTTTTAACTTCAATGGGCCTCAGATTCATTTCTTTAATTGTTTTCTCTAATAAGTATGATCGCTGCGAACCACTGTCAATAAGAGCTCGTACTCTGCGTGTTTTTCCTTCTGCTTTAATATTAACTTGCAATGTTTGAAGGAGAACTTCTTCAGCAGCACACTGATTGGATAAATTGACATTTAGATTCTCTTCCACCTCAGGTGTTTTGACTTTTGGTTTGTTTGTTGGCAGATCTGGACACATCAAAGTCCAATGCCTCTTATTACAAAGCAGGCACTGTACATTTGACTTGCAAATTCTTGACCTATGGCCAGGCTTTAAACAAGTGAAGCAGCATTTTTTATTTTTCAAAATCTTTTGTTTCTTTTCAAAATCAAATTTTTTGGCATAGTAACATTCTTTGCTTTCGTGAGGTTTTTCACAAAAACCGCAGATGGTATTATGTTTTCTTTTTTCTGTACCTCCTGAAAACAAATCTGTAGCAGTAGCCACAGAATCAGAATTCCTCTCCTTACACACCTTAGGCGCAAATCCTGATCTCGCTAAGCGAATTCTTTCCTCACCTTCTATTTCTGTTTTCAGAAAGAGTAATAAGTTTTTCAGTTTTTCTGAATAAGCATTGCTTTCCGGGTCATGATTTGCTATTATAATTGGATTACGCAGCCATACCCTGAATATATCTTCAGGTATGCAGGATTCCACCAGGGGGAAAAGCATTGCTGAATACTTGTCTGATGTTAAACCAATTGATTCTAGAGCTCTTAAGTAAGTTTCTAATTTATCATAAATTTGCGACGTGCTTAATTTCCTTTTAGCTTCTGAAGCATTTATTATAACTAATTTTAGTAGCTCACGAACGTAGTATTCAATAAGCAACTCATCCTTTCCGAAACGCGATTTTAAACTTTCTATTGCCTTGCAATAATTCGCATTTGTTGGAGGATAACTGTCTATAATTTCCCGAGCTCTAGTTCCTTCACTTACACATTGGATCAAATATTGAAATTTGTCTTCATTTTCTAATTTATCATCATCATGAATACGCTTAAATTGACTCCAGAAAGCCAGCCAATTCTTAATTTCACCGTTAAATTTAACGAGTTCTATTTTAGGTAACTTAAGTTTTCGTTTAATTCTAGGAGAAACAGAACCAACGCTTTCCTTTTCAGCGTAAGAAAGTTTAGTCAAATATATGTCCACATTTACTTTCGCATCAATCATTTTTGTGCGGTATTCTTCGATTTTCATATACTCATCTTCATACTTTTCGGTATCAGAATTTTCCAGAAGAAAACTACATATTTCATTATCTAATTTGGCCAAATCCGAATAAATTCGTTCCAAATTGCCAAAAAGTGATTTAATCTCTTTTTCCTGAGGTTCATCGACCTTTAATCTTTCAATTAAAACATTATACGTTTTCGTAAAGTTAGATCTAATAGGTATTCGCTTCTTAACGGACATCTCCATTTTTATTTCACTACTTAATTCTTATTGCAAATAAAAACAGACGTACCGTATTTTTAGCAATCACGTCCGGGTTCACCACAATGTTGAGACTCTACCTGAATTTCATTTCATTCAGTCGTTTCTCCGCTAATAAGATTCAAAGATTGGGATCGTAATGTGAAATAATCCACTCGTTATTAATCCGACTCCATTTTATTATCTATCTAAATTACAATTCTATTTACATGCTATATTTATATTTAGTTGCCATATACAAAAACATACATTGGTTTCGCGCGCAGTTAATTCTGATTTTAGAGTTGTAAAAGCAAGTTATAGCTCTAGTATGATTAAAGTTAAAATTAGTTTTTAGCCAAAGGCGCTCGTAACACCTTGCGTCCACATTCATCGCATAGTAAAACTATCTCACTATACTCAGCTTTGGAAAATATGTCCATAACCAACATCAACATAATACAACCCCAAGAAGATGTCTCTTTTTTAGCTGTTTCAGGTGAAAAGGTGTGACACATATCACATATTTGCATACTGCCAAATTTTCGTACGCTAACTGCAAGTTGCCTTGAATGGAGGCGATACTGTTTGACACGATCTGCATGCAAGATCATCAGTGCAAAGATGGAAACCGCAATCCTTTTGATTAGAGATAACAAGCAACACAAATGTGTCACATTGCGATGTCGGGTTTTGCCCATAATGTAATTATTTCTCCTTCCATTCAAGTTTCATGACGTCACAGAGTAGGAAATCAGGAAAAAACAAATTTTCTTTTTAACCATTCTGTTCTTTGCATTCATGTCCACATTTTCGTCCTAAACCGATGATACTTCACATCTTTGAAAATCACTTTCTTTTCTTTATCTCGTTCTATCTTCGAGATAGGAATGCCAATTCCATAGCTTCTACCAGCTGGCTTTGTAGGCGGTTTCATTCAGGAGCACATAGCCGCTCCACTGTACCGAGGCACCACTTTTATGCAAATAGCTGGAGCCACATAGCCGACTATAGCAGCGCACTATTATTTTGATGTCAAATTAATGATTTTTAGATGAAAAAGTAAATAAAAAAATAAAAGCGAAATCAGTATGGGTTTTTTTGCTGTAATGGAATATGTATTATTTTACTCTACTAGATGAAAATTGTAAGCAAAAATGCAATGAGGAACTTTTTTAGAACAATATGACAAAAGTGAAAAGCATTAAAAGAAACTGAGATTTACAAAATTCTGTAAAATGGCCGATTTTCTCGAACTTTTTTATGCTTCAGAAGCACCTTTCCGTGGACGTGAATATTTTTGCTTAATTCTGCGACATTTATAAATGCGGAGACCGAAAAACCGTCTGTTCTACATATTTTGCGATATTTTTAATTTTTGGAATGTTACGAAATCATTCAAGGATGAAGAACGTCTTTTACTGATAGGATGAACTTTGTTACTCGATTATTTATTTATATAGCATCACCGCTTGCTTCCATACGCATTTCCCGTTGCATTCTAAACTATTACTAGGCCGTTCCAGCATTCAGTCGATTTTTGCAACTCCTCTTTTTATACTCACGTCTCCACTATAACCTGATGCTTAATCCGTCGAGTACTTCATTCGCTTGGAAACGATCAGGAGGAAGAGATTTCGATGTGTGCTCGAGTATGATAAAATACTTTCTCATGAAGCATGAAATTTTTTTGATGCTAAGTAACTCTAGATTTTGACATGAAGGTGCCATTTTGATTAACTACAAAGTTCTCTTTCACTCTCCTACTTTTTGCAATCCCTACCACGCAGGAACAGTTGGAACTTATTATTTCATATCTAACTTTTCCGCTATAAAATGAATGTGAATTTAATTCTAATTTTTCTCTTTTCACATTTCTTCGAAAAATTAAAATGATTTTCGGAGGATTTCAGAATTTACACTGAATTCTTGCGCTGAGTAAAGGATAATGTTTGCTCTCAAGTTGATAGCGCATTTCGTTGTCAGAACACAACTCTCATAGTATACTTCCATTTGTTTTAATAAGTCTAGGGATGATGCTAAACTTATATTCCCTTCACGTTTCTTTTTAATCATTTCACTTCCTTTCACATTAATTCATTTACTCTTTATCTTTGTTTGTTTGTTTGAAACCACGTAATTCCTGATAACACAGTTCTTCCATATATAAAGGAAAAACTACACATTCACATGCAAAGGAAAAGGAAACACAATGGCAATCGGAATGCATCTTAATTGTTATTCAGTGACTGTTTATTCAATGATAATAACTATCACTACAAAATGTTTTCAGGTGCCGTTACTTAATAAATAAGTCCAATTTCTTTATTTATAAATTCCTATTTCAGTTTTGGAAAGAAGAGGTAAATGAATTTTTCACAACCTTTAATAAATGTATTTTATATTTTATTCATATGTAATAGAAACATGAAATCGTAAATTGGTTTCAGACACGAAAAAAATATCTGCGATTTTCGTTATTATTTGGAAAAATCTGATTTCTTTCTCCTTCTTGTAAAATAAGTAATATTGAGATGGACGATTCTCTTGTTAAGTGACGATAGTCAGAAATCAGTTATCATTGGATCTTATTTCTCAGAAGGATGGAATGCAGACACAAAAAAAAAGCGTGCGGATGCTATTATATGAACAAAGAAACTAATCAAAATAAAACGATTTGGAACGAATATTATTACCAATTTTTAACTATCGCCATTAAAGAATTTCTAATTGTGATGCTTAGAGAAAATGAGAAAAATATCAACTAGTCTTTACATTTAGAACAAACTAAGGGAAATTTAGTTTTTTTATACATTTTAAATACATTTTCCAGAAATTTCAATTAATTTCACGCTTTTCATAAATTTGTATTCCAACACTTCACTCCTCCTAACTAGTTTAGGATAAGTGCTGTCATCTATCAAGCGATGGAATTATTACAAAATTCCTTAAAATTAATTTTTAAAATATCTCTTATCTTTCGAATCAGAATATACATTGGTGTGCAAAACTTAGCAACAATGTAAATTTTAAGCAGATAGCGATTAAATTGCAGAGAAAAGGTTATTGCGATTAGTACAGTAAAAAAGCAATTCAGTAGAAAGATGATGCTTATGCAAATGTCAGGAACAAAATGTCATATGCGACATAAGTGTCCGCAAAACGCGTGCGGTCGGCGCGCTCAAAACTACGAAGAAAGAAAGAATGGAGGCGCAATCGAAGACATTCGCTGCAAGTGCAAGTAATTCTTTTGTGAAATATAGCTAGAAAAACAACGACTTCACAAGTCGAAGAATGATCGGAAATCTGGAGGAGGGGCGAGGTTTGACAGTATAGCTGAAGAGTTCGGAATCAACAAAAGTGTTGTTTTGCGCCTGTTGGAAAGTCTTTTAAATCATAGGTACAGCTGTTAGAAAGGTTGATGGTGGCCGCCTTAGGAAAACAACTACAATGGATGACCGATATATCGTCCTGTAGGCGAAAAGAGCCCGATACCAGTCAGAAAGTGCCATTCCTCAGCAACAGGGTGGCAAGTATCGTGGTTTACTGAGGTCCAGATGTCTTCACAAAGGTGGCCTATTCGCCAGCTGTGCTGAATGCTGCATCCCTTTGAAAGTCAACCGGCAGCGGTATAAGGTGCTCAAAAACTGGACATCGGATTAATGGAGTCGTGTCCTCTTTACGGACGAATGTCATTTCGGTGCCACCAGCAATTCTCAACGCCAGTTGGTTTAGAGAGAAGTCAAGACACAGTTTTATCCTAGTAACATCACGGAAAAAGACCGTTACGGTGGTCCTGGAGTTGTCGTCTGAAGAGCCATTATGTTAAACGGGCGGACTGAGCTCCATGTTTTCGAGAGAGGTTCTGCAACCAGAGATCTCTATTGTAAGGAGATGATCTTTCCCCATGTGCGTCTGTTCCGAGGTGCTATTGGACCAGACTTCGATTTCATGGATGACAATGCAAGGCCATACCGGACTACTGATGTTCAGCAGATACTGCAAAGTGCAGATATCATTCGAATGAATTGGTAGCGTTCTCCCTTGATTTAAATCTGAAAGAACACGTGTGGGGTGCTTTGGGGAGACGCCTTGCGACACGATTACATCCTTCTGGGAACAGCTAATTACTGAAACAAATGCTGATTGAGGAATGGACATTCTTTCTTCAAGAACTGATGGACAATCTGGTGCTGTGTATGCAGATACGGTGCGACGCAATCATTGCAATAAGGGGAGGGCATATCCCATACTAAGGAATATCTCCTTATTGTTCCTCCTCTTGGACAGACAATCATGTGTAACGATTGCATGAGTTCAATAAAGCCTTTTTTGTTTGATTCCATACTATATACATCTTATACAATTTTGCTCAAATATGCTTTCTTCATCATCAATAGTACAAAATGCTGTCTCTCATTTCTGAATTCAGAATTGTCTCTCAATTCTTAATTAGAATCTCAGATGATTTCTCGTAGAATTATGGCAAAAAATACACGTGTTGCTTAGGTTTTGCACATCAGTGTAAAAATTCATTGCTTTCAGAATTATGAAAATCTGTTTAAGCAATTTTTTAGATTAGTTCAAAGTATCTAATAAAATTTATGTCTGACATAATTAAAAAGTGATTCCTATTTAATATATAGGAAATGTAAAATTATGGGGTCGTAAAGAGATTCAGTAAAAAAATTCGAATTAGTGTAGCACTTATTTATTTGCAGGTTACGTTGCACACAGACAATTTACATTCAAAAGTTTGGAATTATTTTTAAAATGCATATATATATATATATATATATATATATATATATATATATATATATATATATATATATATATATATATATATATATATATATATATATATATATATATATATATATATATATATATATATATATATATATATATATATGTGTATGTGTGTGTGTGTGTGTGTGTGTGTGTGTGTGTGTGTGTGTGTGTGTGTGTGTGTGTGTGTGTGTGTGTGTGTGTGTGTGTAATGATATTTTAAACTCTTAATTTAAACCAAATTAATTTCCAAAGCTTTATCTTAATTTAGCCCATAGTAAAATATTCTCTTATTTCCTGATCTAATTCCACTATCGGTTTAATTAATTCCATTGTAAAAATACTGTGCCGCCATCAATCTACGTAACGCGTGAAAGTGACACTTCCGTTGCCCATCTCAAAGGTCACCACGTGCATTGAATTGGCGCGTGGTCGGAAATCCCATATATTGACTAGTGATCATTTGTTTCGTCAATTCTGTCCTTCTTTACTTCTGCTTTTCTGCCGCAATGCGTCTTCCTATAAGTAAATCATGCCTGCTTCCCGCGAAAGTATAAAACGAAATTAAAAATGCAACGTCTCGTCTATGTCTTCAAACCTGCCTTCTGCTGCAAACAAAAATATGTTACATATTATTTATTCTGTCAGCTAAATAATATGCAACATTATTTTGTTTGAAGCAGAATGCAGGTTTGACAAGCAGTGAAGAGACTTTGTATTTTTAATTTCGTTTTATTCTTTCTCGTTAGACGGCATGATTATTTACAAGAAGGCGCAGCACGGCACAAAAGTGGAAGTAAAAAGAAAGGGACGAAATAAATGACCACTAGTCTTATATAACATGGGATTTCCGGTCAAGCGCCAATTCAATACACTTGGTGACCTTTGAGAAGGACAACGGAAGTATCACTTTCACTCGATACCTAGATTGATGGCGCAGTAATTCTTACACAGCTTCAGTTGAATTAATTAAACAGAAAGTGGAATTGTATAAGGAAATAGATATATATAATAACATGGATCCAAGTATGCAGCACATGCCATCGCTAGATCTGAACTGAGTCTTAGCGCCACAAGGAATCAGAGGACGCTGTCTATGACATCATTAGTCAGTTAGGTTAATGTTACAAGAGCGGCTATAAAATATTAAAATGATTTCTAAAGATTTTATCATTTATGATAAAAATCAATGTACAAGGTGATTATAATTAAAGTTGCGATTTCAAAAATCGATAATTTTAAAACTACTGGTCAGAATGACTTAATATTTAAGCAGAACAATCCTGAGGCGATGGAATTTTGTTAGGCAAAGGAAAAAAATAGTTCCAAAATATACCGATAGATTCCGCTATCAGAACACATTGCTGGAGATTTGCGAATTACTTACAAGTGACATGCATACTACAGATACAGCTGCCATAAAAGTGCCGAGCACCAGCTCTTTGCCTGAATCCTTCATCATGACTCTGATTATGACGGATCGCGCTCTGCTCTCGAGGCTTTTTTATAAAAATTATGACTGTGCACTTACAGCTATCAGGAAGTTTCGGACATTAAAATCAATCACTTCGGGTCCAATAACCACAAATGGTCTGCTAAAAATGATGGCTTAATTCGGAGATACTGGTTCATTTTACTTGAAACGGGATAAAGGAAGGGAACCAGTTTCTGCTGCGACAGTGGAAGATGGACTACATCATTACGAGAACAGAATAACAGTGTTGCTGGAATCAGCAGTGCATGGGGAGTTAGCTGAAGTCTGGATATACCAATCAGCACGGTGCGTACAGTCCTACGGAACATCTTGTGCTGTTATAGATAACCCGTGTGCAACAGTGGCTATCTGCTGACCTGGAAGCACGTGAATCTTTCGCACTATGATTTCCCGCCCTATGGAAGTGGACAACGGATGGCCATGAAACATTCTGTGGTCTGAAGAAGCCCACTTCAATTTGCACGGTTCTATAAATCACAAAATTGCAGCATATGGGCGACCAAGAATTCGTTCCAGCTACAGCTGGCAAGCGATATGAAGCACTTGCGTAACCATGAAGCACTTGCGTAACCTTTTGCGTAACCATGTCTTTCCGGCACTTCAGTGTGTGGATCGCACAATATTCATGCAAGATGGCGCTCCTCCGCAAATTTCTACTCCTACTCCTGCAAACCGCCATTTACCAACAATTGTAAAGTTACACGTTCTCCCAACTTAAACCCGTGTGATTTCTGAATTTGCGGGTACCTGAAGAATGTTGTTTACAGCGGGCATCACACACCACGTCCATTGTATCAGTACAAATACCCTCCGATTTGTTGTGGGGCATGCCGTTTTGCGTTTCCAATTAGCAGCGGGACAAGGCTTAGGGCATATCGAACAACTTATGCCTTAACCAGCCATCAGTAAGGTGTTTGTTTCATGAAGCTTTTTTTTTTTGTCATTATCACTGTTGTTGCTAAAAGCATGTATTTTGGTCTTATCGTAATACATTTTGAACTCTATTGTTCCCTTTTGGCTAACAATACTCCTGTATTTAACGAATCCACTTTTGGTCTTTCCACTGACAGCGCCATCTATCGGCACTTTTTTGAACTATTTTTTCCTTCGTCAAACAGAATTTTATTGTCACGATTGTTCTGCTAAAATATCATGCCATTCTGACCAGTAATTTTAAAATTATCAATTTTTGGAATCGTAACTTTAATTATAATCACCTTTTATATAAAAACATTTTCCTGGATCTAATTCCTTTTGACTCTAAAAATAATGACGCGTTCTTCAAAGAATCCAAAAAGCATAAATTGTGATGAATTTAATTATAAGAATGGTACTGACTATAAAATACCAGACACGATACTGTATATACTGCTAATCATATTTGCCCTTGCTACATAAACGAGATATATTTAAGCCAGAACGTTGTAAATTCCTAAGTTAATATTAGATATTTTAAGCAAAGACTCTCTATTTGCTGAATAACCATAAAAACATTTTCCTGGATCCTACTCATTTTGTTCATTTCCCTACACGTACCAAAATAGCAGCAGTTTCACTTACATGAATAGCTCAAATGATAACATCTTCCTATTACAAATGCCGAATGTCAGAAAAGAAACAATAGAAAGTATTCTACTTCAGTCGACAAGCTAAATCTTCAGCAAAGAAATGTAGATATTATCGCGTTACTTTCCTACAGGTTGTAGATATTTTTGACATCTGGTGAGAACTCAGTAATAATCAAAATTCCTAACTGAAATAAATCAAAAAATGAAGAGAAATCACGAGATGAAAATACAGTCATAGTTGCTGATATGAATGCACGCAGTGTCTGATGTAGATACTGATATGAATGCACACAGTGTCTGATGTAGATGCTGATATGAATGCACACAGTGTCTGATGTAGATACTGAACAAATGGCAATAGAGGATGTAGAGTGGAGAATAATTTTAGGTGAAAAATAACACCCCGGCTTTAAATTCTATACAAACATATTCAATTTCTCAACGCCATCAGACTGAAGACTGTCCTGATTTAACTCTGGTATCAAATTCAGAAAGTTTGTGGAAAACTAATCTCTGGCGGTTTTCCTCACAGGCTTTGGAGACGGTCCCTCCTTGCCTGGAGATTTTAAAGGGACTTTAAAATCGATTTCGAAATATATCATGAGGCTGAGCCGATGGCAAATTTAATTGCTCACAGTCACCTCTTCTGTCAGATGCACAGAATGTTTTCCTGTTACCTTCTCTTTAAAGAAATAGTAAGTAAGAAAGAAAAGGGTTGAAATAGAAGAACCAAATAAATTTTTTTGGGGGGAGAGAGGAGAGATATAGACGAAAACAATAACAAAAATTACTAAATAATTTCGAAATTCCTATTATTCATGGAGTTTCTAAAATATAAATATAACAAATAAACGCATTATTAAATCAACAATCTATGCATTTAAAATAAATAATTAACCAGACACCCAGCCTCAACTACTAGAGGGTTTCACCAATTTATGTTTCACATGAAAAATCATGATCTTTATATAAGTCACAAATGATTTTTGTCTCCCTTCACCGCCCCTATTTTTTCGAAATTTATAGCAAAATAAAACTATAACGGAGCCCTCGCCCTTAAACAACCAGTTTTATTCGCCAATTCATTTCACCACTTCGCATGTATTACTAGTAAGTCAGTATGCTTTATGTTTATTGCACAGGAATGCACAGTAATATTTGTTATGTTAAAATGCAGTTGACCAATGTTAGTTGGTATGGCTGTATTATTACAATTTGCATGGCAGGAGAAGAATTGGCTGCTCAAGGTGGCTACTATTAGCATTCATTGAATATCGCAGTCTTGTTTAACCAATGAAAGGGACTCATTTCGAATAATAAGCCTTTGAATTAATAATAGAATTCTGGTACTGCAAGATGATTTTTTTCTTTTAGATTCAGAGTTGCTAGTATTAAGATTTTTTTTTTTTTTTCAAAAGTGTCATCGTTGCTCAAACCGAATACTTCTATTTCTATTATATCAGATCACTTAAATGAGTGAGAATAAAAAAATAAAACTTTTTTTTAATTAGTGGAAACAATTTAAATGTAATATGCTACTGATTGTCATTAAAGTAAAAACTATTCTGCAAAACTTTTTGCTTTCCAAATTTAAATCTAGGAAAAGGTCATTTCGAATTTGTAATACAAATCTAGAGACTGTTTTCTGTGGTCAAGAAGTTTTCGCGGAATATGTGTGAGTCAAATGTCTTGCTTACTTACTGAAAATTGTGTTATGAAGGAAATATAGACAAGTTTCCTTATTAAAAGCAAGAAAAGGGATATTTTGATTCTTTTCAATATCTGTTTCTATGTTTGTAAAATGATACTCTCATTTTTTTATTTCTTTTATTACTTTATCAGAAGTATAAATTTAATCTAATTCAATAAGCGCTCTTGTATCGCGTCTAAAATTTAATTTTGTTTTTGTTTTTTTTATTTAACATTCATATTTCTACATTTTCTCACAAAAATATTTCATTCGTCTTCTTTTTATTATAAAATATATGGAATAGGCCATGTCATCAGGAAGTTGATCATTTTCCTTTTAGCTCGAAATTCAGAAAGGACATAAAATTTTTCTTTAGTCATTTTCTGTTTGTAATAAAATTTATTTAAATTCATAAAACGTGCAGCTATTTACTTAAGCAAGTCCATTTTAACTTACTATTATAACGAAGAAAAAAGAGGGTCATCCAAACGTCAAAAAAAAAAAAAATCAAGCCCAAGATCATGAGAAATGAGTCATCATCTTGGGTAGCCTGAGATCTTAAAGCACAGTTTCGGAATTATCCTTGTGAAACAGTAGCTCAAAACCACCTGAGCTAGACAGATGAAATTTGGTGTGTGGTCCCTAATGAAATGTTGGATTTCTATCGGATTTGAACTAAATCCATTGGCTTAAAGTCTCTCTGTCTGCCTGCCCGAGTACAAGTGAACAGGAAAACTACAAAACGTAAATGGCTATATGTATAAAATTTAGTACACAAATTTAGCATCTAAAGTGCAGATAGGTATTGAATTTTGAATTTAATCCGCCAATGAGCTGGTTGTCTGTTGGTCTGCATCATGTAAACGCGATAGCAACGTCTTAGATTAAAATTATGTGGTATTTGATTTTGATATTAAAACTGCAGTTCTGTGTTAAATGTAGACTTCAATCAGTTGCCAAGAAACGACATTCATAATGCTATTGATTTTCTTCCCTATTTTATGAAACATAAAACTCTCATGTGAATGCATATGAAAATAAAAATCTGAGCATTTATGGCGTTCACGTCCTTGCCCATGCTCACGCTTTTAAGAAGAGAGAAGGTGACATCTTTAGTCGAGAGAAAGACTAGAAAGTTCCTGGGAGACCGTTCTCCTGATTCAATGGAATGGGGGGTTCCATTTTTTTTTAAAACTGAAACGGAGAAAAAATAATATATTCCTTAAGATTATTTTTTCATTTTTATTCCTGTTTTATATAAAATTCGAATGCATGAGCATTGATATGTCATTTCATTCGATTAGAAGGATGAAAAAATCAAAAGAAATCTCTGCCACTTTTTCTTTTTCTTTTTTTTTTTTAAGTTTACCGTAAAAAATAAAAATGAATGGCAGCAAAAAAATGCATCTCCTTTTTATCTATTCGATTATATAAATATGTATCTGTTGCGGCCAAAGCTCGGCCTGTTCGCGAATCCTCGGCCAGTTGGGAATCCTTGGCCAAAGCCCGATGTGATAATCTGAATTATAAATAAAGCTCAATGTGTGTGTGTGTGTATTGGCGCTTTACAATCCAAACCATTTTTGACATACAGTTATCAAATTTAGCATCTTGGAGATCGGAAATGTGCACCTTGAAGTTATTTTTTAAATTTTTAATTAGAATTTTAATTAATTAAAAATTGTGTGATTTCGGCGTTTTGTCATTATAACTTCAGAAAATATTACAGCACAAAATCGATTTTTGCATCAAATTAAAGCTCAAAAAATTATCTTATTAATGATACCAATGTTTTAATTTATAAATTATGCTTAGATTTTTAACAAATTTTTAAAGAAATATTTAAACCATATTTTTTAATAATATATTTAGCTCAAAATAAAAATAAAATTTAATCTGCACAAGTACGTCAAATTAAAAAAAAAAGTAGCTTTTATCAACGTGTTGCCATCACATTGATAGAAGTTTAAATTAACAGATAAATCAACTATTATTGCAAATTTAATAAATAAAATTGTAATTTTAGGCAGGTGTCTGTATAAAATGAAAAAAATGAAATAAGATATTTTCTGAAAAGTAAAAGGAGGAAAAGTTTTCTATGACAATACTTACATTACTAATTCAATAAAACAATTTTATTTAATTAAAGCATGGTTTAACATACTTAGGATAATCATTCTAATCAGCGATCATCAGCTAATTTGGGGCATACATTTGTTAACAAAATGGTCTAAAGGAACTAAATAATTATATTTAATGTAACTTTAGTCAATAAATGCTCCGATGAATTAGGAATTTTAAATTTTTAATTCGGTCCTCTGCCCTTTGAATCACATTTAACAAAATATTCTTGAGACACCAATATTTTAAATAAAAATTGTTGAACTCCAATAAAAAAATCATTCATTAATACTGAATAATTTATTAAATTTGAATAGAGCTCTTCTATAAAAACTGGCGATTTTAGACTACTTCACCGACTGCCTCAATGAAGATACGCTAAACTTTTGCCAGGGTTTCTGGACAGTGATTGGCCTCTGATTATAAAAATGTTGATTGTTCTAAAACTGATACATAAAAACTTCATAAATCGGTCAGATTTATAGAAGAAGATGGGGACGTTTATTTATTTATTTAAAAGTTGAAGTGTCAAGAGTATTTCGCAGAATAGGATTCCTTGGGACCAAAGGACTGTGTAAAATTTAAAATTCGTAATTTTTTCATATGTTCATTTATTGACTGAAATGAAATAAAATATTTTTATTTGCATCATTTAAGTCTTTTGAAAGTAAAAAATTAATTTTACGATGAATCAGAGAAATTTTTGCTAAATAATTCTTTTAGATATTATATAAATTATTCTGCAGTGAACTTATAAATTCATGCCGAACGACTCTGATTTCAATTTTCATATTTAAAAAAAGACATGGTTAGCTTCAGTATAAAAAGCTTTTATATTGATTGCAGTTTAACATTAACACTTTAATTTAAAGTAGAAATTTTATGGATGCTGACAGAACATTAGAGAAAGTGATCAGTAGTATAATGAACAGAACTAAGGCCTACATAAAAGTATGTACCAAAATATGAAGCTCAAAAATCTTTTGCAGAAAAAGCTACTAAGAGAACAAGTTACATTAACTGAAAATTTTAGCGATCATTAATACTGCGAACCGGCTGGTCTAGAAAGGCGACTAGTGGTAAATAAATATAATGACATTTATGTATAAAATATAAATAAGGACATGTTGTAGGTGAAATTCGGCAGATGGCGCTAACAAAGAAATGTCTTTAAATGATATTAACAACAAAACTATTTTCCTTATATTTGTTTTAATTAGTTATAATTGTTTTAATTATTTGCTATTTGCCTTTGCAAAAAAATTCATATTTTTTGAAGCGATATTTCGGAAGACAATGTGATCTGGGATCTTTAACATTAGGTACATGGAGCAGAAAAAGAGTAAAGATAACCCTTAAAGGTAGTTGAAAATTGAGTACTCAATTTGCCTTTGTATTCATACACGATACACAACACCTTTGTTCAAGATATAATTCGTCCATTTTGAAGGGCGCAAATCTAATCTTCAGTCTATCACGTTGTTACAGCATATACGTTCACTGAATAATTTCTATTATGGCTTTAATATGAGAACAGAATAACACGAGATCATATTTTTATATATTACAAGCTTATTTTTAACTCAGAAGTGTCACTTATATTTGAACTCCTTTCTGAAACAATTGTACTTTTTAATAGTGTGCTCTTGATTCCTTTCTTCCTACTTTGGCCGATCGTCCCAAGCCACTTCGCGAATTGGCCGGCCAAAGCTCGAAATCAAGAAAACGGGCATTGGCCGGTAAGTTTACAGCAACGTTGGCCAGTTCGCGAATTAGCCGGCCAATGCGTGAACTGGCCGATTTCGGGCTTTGGAAGTAACATATCCAAGATAAAGAAACTAAGAAATACGTAGCGAAGATATATATAGATACAATGTAATAATTTCAAATGAATCTATGCTCTAAAAATGACTTCCCTGTATCTTTAACTTCGGAGTTGCCTGAGCTCTTATTTTCCTCGCGGAATCAAAACACTGCGCCAGCATATTCATTTCTAAGACTATATAATTTTAGAATACTTTCTAACTTATTTTCTGACTTCCTATTTGTATACTACAACGTGCTCATCAGGGTTTCAACAAACAATCTTGATATAAAAATTGGATTACTTTCTTGAAATTATGAAGATTAAAAATTGCTAATGAACTCCATGACTGTTGCATAAATTGTGAGTGTGTGTGTGTAATAATATTTTTAAATCTAACTTAAAACCTAATTAATTTCTTAATTTTTATAATTTAACCCATATTAACTTCATTTTAAAATGTTCTCTTATTTCCTGATTCAATTCCACCTTTTTTTTTATTTATTAATACCATACGAGACCTGAAAAACTGCTTTAATCAGCACTTCACAAGCTCTAAGTGAAGAGATAAAAATATGTCATGCTATACAAATTCTTTTAAAAGATGCCTAAATTCCCTTACCTAAATCGACACGTGTCAAGAAAATTCGCATCACAATCATTAGGGAAAAATGTTTCAGTCTCTTTTCGGTCTTTTGCTCTTGTGTCGCGCAGTAGATTGACGTATCTTGTCGCTATTGCTTGTACATAATTTATGCCTCTCGGAATGGGATAAAAGCGATGTTTTAAAACTTCAAAATCTTTTGTCTCTTCGGCTAAGAAACGAATAATATAAAATTAAAAAATCTGCGTTTACATTATATATATATATATATATATATATATATATATATATATATATATATATATATATAGTTAGGAATAAAAGATATAGATCCATCAATAATTGATATCAGGAAATGATGAATATATGATGATATCAGGAAAAAAAGTATGAAGATAAAGTTAAAAACTCAAATTGTTTATCAGTGGTACATTCTTGTCATCATCGGAGTTTACAGGGGAAGGGGGGCTAAAAATATTTCAGTGCCTGTGACAGATCGGCCACAACACATTGTGTCGATACTGCTATGTTCAGTGGTGGCGGGGGGGGGGCACAATATCCGCCACTGTTTTAGTGATCATTAAAGTAAGTTTATTAAATCATAAATTTCAAAATTCTCTTATATCAGATTCAAAACAAAATTTGGTTTACACGAAATATTTACAACCATTTCCAGAAAATCTTCGCTTGGTAGTTTAAGATATTTCAATTCCGACTATGAGATGGCGCCACCTTTTGACGCAGTGATAGTATTCTGAAAAAAAAAAGCTAACCTTTGCTTTTAAGAATCGGCAAAGGGCTGAAATCATTTGGTTTCGATAGACGTGGATGCTGCATCGTCCGATTTTTAAAGTTTTTCCTGAGAAATCAGGTAAGTACTTTTCTCCCACAGAGTAATTATCTGCTTCTTGATGTTGTTTCGCATTTTGTAGTCTTGTTTCTTGACTATATTTCTATATATTTAGGTTCTTTGACTCGGCAATCCTGTTCATCTTCCCCAACAGAATTCCTCATCCTCAGCTCCCCGCCATTTAACTGTTGCCCATAGCAACGGACAAGGAATGATGGTTTCCAGTCCAGATGGTTTTCGTGAGTATTCTTTTCAATATTTTCTGGCTCTAGATGACGTTTTTGTAAATTAAACTATGACCTTTACTACATTTTCGATTTTCAAGCTTATGGAATATATTTTGAATAATCCCTTTTGGGTGATCTTTTTCGTTGGCGACAGGAAAAATCGTCAGTGTCCTGTCGAAATAAGAGTACGTCACTATTCGATCGATAAAGCAACAGGTTATGTAATAAGCTTCCATTGTCAAAGGAATTTAGCCGAGGCTTTCAACATGAAATTCAAAATTTTTTGACTGTAAAAAACAAACAAAAATGTTTGTATTGGCTGATACATTCAAATTCTTTTACGAAATTCTATTTTTAAATAAATCTATGAATTAATGTTAATAATTTTTTGGCCTTATAAAGTGTATAGTTATTATTTTTAGAATGTATCTATAATTATTTATTTGTATTCTTTTAAAAATTATTTTAATCATAAACATAATTATACTAAACAACATAATAAACGGTTTTTATTATGATCTGAAACATTGCGCTTTCTTCTGATTTCCTTTCCTTATTAAATTCTAAAGATTTTTCTAACATTGAAAATGTCGGCTCACATACAATTAGATCTGCCGCTTTGCCTTTCGATTCACTTTAGAATGTTTAGTTGAATTTTGAAATTCTGAGAGAAAACGAAGGTATTATTAAAATGCTTTACAGAGTGTCATCTACTGAAGTCATATTTGTATAAACTTTGTATGATTCTACAAATAATGTACAAAAATTCAGAGATTAAAATGGTTTAATAATATCAAAATTTTCGAATATATTACTAATTAAAGCCTAGATTCAACTTTCTCAATATGTCAGAAAAAAATTCATAG
The DNA here is from genome assembly GCF_947563725.1 of Argiope bruennichi. Lineage (NCBI taxonomy): Eukaryota > Metazoa > Arthropoda > Arachnida > Araneae > Araneidae > Argiope > Argiope bruennichi. The sequence goes on along the minus strand of NC_079158.1, from coordinate 128,021,837 downwards.
TTTCCTGAAAAATAAAATTTTTAAACAAAAAAAAATTAACTAAAATGTAAAAATAAAGAATAATTATATGCTATTATTAATACGCGATTAGTTGGAATTTAATTGTCTTTGTATTAAAACTAATGAATGCAATCGCAAATAGAGTAAATAAAAATAAAATCAAATTTTAATCAAATTTGCAATATATTTTAATCTTAAAGTCATATTAAGGATTACTTTATTTTATTTGCCAAAAATGTTGCAATCTATTAATTATGATTATTATTATTAAAAAAATTATAAAAAAAGTAAAAATTATTATCATTATTATTTTGCTTGCAGTTCACGCACTTTTATGGGCTAGTTGTTTTGACGTCTGCTTTTTTTAACAGAATTATTTTTCACGTTATATTTACAAAGTAACATATATTTTATAAGCATTTTTATTTATTTATTTTTACATTTTAAAATGCAACACATTTTATAATTCACTATTGCGAATAAATGTATATTTTATTTAAAATGAAAGCCAACTGATACCACCCATAATAAATAAAATATTAATTGAAATTAACATTAAAAATATTTTATTTCTGAAATTATTAAATATTGTATTTTTATTAGGAATACGACAGTTACTGTCACTTAATATCTTTGCTTCGGGTCTCCTAAATTTTGATAACAATAACAGAATTGGGGAAAATTAACAACTAATTTTTATCACTTAAAGGCAAAAGAATAAAAACACTTACCTAATCGCTATCTTTTTATTTGAAAAATAATAATTTAAAAAGATGCATTGATAATTGGTTGTCGACTACTATTCCTCAGCACTTCACTTATATAGTTTCGTACACCTGTACGGTTTTTCTAAATTTGTTGAACTATGCTGTACAACGATTTAAAAATATAAAGAGAATTTCAGCAAGAAATGGAAACATTTTTTCCAAGACACTTCTTTCAGTCAAAATATCAGCATTTATTGTTTGAAATAATCTAGAAAGCACTAGTTCAGATAAAAGCATGGAGAAAACTGCAACCAGACGTTTCATTATAAGTTCCGCGAGAAATTTAATGAACATCAATCGTTAACTTTGGTTGAAAATGATGAATCAATCCATTTCATAAAGCCTTCTTTTATGATTCGTGCATTATCCTAGTAACAACTTCAACCCAGCCAAAGCCATACAATTTTTAAGAGGTAAATTCTAGGAGACAAATAAATTTTACTAATCTACATCAATAAAACGGAAAAGCCAAATTTATTCTCTATAAGTGTCTAAATTATAAAATAGATGTCTTTAAATCCTGTTCACAAATATTACGAAACAAAAAGATGGTTTTAATGATATTTTTCATGACAGTTAATTAAATGGTTATATTTTTATTAATTAAAATTTCTTTGCTCACGTAATAAATGTAACTTCATGTAATCAATATATGAGAAAGTGAGATAATTAAATGAAATTTCCTTACACTATTGAAATTGACAAATGTCTTCTTAATTTGAAATGTTTTTTGTTATTATTAATAAGCGATTCAAACTTGGCCACATGCTTTGGACGGTCGATTTATATTCAAATTTTCTGTTCAAAATGTCTGCCTTCATACGACTTGTTGTAAACATATATTTAAATTATCATGCAAAGTTGTTATTGAATTTTGTATCATTGTTTAAAACTTATTTATAACTTATAGAAATATGTTAAATTTCTGTGGTTTTTAAAAATCATTTGAGGCAGTCTGCACTTTTTCGAGAAGTAGTGAAATTTTAAAACTCTTTAGTTCATTTTTTTTTTTTTTTTTTGCAATTTATAAATTGAAATGACAGATGATAAAAATATTTTGTATAGTATAATATTTTATATAATTCAATTTTTATCTTAAAAAATCTGTACATATGAGTTGTTGACGTACGTGACACAGAAATCACACGTATTATTTATCGTCGAATGACAGCAGTCAAATTTAAGCAAATATTTATACGAACATGTCAGACTACTTTATTGAAAATTTTACAACTGCTCTTATTCAACGTATCATTAATTAATGCAGTTGCAAAATATTATTAAAAATGCTTTGGAGCGAACTCTCCTTGTTAACAAAAACTACATTCAATTAAAGGAAAGAAGATGCAAAGGAAATCAAGCAATAGACGTCAAATATAAAGTTTAATCCAACAAGAAATTAGGTTTAAGCATCATCAGTATTATAACGGCTGATTTACATATAAAAATGAATGATCATATCTTTCCGAAATTTTATTTCACAAAAGTAACTTTTATATTTTTTTAATTAAAAAAAAATCTTTTGAAAGATATTATTTTTATTTCTGTACAGTTGTATTTTTTATTTTCAATGCAATATACAACCTCTAGCCGAGATAAATTCAAATGATTTAAATTTCGCTGATTTATGCTGCTTGAAAATAAAACCTGGATAGTGATCCTATAAATAAAGTTCGAAATACTGTTGTTGTTTTATTGGAACATAACTGCTACATTTGGATAAAACATCAAACATAGTGCTGTAAAGTATCTGTAACTATGTTTTTCATGTAATAATGAAATTCAAATTTCTCAACCATCACATTTAATAGCATGCTTTTACAAATATTAAAATAAAAATTCAAACAATTGTTTACGACTGACATGAACCCTGATATAAGATTTTCATTTCCGCTATTCATTCGTAGCATACATTTTTTTTTAATTTGCACCCACTGTAATTATCTTTATTGGTCTTTCATTCACAACAATTAAAAAATCTATTATTCTTTTCGCCATTAACAGATTCTCTTCACATCCCTTTCTTTCAATCTTAAATGACTGTGGCAGATACGGAGTTAACAAAATTAGCACGTCCAAAAGTAGAGATTAATCGTTAAGTTTTATGTTAATATTAATTGCTCCCATCAGATTTGGGAATTCTTAGAGAATCACGGATTTTTCTTAAGGCGCCTATAGATTCTTTTATATCTCATGTCTTAAGGTTAGAGTATTCTTCTGGAAGTGTATCAAGATGTTTTGACTGGTTATCTTCCTCCAGATGCTTCTGCTTAGGTTTTCATGAGAAAATGAAGTAAAAACTCTATCCATGAAATTTGTTGCATCCTCTCCAAGATGCCAAATATCAGATGATTGTATCAGCAAATTGCAGCAATGTCTGTACTTCTGAAATTTTCTACTCTGAATTTTATGTATAGAAGATATTGCACGTTATAGAAACTTCAAAGATTTCACGTTTTCCTTATTTTGATGAGGAAAACAGGCAAATTTTGGAATTTTCTCATCTGGTTGGTTCAGATGACATTGAAGCCTTCCTTCTCTAGCTCAGATTTCATTTCTTTTGTTCTAATGGCTATTGATAGTCCTTTAATAACTATTTTTACCGATCTATGAACCATTCTGGAGTTGGCCTTCATTTGATCCTGTATTTCTTCATTTCTTCAAGTGGGTTTGTTTTAGTGTGGGCTTCGTAATCAGAAATGGCTTTCCTTTCTTGTGTGTTTTAATTTATGCTATTATGTACGTTTCTTCTCTAATATGTATACTGTAGTTCGGGAATTTGCTGGTGATACAGAAGGCATCTATTTCTGTTCGGTAGACTGAAAATTTTCTTATAGATGTATGAATCTTTGAATGAAGATTTATCACAGGAAAATCCGTATTTTCCGGAATTTTTTGTGGCTGTAGTAAAGACATCATTTAGCTACCAAACTAAATAGATATACTTTCACTTTTATCATTTAAAAAGTTTAGGGCTCCGAGACAATTTGGAGTTCTTAAATTATTATTCTTAGTTTCATCTTACACATTTGTAGTTGTTTCTGATTTCTAGGCTATGCTTTTTGAATGTGACTGGCTAGGCTAATGCTTGTACAAATGGTGTTGCTATATCATCTTCTGTTTATCCTAAAGAGGGAAATTTAGGAATGGCTGGTTCTTCTTTCAAGAGAAGGAGGCAGCTAGGTATTCGCTTATATCTATATGAATCTAATAATAAATGTTTCCATTTTTCTTGCAATTTGAGAGGTTCGGAGAGCTTATCAAGAATGAAATTGGGATCTTTATCAGTGCAGAGCACAGCTGTATTGTCATCAAAGAGACTAATTTTAGTATATCGCAAGTTTCCAATATCTTTAAAATATACGTAATGAAGCTAACGGGGCCGAGTTTTGAATCCTGCATTTATTTTCTTTGGTGCCGATAGTAAGATTTTGACTCGCACCATGAACTGCTTGTTGCAGAGGAAAGATAATAATCCCATAAGAGATTTTCATATGGATTATTATTTTGTAGGTAAGTTCATCAATCCAAACTCGGTCAAATGCTCTGACGATATTCGGGAAAATAGCGCCAATATCTGGTAATTGCCAAATCCTTTGGTCAACATACGAAATTGGCGGATAGTTATTAAATTTTTAATGGAGCCAAACATGAGGGAGAGATCTGGTTTTTCATGTAGTCATTTAGTTTATTTAAAATTATTTGTTGAGTAATTTTACAAAAATAGGGGAGGAGATCTCTTTTCTTTACATACATTTTTCTTTTACATAAACCTATAACAAGTAGGAAAAGAGCTAGACCTAAAATAAGATAGCTGGAGTTAGACTGACAGACTTGGTGACATACTTCCTGGTTATCCAGGACAGAAACTGTCGTACAAGTGTCAAACATAGAATGCAGTAGAACAAAATTCAGAGTAAGGCATAAGGCTGGTCCACCCTTGGCTGTCTAGCCAAATATGATGATTAGGAGGGGAGGAAATTTATTATTGATAACTATCAAGTTGGGTATGGCTTCTGCCTGGCTAACGTATTGGAGTTTTGCAGTTTCCCATGAATTTGAGATGTGCTTAAGAAGACCTAAATTGAATTCAATTAATGATTTCAATGAGAAAGGATATTTGCTTGAGATGTAGTTTCTTAATAGAGGTTTTATGCTTTAAATTACCCGCCTTTTGCGATTCTTAAATGATCTGATGCTTCCAATAACTTCAGATTCGAGACATGAAACAATTTCATGCGGGATGAGCTGTTTTGGAACATTTCCAATCAGTTAGAATATGCTCAATAGTTTTAGTTAACAATTGGGGCAAACGCAATTTTTTGTATGCTAATTTTTTTATTATTTGTCAAATTTCAACCACCATCAAGGAATATTACTCTGCGGTTTATGCGTTTTAAAGAGTTGTAAATACAATAATTATAGATTCATATGTAGAAACGTTATCTCCAAAAAATGATAGAATTTGTATCAGTCATAAATGTATTGAGATACTAATTGAAATTTCTAAAATAAAAAGCCGGGGTACAAACTTCCTTCGCCCAATGTCTAATGGAATCGAATTTTACAGTTCTTTATCCAAATTAAAAGTGAGCATTCTCCTTTATTACCGGTAAAGATTAATTTGACTTTAAAGCAGATATTTTTACATATTTCAATGGTTTTTACAATTTCTACATATGTTATTTAAATATATTGTTTGTTTTTTTCTTTTCAGACTTCAGGAATCAAAAGATTTTACTGATCAACATGGATTCCGTTCCGACTCCAGGAGCAAAAAAATTTCCTCAAATTTTCCTGTTTTTATAAAGCATTCTACACAGTATTAATCTCCCTTTGATTCTCACTTCGATATAGAAACAGACTAAAATAAATCCACTACTTGCAGCTCATAAAATACATAATGGCTTTGAATTTTCTACCATCTCTACAACATATAGCTGCTGTTAAAGTGGCATTGGCTGTCTATTATGATGACATTATCCACTCCTTTAACGAATTCATTCTGGCTGATGAATTCGATCAAATTGGTTCATTTCATATTAGTCAGAGTCGGGAAGAGAGAGTAAAACAAAGACGAAAAGAAATGAGAAGGCAATTATCCCCATTACTCCCAAAGGCACTCGTAGACCAAGTCGTGAACATCCTTCAGCCAATAGTTGATGAACTTTATTTCTGGGTTAGAGACTATATTTGCGTCATTAAAAATATTCAAAAGAGTCATATCGCTAATAATCTATGCTGGAAGTCGGAAGGAACAATCGACAGAATAAAAACTTCGAGGCAACTCGTTCGAAACGAAAGCATTGATAAGCGAGTTCGCTTCGTTTTAGCATGCATTCATTTTTGGGAGCAAGATGTTCTGCAGTTATGGCGAAGTATGACATCAAAAGAAAGGGGGAAAATTTCTCGTATAGACTCTAATTTTGCTGTCGGATTTTGGATGAAATGGTTGAAAAAAAATGCTGTTTCCCCTTGGACACAATATTTCCCAGAATACTTAAATCTTGCCTCCCTTGAACCAATAATAATTTTTGATTATAAGCATAAAAATAGTCGAATAAGACTGAGCTCATTTTTCGCTGAGTTGAACAGATATTATAAGAACTTTTTCCTAGATGGGTTTTGGCCAAAACACGCACATATCGATGATTTGTTTCATTGTTACTATTTAACTGCTGAGACTGATCGTCCCGTAGTCTTTCCTTTAAATACGAAAGCAAAACATGTGCTCTGTGTTTATATAGACTGGCCTTTGCAGAGCCATTTGTTTGAAGTGTTAAACAAGATGTGGGACCAATTAACTCCGAATTGTTTTGAACATCTCTTGCGTTATATAGTGAATCAAAAATTGTCGCACTCTATGGAAGATTTCGATTACCTGAAACTTCTTAAGGATTTATGGAATCGGATTCCCGATGATGTCAAAGAATATATCAAGGGGAAAACAACTTACCTTTTCGTTGAGCCATTGCTGAGTTATGATGAAAATACAAGCCCACTGTCGTTGGAGGAAACATTGCAAGGTTGTAGAGATTCGATTCGTGTGGCGTATGCTGGATTCGGTTTTAATTTTCAATATTGATTTATAGTATATATTTGTTTATCAGTAAACCTTGCAACAAGGTAAAGATTTGATTCATTTTTCGATTATTGACTAAAAACTTTTTGTAATATATATATATATATATATATATATATATATATATATATATATATATATATATATATATATATATATATCTCAAGGTGAGAAACTTGCAAACGACTCATCAATTTTGTTCATCATTGCATGAAATTAATACAGATAACAGAAGGAATTATCAAATGTCGCGTCATTTGATAAAATTTAAGCACATCTCCGCCTTCTGGCCCTTGTGGAGAATTCGTTACGTCTTTTCTCTTTATTATTTACCGTCTTTTACTTACAATTTTGTTTTGAATTGTCATAATGTGCATTTACTTTTCTATTTATATTATTATTCTATTTTTAATTATTTTTTGTCAATTTTGACCTATTGTATTGATGTCCCTTCTCCATCTCAATAGTATTGGTCTGTAACTGCAATCGGTGTGAAAACGCTTTCATTTCGCTTACTTGTCTCATTGTGCTTCGCGAAAATGTTGCAATTCTTTTTGCCATCCACTTTCATTTTATCCCCTGATGAGCAAATTTTTTCCCTTTCTTGTAGGTATCCATTTTGTTTCCTCTTTTAATATTGATTTGCAATTTATTTCCACAGTTTTCTTAGAATTGCAGCACTTGGTGTATTGGCTTCGTTTCCGTTTTCGATGTCTTCTTTCATTTGCATGTTTAAATGCCTTTTTCCTACTTTGTTTAATAGATTTTCATTGTATTTGTTTTTAATGCATTTTTTGTTAAATGTTCTGTTGTGATTTTCATCTGTTATTCGTATGTTATTTCTCTGTAGTAACTCAGTAACATTGAGTTCACAAATTTATTTATTTTGAAAGAGGATGAAGTTCTTGGTTTCAGAAAAATGTTGGTATATTCCATAGCCTGTTGCTAATTCATTTTACAAAATAGAGTTTTACCGATATTATTTACCATTTATCAATAGAAACTACTGAAATGGAAAAGATAAAAATAATCGTCCAAAATATAATAGTGCAAACATTTAGCATCCTGTCCAGTAGCTATTAGACAGATGTTCCTCTTGGCCTGAACTTCTTCGCATTGCTGCTTGGTGCTCTCCTCTCATCAAAAATCTTCAAAGCTGTTAGAAGCAAGATCTTCCTCTTCAGAAGTGAGCTCATTGCGGCTGAGATCATCATTGTGAAATATATCCAAAAGCAAGGATTTGCTGATGACCCAGTAGTAACCCAATAGTAAATTGCTAGCACTGCGCCCCTATTTAGATAATGATGAAATATCAAGAGTAGGTGGTCCCTCACAACAGGCTCGAAAGGGCCAAATATCCCATAATTTTACCGAAGGTTCATGTGGTGACAGAGTTGATAATTCGACATTATCATCACAAATATCTACATGTTGGAAATCAACTTGTCCAACTTTAAATAAGACAGCGTTACTGGATTGTGTGTACCCGTGCAGAATATTAAAAAAACATACCTGGAAGTACTTGCAGTGTGCCCGTCTTCAAAATGATCCCTCACGGCAGCTGATGTGTGATCCTCGGCCGCCTCGAGTAAATCCAGATAGTGTTTTCTTCTAAATTAGGAATGAACTTGTGTCGTCCTTCCTGTGAAACCGCGAAAAGGTCACGGGATAAGACATAAGAAAACGTATGTGTAAAAACATATCTTGAATTGTTGGAGATTTGTCTTCTCATTGTTTTATTGCTGCATTAAAATTTCTTCGGCTAGAGAAGAGGTGAACCTGATGGATTATTCAGTGAGTGTGGAACTAATTTTATTGGTGCTTATAAAGAACTGAAGGCAGTGTGTTCTACAGAAAGTGATTGCTAATTATTTACGCACGAATGAAATCACTTGTACTTTCAATCCTCCTTCAGTTTATCATTTTGGTGGGCTGTGGGAGGCAGCCGTAAAGTCAGTGAAATTTAATTTAAAGAGAGTTGTTGGCTTTCAAGCCTTCACATACGAGGAATTCAATACTTAATCTTAAACAAGTAGAATTTTGTTTACATTTTCGATCATTAGTGCAAGTTCCAAGTGATCCTGATGATCTCACTGTCATTATACCTGCGAATCTTTTAATTTTCTGAACTTTTGACGCGGTGCCTGAATCTAAGATGAACGATGTACTGTGCAATACCCCGACCTAGCCAGAGGACATACGGAAAACTTGATGGGGCCGCCGAAGAGCAATCCCACCTAGCACGAAGGGACAAGTTACACTTGATGACATCGGACCCTTGTAAGATGTCCGCTGTAAAAGTTTTACTTGCTGACCGTTGGAAACTTGTCTAAAAATTTTCACAGTCCTTCTGGAAACATTGATCTTTGGAATATATTACACAATTCCCAAGAAGAACAAAATGTCAACGCCTTTCCAAAAATATCTGTGTGAATGATCTTGTGTTGATAAAGGATGAAAACTTATCGCCTTTAATATGAAAAAATGGAACGTATATTGGAAGTTTTTCTGGTTTCTGACAACCAGGTAACAGTGGTAAAATTAAAAACCCAGCTTGGAATTATGAAAAGACAATACATAAACTTTGTGTTTAGTTAGTTGAGTCAAATTATGACAAATATTTATTTCATTTGTGTTTTGAAGTATTACTAATGCCAAGCTGACCATTTAATAATTATGTTTGCTTATTACTTTTAATTGTTTAATAACATGAAATCTTTGTTCAAGAGTAATGGATATTAATGGAGAAAACGACATGAAAATTTAGCTTTAATGATTCTAATTTATTTGTATTTCTATTTGGAAGTATGAATTTTTAACCTTGATTACTAGTTCTTTCAAGTGAAATATATATAATATTTATACCATCTTCAGTATTCGTTCAGAATTTAGTAATTGCATTTATGTTTGTAGTGTATTTTTCTTTATATCCTTTTTGGCTATTGGTGGGGAGTATGATTGAAGTAATTTCTGTCTCCCACACCAGATGGCACAATTTTTTATTTTCTCTCTTTTACTTGTATATATGTTAATAAATAGTTTCTCTTCTGCCTTATAATGGTGCGGTAGTATCAATTTTTTTTTCTGAAAGCGAATGATAGCTTTCAAGTACAAAAATATAAAATTGGAAATGTGAATTAACAAAATTAATTATTTGTGCATGTAAAATTTATGTATATCAAATGAGTAGTAGTATTAAAGACTTTTTCTCAAAATACACATCTATTAATGATGGTTTCATTTGTGTCTTGTCTACTTTTTTTAATTAACAGAATTTTACTTGTATCCATGAAAATAATTTTTTTCTAAATGGAAATATGTTCACTAGAGCCCTTTTATTTTTTTTTATTTTACTAGGCTTATTTATTTTCTATGTAAGAAAAATGAAAAATAAAACGTAAAATTAAAAGGAATCTTAGTAAACTCTTACATGTATGAATCATGCATAATTAGATATCTTAATCAAGCATAATAAATATCGCATATGGAAATATAAAGACGCATGATGAATTTTCAAAATATATGAAAAATAAAACATAAAGTTAAAAAGAACTTCACTAACAACATATTGCATCTATGAATCATGCATAATGAAAGAGAAAGTCATGAAATCAAATTTCAAGTTAAAAATATATGAAAAATAAACATAAAATTAAGAATAATTTTATAAAAATGATTACATGCATGAACCATACATAATAAAGCAAAAAAGACGTGTAATAGATTTTCCAAGTTCAAAAATATGCATGATATAAAGTATAAAAGAATTCTACTAAAAAGATTCCATATATTAATCAACTGCAAAGAAATATCATGATCACACATAATGTGGCATACGTAATGAAATAGGAAGACACGTAATCAATTTTCAAGTTCAAAATTACAGGATTATGCAATCAAAGGTATGTTTTCTTCATTTAAACAAACTTTCTCTTAGAAAGGTTATGCTTATCCTCAGTGATTCAATTTCTGAATCTACTTTCTTTAGTGGATACAATAGAGGAATGTTCATTGAAATTTGCTAGTTGCAGCTTACAATAAAATATGTAGAAATACAACAATAAACTAATGAATGGAGCACAGACCGAAAATATTTCTAGGGATTATGATAAACCAGAATAACAGGTGTTTAAGATTAGCAAACTGAAATATTGGAAATATTTCCACGAGAGAGGCTTGGCGCAAATTAAACTTAATGTTTATATATTACTCAGAATTAACTATATAAAGATAGAACATTTTAATTTGACAATGCAAAAACATCTTATTTATCTCCTAAATATCCAATTTCAAAACGATATTGAGTGAAAATCGTTTGTTATTTTATTCTTACTCATAGACTACAATTCAATTTCAACTTCAATATGATAAAGGGTTTTAAAATTTCGTAGCATATTTCAAAATTCATATTGAAATTTAATGCCATGTTGCTGTCGCAACAAGACTCATTGATTCAAGGAAACGCTGCAACATTAAGACTTCATGATAATCTATGTACATTAACCGTCTAATGCATTTACTTTCTAGAAGTGCCAAGTGAAATTCAATAAATTGTCCAATATTGGAGAGTATGGAGACATTTTATTATATGATTCTTCTATGAAGGCAGATTGTTCTCGTTTATTTTATTACCTGATAACAACGAACCTAAACGATTGATGCTGTGTTTGTTTAGCGATTCTTATTGACTGATTGATACATGTGGGAGGCTAATATTATTAAAATTTCTTCGTTACTTCTATAAATCAGTTGAGGTAACAAAGAAGATACGCAAATTTCGCAAGTAAAGAATGCAAACGAAAATACGTAGGAAAAAAAAAATCCTTTTTATAAAAATAGAAAGGAAAGTAGACGATGAAAAGTTTTTATGTAAAAACTTTGCATGTTCCACAGAACTTTTTTATAATTATCAAACTTTTCAAACCTAGAGATGTTTCTAAGTTGCTTGAGCAATAAATAGAAAATATTTTCAATATTTCTGCAAATAAAGCTTAATACGGAACAAATAGGTGACACCAGTGGAAATGAGGATAATACAAAATGATAAAATGAAAACGATAACGAAAAAAATAATGAGGATAATCAATGAAATTATAATAATACAAAGGAATTGCCAGTGAGGACTCATTTTGACAAGAATCACCTGAGCTTTCTTTTTGCTGCCCCCGGGCCATATTGTATGCATGATCCGATCTGCTCTATAAATTACAGTTAAAGAAAAGAAAAAGGCTGCCTCACTCTTTTACAGTTATAATCAGGAAAATATTCTGTTATAATTTCAAAGGTTTTTATTATCAACAGAGAGTCAAACTATTCTATGTTGTTATTATATTTAATAACAACAACCAAAACGAATGCCATTGTGCTTGTTCGGTGTTTTCTGATGAGTCATTTTAGTGTTATGGATAGATTCATTCGTGAGTGAGTATTCGCGTATTTATCAGTGCTAGTTGATATGATAAAGGAAGAAATTCTCTACTAGTGCGAAATTGAAAAATCGTTGATTATCAAGAGAACAGTAATTAAAACAGATAATGAAAGATTTTTATCAAGTCTTTTCAGGATTATCCAGATTTTTCCTTATATTTCTAGATATTTATAAAAAAAACTCTGCGGATACGTTTTATTTAAGTTGTTGCAAATAAGGGTGTTTTTTTTATTAATTTTCGTATAGATAATAAAAGGTGGGATAAATATGTCCCTTCGTCTTCTTAAAGTTTTGTCGGCCAGTAGGAGGTAGCAGGTGAATTTGTGGATTAATTTCATTGAATTGTCAACGAAAGTTATTATTAAGATGAGTACATTCTTATAAGTTTTTTAACAGATTTCGTATAAAATGTACATTTTTTGTAAGATTATTTCAAACTGCGAGAAATATATTTTAAATTATACCTTCCGCTGAATTTAGAGTCCACTAAGAGGCTTTTGAATTCGGAACAGAATAAATACCAACTCAAGTGCTAACAACGAACCAATTTCTGTTTCTTCTGTTCTAAGAAACCCAGATGGACATTAAGATTTTATTAATGGAATGCCGATTACCAACTTTGTTCTGAAGCGCTCAAAGAGGATTGTATCCAGTAAAACACTGTAGAAGTAAATTAAATTTGTGAATTGATTATGAGAGTTGATTATCTTATTCATAGTGTTACAGTTGCACATTTTCTTAGACATTTGAAGTAAATTGTGGTAGGAAACAAATTTTATGTTTCCAATGGTTCCGAGAAATATTGTCCTTTGACGACCCTTGAAAGGCGGTGGAATATCTTTCCTCCCACCTCCTTATGATAAAACTTAGAATTCTCTTTAAGAAGGAAATATTTTATTATCAAATGATGTAACTTCACCCAGATGTTGTTTTTAAAGTGAAAAAAGTATTTATTATAATGATTCTCAAAAGATTAAGATTTCTTTTTATGTGTTCTTCTTTTTTATTTCAAAAACTGTTAAAAAATAGTTTAGATCCAATTAAATTACTCGGAAATTAACGTTGCGTGGTTTAAAACTTCACGGCTAAACAGTGGGAAACAAAAAATATATTTATTAAATTTACTATAAAAATTAACTGGAAGAAAGCGAAGCTAAAGACATCATTTATAATGAGGCAAATGCAAATAATCCAGAAGAGGACTGATCCTGGAAACTAGCTTCTAACGTTAATAAACTCGAAGAGGAAGATTCTGTATATATGGAACCTTGTCACATAAAATTGAAACATATCCTTATATTTTTAAATAGATAGAGGGTTGCTCTTCTAGATAGGGAATAAAGTGACAGTTAAAAGAAATAAATTTCTCCGCTTATTTCCTTACGAAATTTTATGCTCGTGGACTAAGGTTTTATGATTCATTACTTCATTAGTTTTTTGTTTTAAGTTGTTAAAAAATTGAATATTAGCATTATGTAATCATTTTAGAAATTTCCAAAAACCTATTCTAATCTATAAATTTAAGCATGTGTTTTACTTCCTGATTCCTGATGTGTAGGCCTCGGGGGGGGGGGTTCGTAATTGAGAATGAGAAGCTTCCGGCATGATGGTTGGTTCTCGCTACCCTGCAGGGTACATGAAAAGATGAGGATCTGGCTCCTCCCATCGATGACGGGACGTACTTCTTTAGGGAAGGTTGTCGGGTCGGTGAGTCAGTGATATGACTTATTCCTGAAATGTTTATTCCTCTAATAAGCCATACAGGTATTAAAAAGAAATATTTTTTTCATTCGTGTAGTATTAGACGAAAACATCACGATTAAACATTTGATGAAGCAGTTTGAATTTCAATTCGACAATGAAATCTATTATTTAAAATTATGGCAGAAGATATTTCTACAAAGTGACAAATGTCAAGAAAAAGTTGAAATAATAATAAAATTTTTATCATCAAGAAAACAATACAAATAATTTTTAAATCATTTTAAAATTTTAGAATGAAGAAAAAATTAGTTTTATACAGTAATATTTGCAATAGTTATCTCTGAAAAATACTACTTAATTTTTGATTTAAATTTTAATTAATTCAAAAAAATTTTAATTAATTCAAAAAATTTTTAATTCAAATTTTAATTTTAAAAAATTGCTCAAAGGTACACATTTCTGCCTTCTAAGGAATGGATATACCACGTTTAGTAACTGTCGTTTCAATGAGAGGTCTTGTAGAGCACTCATTCACACACACGTGCGGGTGTGTAAATGACGCAGATTATAGACTGAATTTTTCTTCATAATGGCGTCCCATTAATGAAGCGATTTTCCTAGCTAAGTATTATGACTTAGTAAAACAAAAGCATACAGTATATCGATCATATCAACACCTTTTCTACTTGAAAAAACTCTTAAAACTACAATCATTTCTTTGCTTCTATTTTCTTTAATGACAGATTTTGAGTGCACATCTTTTATCTGGTTCTTAGAAATCTCAAGCAGATGTCAAGAACAAATTATGATTTAACCATATTGGTGTTCCCTAAACCTGCAACGTCCAATTTGTTAGAGTTAACTCCTTTATTCTGGTAGATGTGCAAATAAAGAATAATCATTCTTACATCATAAACGTAATCGATAAAAACTAATTCATTTTTTGAGTGCATGGATGGATTGTTTTGAGATAATTTCCTTTTACAGTCTCTACAAGTACCGTTTTTGTTAAAAATAAATCAAAAGTATCATCTTTCGATTCCTCTATCAGCGTCACGTTTCACATTGTTTTTCCACATCCACATTCTTTGGTTTCCTCCATACTTGACGTCAAATGGTTACTAATGATTATTAATTACAATTATCATATGTAATATGTCCATCACACGGTAAATATTTGGAAAATTTTAGTTGTTAATTTAACATAAAATAATAAATGATTTTGGTGGGACGGAATGCTACCACATTTCCTAAATTTAATACCTCTTTCTAATAAATAACAAATTATTCTAATTGTAAACGGATTTTTTATTATTATTTATTATTCGGTGATGAAAATTGTCTTGGATATTTGAGAAAACTAATCTTTTTCTAAAGAGAAATTCTAAAAGCTAAAATTGAATCTCACTCTTCAATGTTACATTCAAGAAATATGGAATTTGGCAAATGACCTCAGATATAATCAATTTAGGAAATGAATAATGAAACTTGGTTGAGTTTCGTTATTCTATAAAGTTTTAATTTTACATTTTTCAAATAAAGTTTCTCTAAATTAAACTAATGCTAGGAAATAATTCTGAAATGAGAGCGAAAATTCATTTTTCGATTTCCTCTAGAGTACCATGTTTCTCAACTCGTCAAGGCCTGAATGATGCCTGCTATTGTCACCTTCCCGAATGGTCTTTCATATTCAAAATATTCAAAGTCAAAATTTTTTGAAATTCATTTCGCTTGTGACATAAAACGGCGATTATCTATAAAAAATATATAAATAAATATACCTATAAAGAAAATCTTTAAAGTGAAGTATCTGAAATATATTTCAACTATCCGTTTCCACAATAAATACAACTTTACAGCCAATAAGCCTTGAGTAGCAGATATTAATATTGTACAATAACAATAACTTATATCTTCATATGCATTTTACAAAAAATATGCGTTTACATTCGATCAGTAATAAATATCGATAACATAAGTAACGATGTCAAAAATAAAATGCGCAAGAATCATAAGTCATCCAAAACAAAAAAATGTAAGTTTTTTTTTTTCCTTTTCGCATATGCTTAGCACATGTATCCACATTTTTGGAGAACTCTACTCATAAATGATTAAAGAAAATGAAAGATTAGTGGAGCTACATCGTCTATGCTAAGACAAATTGTAAATATTGCTTGGCCGTATATATAGAAACTGACATTTTGGCTGAAAAATCATAATTTTTCACTTTTCATTTTATTACTATTTAATTTAACTGTAATAAATATCATATTGTTATTAAATTACCCAATCTTGATACAGTGTTAATTCATTTTTATCTTCTTTGAAGAATGTTTTTCTAAGACTTAACCTTACTTTCAGCTTTATATCTCTTGAATTTGATAATGATACAATTACTTTTATTGCACGACTACGACTAGGTTAGTTTAACCAAAAATATAATATGATTTGAATATACTAAATTGTAAATAAATTTTATAATTTAATGTAGTTTAATTGAGTAATAAAGCTTCGATTGTAGGATTGAAGTAGTAGACAATAATAAGTGAATCGAAATGGCAACTCACTAAGTAATTCTTGAAAAGTGTACAATTCAGTAAAATGTCTCGTGCATTTTATTTTATTTCGCAGGTTGTGTTTTAGAATCAAAATTTTCACTTTTACCAACTTTACGTTATTCATATAGTAGAGTATGATTTTAGTTTCAAGATAATAATTTATTTCACTTTCAATTATAATTTCATTTTTTTTAGAACTCTGGATCAATTAGGTGTTTCAAAATTAGGGATGTGCCAATTTCCGATTTATCGAAAAAATCGATATTTTTGACAGTTGGAAATTTTGTCAGTTTTTGAAAAATATCGATCTATCAAAATCATGATCATGAATAATAGTTCTTGATAAATTACGATACAATAAATCGATATTCACAATTAATTTGCGTTCTCGATTTCGTTTTGGATATGGGTTAACGTTTGTTTTTTGTTGCACTTCATTCTTATTGACCTTCATACAGAATTTGTGTTAGTATTTCTATAAATACTGTCATATTCTAATATATAAAAAAAGGTTTTAAACGCAATGTTAGAAATTGTAATATGCAGACGTCGCTTGGACACTGACACTCTTTATTAAAGGGGTTTTAACAAAATTATTTTTTTAACTATTTTTATTCAAAAGAAAACGAATATTTTTATTGTATAAATTAAATCTTAATTTTTTTTAAAATTATATAAACTGAAACTTTATTTTATTCCGTTCTGCTCAGTCAATATGTTAAGAGATGATATTTATAAATTATAATAGCTATACATAAATAATGATATCACGATATATCGAAAAGTACTGATGCGTGTTGGAGAATATATCGCGATGACCAAGTTCCGTCATCGCCCAGTCGAATTCAAAACTGATGTTGCAAGAAACGCTTTAAAGAAATCAATGAATTGCCCTATTCATATTACTGCATTAAATGTTATAATCAATGGTAAATAAAAAATTAAAAGATGGAAATTAAAGTTTTGAAGCACACTTAGAATAACACGTCTGCAAACATTCATTAGGAATTCAGAGTGAGTAAATTGCAAAATTTGAGATCACTAAGTTCTTGCAAATCAGAAATTTCCTGTCAGTCAGAATAAAGTAAGATAATTTATAAATTGAATAACTTTATTTTTGAAAGTGCGTGGTAAAAGAGGCTAAAAGTTATTTTTGAAAGTGCGTGGTAAAAGAGGCTAAAAGTTATTTTTGAAAATATCGTGTTAAAAAAGCTAACACTTGTTTTTACACTCACTTTTGCTCTACACTCCAATTGCCTATAGTAAATTACTAATTTCTTTATTGCTTTCAGAAAGTACACAATCACAGGAAATGTTCACATTGTGAAAAATAAAATTCAATATATTACTTTAGTAAGTATAGTAGGGTTTAAAAGAGAAGATGTTACATGCTTTTATAAAAGCTTTTAGAATTTAGGACATCAAAACTGCCTCATTTAGAGAGAGTTTTAAAGAAATTTTCAGAATAGTATGAAAAGAATTTAAACGACTTTATGCATTTATGTCATTTAGAGTATTATGTATGAAAAGAATTTATCACAGCAGCATAAAATTGCGCCTTTTTTTCCGAATCAAAGAGAAAACGGAGAACGCGCTCCACTTCATTGCGAAAAAGAAGAGAGAATTGTGAAGGCCAGGAAAAAACTGTGAGTGAATTGTATGAAATTTTCAGATTGCTAAAAAAGCGCAACTGTTGAAAAACATATGTTTAAAATGGAATCAATGCTGTTTCCAGAGAAACAGAACTGGATAGATATAAATCTGGCAGCCGATGATTTCCTTTACATTCGCCCGGCTTCAGAAACATCAAATGTTAAAATTGAGGTAGAAGTGTGATACGTGTTTACTGTACAGAAAGAAAATTCTGAATTTTATTCCTATGGATGACGTCTGGTTTATTCGCCTGCTGTTTCATGCAATCGGAATCGAAAATTCGCACGATTCGAAAATCAGTGACTGCATTTCTTTGAAATCCAATGATAAAGTCATCAGAAACACACGTGCGGCATGGTTTATTGGAGAATGTTTTAAATGCTGCCTTATCGTGATTTCTTCTATGAACATAGTAATTAACATATCTTATGTGGTTTTTTCTTCTGATAAAAGGAATGAAATGGTAGTTTGCATCATCCAATTGTTAAAAATTACCTTATTAATTTTAATATACAACAGGAGACGACAAATGCTGTTGATAACAAAAAATTTAAAAATGATATCGCACTCAATTACTGATCATAATTATAAAAGAGAAAGTTATCCATTTTCCCTATTCTTTGCTTTATTTCTAATACATATAACATTTTGGATTATAAGCAATATTTGGTCTAGTAGCAGGAGAATGAATGCCCAGAAGCATCTTATTAAAATTAAATCTTCGTTGGAATTTTCCGATATACTTCCCTCGCATTATACTTTCATTGTTGAAGCTGTCGATATATCCTTTTTATTAATAACTAGCATCGCCTATTACTTATTTGTCACCTTTTACGGATTCACTTGCAAAAATATTCAAAAAATTTTACATCACTTGTGTAAGCAACTTAGAAGCGTCTGCACACTTGAAAAATTTGGCAGATGCCTTTCAATTTACGAAAAGCTTTTAAGAAACGTGAAAACTTTCGATAAATATCTTTCATCGTCTGCCTTTCTGTCTATTTTTATGGCAATGATTCAATTATTCCGTATCGGATACAAGTTGGCATTCCACACCACATTGCAAAATTTGAATATATTCTTCGTTACTTCAGGACTTTTCGACTTGTCAAGTCAACTAGTTTTAATAATGTCAGCTTCTCTCGCGAATGAATCTGTAAATAAAACTCACGATATTCTTCAAGATTCGTTGAATAAACTCTATGGCAATCGCTTTGCAACACCATTGATAAATATTAACACAAGGGATTGCAAACTAACTTTATGGAAGTTTTACGTCCTAAACAGGTCTCTCGTTATCTCAAGTATAGGGACTCTTCTGACTTAAGGAATTTTACTTGGCACTTTAGGGATGTAGGAGCAGCATACCGTTATTGCATGGACATTTTCTTCGAATTCAATTGCAGCAGTTCCCTCGTTAAAACTTTCAATCACTCTTTGTGTGGATACATCATGGTGTTAGCTTTTGCAAAATAGCTGTTACAATACAGAATTTCTCATATCGTACCAGAAATTCGGTATACTGAAATCAGGATTAGTTTCCTTGTGAATTCTTTTGAAAATATTAATATATGCAGATGTTAAGCATTATATTTGATGGATTCCATTCGTTGGGGAAAAAATCATTTTCTTGTTCTTCTATCTGTTTCATTATGATATACATATATATTTTTTTAACAAATTTCGCTAATGATTATAATTTCTTGTTTGTAACTATATATCGAAATTGCAGTTGGGCAATATTTTTAAAAATCACAGAATAAATATAGTGATCTTATTATAAAAACTATAAAAATTAGGACAAAACGACGGCATTTTTTTATAAAATAACTAGCTGGTACCGTTATCATTTGAAATTTCAAATCTTGTTTATTATTTGCTATCTTGTTTAATTAGGAATGATAGAAAGAATGGCATTTATTTCCTTGTCGGCAAGGAATACATTCGTTGAAATTGAATGATATATAAAAGAGAAGTAAAATAGTATTTATTCTATTTTTTTTACTTTATTTTTTTCCGTCTTCAACAAAATCAAATAAATTTCTTGCATACCACATACAACTGGCCATGAAAAACATGGAGTTTCTAGGTTCAATCCACACACTTGAAGTGATTGACCTTCCGCCCTGTTGCTGGCCATCGCGAATGCAAGCCCCATTTTATTGTGCTCAAAATAAAGGCTAATAATTGTACTAAGATTATAACCTTTGCGCGAGTGCAAGCCATAAGTTGGCAAAGTTTTATCGGAAACGGATGAACGATAAGACAGCGCATAAAGTAGGAACAGATAAAAATTCATTTTTACGTATTAGATAAACTAGAAGAACATTGAACCTTTTGAGGGGGCATTTATTAAAAAAATTATCAGCATAAAGCGGAACTCATAAATGAAGTTCTATAAACTAATAGTAAAATACACATTTAAAGAATTTTTAATGCTTTCAATTTTCTCACAAGGGGATCGGACGAGATGCGTCGCACCACGTTTCAAAGCCATTTGGATATTCTTCTAATGAGAATATTTCTCGGGATACTTCTGCTTGCCACTGGAAACATGAAATATTTTTTACGTACAGCATTCGCAAATTCACATTCTACGTGGTTTGAGATAAATGGGATCTCTTAGTACGAAATAAGAAATGAGAAAATACGCATTAAAGCAGTGAATTTTGATATAAAATCTTTGCCTTCTGGCATTGATGGGAAAAGAACTCCGGCCTATCCGGCTTGTTTTTTATCCGGCCTACCCTTCGGCCACATTTGGCCGGATACTCGGGAGTGTGCTTTACTATAAAATCTTAATTATAAATTTGTTAAAAAAAGATTTTTAAACTTGCCTTATTTTTGAAAGTAATAATTAAAAATATTATTTATTATTACATAATTATTTAAATGCGAAAATCAAATTAGGAATTAGCGGAAGTCAAGTCATTTCAGTATCCCCTGGTTGGATCGTTGCTTACCTCTCTCGTGGATTTGCGTTTTAATTTATAGTATATTATAAGACAGGTATTATCCTGTTGACTCATTTAATTGAAACATATTTTTGCTGACGTCAATTAAAAATAACTACATAAGAAAGTAGGATTTGGCTTCAAAAAACAAGAGAAATTTTTAGATTAAAGGAATATGAACTAAAAACGGTTTTAGATATTTAAAACGGTATCGAGAACTTGAGTTATTAATGGACTTTATAGATAATAATGATTTGAAACTGGGCATCGAAAAATTTTTTCGTCTCATTTTTATTTGGTTATTCGAGATTTTGATGTTTCTTACGATTTTTAACACAAAGTCTACATTTCTCCCTTTTTATAGACTCTTTTTGAAGAAAATTTGAGTTTCTTTCCTGCCATTTGTAACAGAAAATTTAAAAAGGAAAGAAGCGTCTAAGATTTTGATAAATATCTTGCAATATAAGAAAAAAATTGGATAATCAAGTAAAGATTCGATAAATATCTTTTATCGTCTCCTTTAATTGCGGTTCACTTGATTACGAATCATTTTTCAACTTTGCCTCCGTTACGAGTTGACCTTCAGCACAACCTGCCGCGACTTTTCAAAATATTCCACTTCACTATAAATATTTTCTTTCCCAATTCATTTAATTGTACTGATAAACTTACGAATGAATCAATCGACAAAATTTAAAACACAAGTCGATAATTTTGAATAAAGAAGAGTTTTTGAAACTGGCTTAAAGACGGTGAAAGAAATTCGTATTTCATAAAACCAAAAGGCGAAACAGTGGAAAATGTCACCAAAATTCGAAAGTGAAAAAAAAATTGTTTTTGTAAACATAAGTGATTTCAAGAAATTAAAAACTAAAAAATATCTTAATTTAAGTTCTTAAAGATTTCGCAAAACACTGAAAAATCTGTTTCTAGGGGGAAATGTAAATGAATTAGTTTTCATGGAAACAAACCTAAGCAAAAAATCTATGTTTAAAAGCGAAGAACTTGTGCATTCTGATACAGGTAGACTATCACTTGCAGGTTGAACTTCTTTTGTAGTCTTCATTGATTTTAAATCAAAATACGTCGTAATAAATTTTAATATCCTGGTCTAGCAAACTTACATTAATTAAAATCAATGACATTAATTTGCCAAAATTATCCATCAATGCCATTAAAGCGATGATAGTTATTGCTTCACCATACAAAGCAGGATGCAAGCTATTAAGCTTTGTAGAGATATTTCTTTAATGAAAATTTTTCAGCATGTACGGTTAATTTACTGCATTCTATATTTCATTCCAATAAAATGGCTTTATTACAATTCCAAATAAATTTAATAAATATGTTTATCATTATATATATTCTTCTTTATCCTAAGAAATTTAATAAAGATGATTCCGAATATAAAAAATTAAATTTACACTGATTTCAAAATTAAGTAAATTTTACACTGATGCATTTGTTCTAGATAAACACAGAATTACACAAAGGTGTTATCTTCAAGTTCGCGAAATATATGCTAAATGGTCATCATTTCTGGATAGTGACGGAAAAAAAATTCGTCAAAGAAACGTTCAGCTTTCGGTTTTTAGGATTGCAATGGAATTTGTCTGGATTAACTCATTGATAAGTTATCGCTTGAAAAAATGTCTAATTTGGTAATCATAAGTAAATCTAACAAAGCAAAATTATCTTCATTTCATTTGTGGAAAAGATAAATGTAAGATCTGTGTTCCTTCCTTCCCGATTATTCAAGTCCTGGTGTGGTGGAGAAGTTTGGAGCGAAAGTTGCCCGCTCAGGTGTCATCCTCGTCATCTGACCGCGGCTCAAAATCCAATTCAAGGTCCATCCCAAAATAGCCATAGTGTTGCTTTTATAACGGATTTTAATATAACTAAACTAAATTCAACTCCCGATTATTCGATGTGGTAAGAATAACTCATATCAAGAAAAAATATATTTCATTTAACTTATGGGAAAGCATTTAGTCGGAAATAAACATGTTTTCGGGATGAAAAAAAATTTTTTTGATTCGTGTTTCAAAAATATTCCAAGCAATAAAGATCTTAAAATGTCGATTTATAAGTGCAATCAAAGCCAAATTTTAAAATCAGCATCTATTCTATTCTTTAATAATGTCAGTTTAGTTTAGTTATTTGAGCATCCCATTTTAAAGTAACACTAGGGTTATTTTGGGACGGACCTCGTAATTTTGATCCGCAGTCAGATGACGAGAACGACACCTGAGCTGGCAACCTCCTCTCCAAACTTCCACACCACACCAGCTGGAGGACGTTTGCTTCCTACGGATTTAACGCGCACCAGCCACACGACGTTTCTTCGTTGGAATCGGTTCTCGAACCTGAAACCATCCGGTTCCAACGCCGAAACCTTACCACTAGACCACCACGGCCCGTTTAACATTTATCAGAAAAAATTCTTCTCTCCAGTTTCTCTGCAGAATAAGCCCAGGGAAGAGCGAAAAACTTCATTGAATAATTAAAATAACTTCATTAATAATTAAACATTTTTAAGTTCTGCCTTTAGCTCATATCTACTGCTTGTTTCCGAACTACACTCTTCGAGTCTTCTTAAAAAAATGGCAGAAAAATTAGTCAGAATGAGAAAATATAAGATTTATTTAAACGGTACTTTTAAGAGACGTTGGAAAGTGAGAGGTAAAAATGTTTTCATTATTCATCTAACACCTGATAAGATTTCTTTTGTAGCGGAATAAAATTTTGCTATGCTTTTTGTAATTCCGGGTATTTAGTAATAAATAATACGAAATAGCATGTTTTAAATTTCCTGCCAATGAGTAGGAGAGATATAAAATTGAAGCTTTTCAATTAGTCACGGAAGGAAGCCTAAGGACATTCATAGCGCAACTTGTGAATATATATATTTATACGCAAACATAATTAAGCAGATTCGTGTCCGAATAGAAGAAGCATTTGAATTTTAAAACTTCGATTTATTTTATCCGGAAGGCATAATTTATGTACAGGAAGCAATGATGAAACGGATGTCCATTTACATCGCGATACAAAAGCAGAAGAGCAAAACAGATCGACATTTTCCATTCGGTGGTTTCCATAATGAGATTATGATAGGCATTTCTTTGACACGTGTCGAATTAGGATAGGAAAATATAAGTATCTTTAAAAGAATGTACTTAGCTTTATGGATTTTAATCCCTTCTCTCGGAGCGTGAGAATAGGCTGAATTTACTGTTTTCTAAAGCGCTTGTAGCATTTATTCAATAAAAAAATAAGAATTGGATCAGGCAATAAGAGACTATTTTAGAATGAAGTTAATACGTAATAAATTAAGATAAAAATTAGGATATTAATTAGAATTTAAATTAGATTAAGAGATATCATTACAATTTTTCCCCACCGTAAGACGTGGAATAATGATATATTAAAAATCTAATTAAAATATTAATTCATTTCCTATTTTTTTATCTTAATTTAACCCATATTAAGTTCATTCTACTTATAGACTTCTTCATGATGTCTTATTTCCTGATCCAATTCCTCTTTTTTTATTTAATTTATGTACATGAGCTCTTTAAAAATGCTTTAATCGGCATTCTTTTATTTAGAATTTTTGAATTTTGCATTTTTTATTTATAATCCAAATACTTTATTTAAAATCATAATAATACCGATATTTCATTGAGGTGAAATCGTAATGATATTAATATTTTATTTAAAAATTTAACCATATATCTCATTTAGCACTTCTCTTGTGTCAAATTTTCTAAAATTTAAGAATAATATTGGCAAGCATGCCACAGACTGTCCCTATCAAATTAAGTTCATAAGCTTGAAGTGGAAGGATAAATATATCTCATGTTCAGCAAATTCTTTTCAAAGATACCTTTCCTAAGTCTACACGTGTCAAAGGATCCCTATCAGAATCTCACAGTATCAAATCCAAATATTTCGCTCTTCTCTTGTGCCGTGGATTGAAACTTCTTTCTTGTACATAAATTATACCACCCTGGATGGAATAAAGCAAAGTTCAAAATTCAAGTGTCTTCCCTTCTCTTCCACGCTATTGCTTAAAAATGCGTGTTTGCATAAATATCAGGAGAGTACTCTTTCTAAAGTTTCAAGTTATTAAAAGAATTAAAATTAAATCCGCAGAAGATACAATTCGACGTTGTCTTGCGGCTACGAGGTTCGCCGATGGTTCTATAAATTTGGCTCGGCCGCTGGCTTCGTCCCGTCTAGTGCTTGCTGCTTATGCCCGAAGCTTAAGTTCTTCGTCGCTTTCGAATCCGGATGAAGTTTCCTCTGCCATCCATGACTTCATTGTCCATGCTTCCTTCACTGCCTTCATTCCTTTGTGATCCTTTCCATCAGAAGTTCCATTCAGCCTTGCCTGTGCCAAATGACCCGTCCAGATTTCCAGATGTCATTTTTGTGTTCTTTCTCACCACAATAACAATAATCACCTTCCTTCAAGCTTAAAAGTATTGCTCTACACTCCGATACTCAAACTTTTGCCCTCCTGTAATTCATCAAGAAGTGATTAGTGTTCAAAAAGAAATCTCCATCATACGCTCCTGACTCAACAATTGAAAGATAATAAGTGAATTCATCAATAACATTATTATTTTTACAGAAATTCAAGAGCTGTGTATATTTGATTTTACTTTGAATATCATATTTAAATTATAGTACAATCGCAAAATATCTTTTCATAGTGACATTTAAAACATTATCAATTTTTATATCTTTTTTTTTAAATCTATTATTTAAAATTTATGCATAATATTAAAATGTGTTGCATTTAAAACTTATTTACATCTTATTAAAATCAAGAAAAATGATTTACCTAAATGAATGAGATTTATCTAACCCCAAGATTAAGTTAAAAAATAAAAGTAATGACACGTGACAATCAGAGAAAATTAGTAAATAATCTCAGAGGAAATTTTTCTACTCCTTTGATTTTAATTTAACTATTCTCTGTTATTTATTGTGTCAGAATACTTTAATGTTTTATTGTGCATACAAACCCTGTAAATGAAGAAAAAATAATTATCCAAGATTCAAATACTTCTGAAAGACGCGTGATAATTAGAATAAAGTAGTAAATATCTCAAGGAAAACTTCTTTACACCTCTGATTGTAATTCAGTTATCCTGTTGTGTCAAAATACTCGCACGTTACCAAATATAAATATTCCTTTTTCAACTACCTAAATATTTTTATATTATTTATTTAATAGCAGATGTTTATTATAAGAGTATTTTGAATCGTGTTTATTACATTTGTTCAAAAGTGTTTAATATGTGTACATACATCGCGTTTATTACATTCATTCACAAATGTTTCATATGTGTACATAGCAAAAGGGGAGAGCAATCTAATATATACATAGACTGAACCTTTCTAAATGGTCCGATCTCTGATTCAAGGGAAATTTTGCTGCATTAAGAAGAGATAGAAATTGACACTACGGCACCCTAATAAGGCAGAGGAGAAACTATTTATTTACATATGTACAAGTAAAAGGGAGAAACGCAACTGTAATAAAAAAAAATTGCGCCATCTGGTGTGGGTGACACAAATTGCTTCAATCTTATACAATATGAAATCTTTGAATCTTGCATTTATTTCCATTTCCAAATGATTTTTTTTTCAAATTTTTAATCTTATGCTTATTAGTTTCAGTTCCAAATACTTAATATGAAATCATTTCATTTAAATTAAATCATAGCAATACTGATATCTTATTTAATAATTTATTTTTAATTTAATAATTTTGCTGGGTCGATTTCCCTAATACTCAGAATAATGTAATTAAGCATATCTCAGACTATCCTCACTCAATCAAGTTCATCAGCTGAGCTCCAACAGAAAAATGGCCAGAATGCATCTGTTCATTATATCATTTAATTTATTAATATTTTGTAATTACTGTTTATGATTTAGATCCACATGTTATATTTGCAAATATGATTCTTAATATTTTTATATCTAACTTCCTAAGGGAATGGATTTTGGTATTAATGTAAAGGTAAAAGAAACTAAGGTACCACTTTTAATAAGCAATCAAATTTTAATCTGCTACTTAGACATCACTGTAGGGTATGGTTGTGTATCGAAGGCCCCCACACACTTTCACGTTTTGCGGTAGAAGTGGGATTGCAAAGACATCTCTTAATCTGTTTCCAGTCTTTATTAATTTCCTAATTTTTATCTTAAATTAGCCCATATTAACTTCATTCTAAAATGTCTTCTTATTTACCATTCCACTTTTTTTAATTAATTAATTGTCCACGCGCTCTATAAAACTGCTCACTTCAGCATTTCGCACGCTCCGAGAGAAGTGCTAAAATTCCATAATGCTTATCGCATTTTTTTTAAAAGATACCTAAATTTCCCTATACTTCTAGACTACAAATGTCAAAGAAAACCCTATTAAAATCTCATAGTAAAACCAGTGAAGATAAAATTTTGCTCTCTTTTACTCCCGTGTCGCAATGGAGGCTGACGCGTCTTCCGACCTTCGCTTCTTCCTTGTACAAATATATATAATGATATTTTAAAATCTAATTTAAATTTAATTAATTCCTTTTTTATCTTAATTTAACCGATATTAACTTCATTCTAAAATGATCTCTTTTTTCCCGATCCAATTTCATCTCATTTAATTCATTGATGCTACAAGAGCTCTGTAAAACTGATGAACTCGGTAAGTTCCCACACTTCGAGTAAAGGAATAAAAATCTGTGAAGCTAAAAGAATTCTTTTAAAAAGTTACCTATATTTCCCTTACCTAAACCGTGTAAAAGAAACCCTATCAGAATCTCATGGTATAAAAATGTCGGGGATAAATATTTCTGGCTCTTTCGCTTTTCTGCTCTTGTATCGCTTGTGAACGGACGGCAGTTGTCCTCACTTCTTTTACATAAATTATGCCTCCAAGGATGGAATAAAGCGAAGTTTAAAATTACAAAAGTATCTTCCTTCGATCACAAAACTGCTTAAAAAAACTGTTGTGTTTGCATATATAAAATGTTTCAAACCTGTAATTTTGCTTCGCAGTACGAATAATGTCATCATAAGAAAAACCGTTTTACAGTCATCTGTATTGGTTGCTGCCGGATGCCGAGTTAGTGATCCCAGAACTTGGCTACAAACTTGGCGACTATTTGGTGACTTGGTGACGAATTTGGCGACTTGGTGACAAAATTGCTAATGCTCGAAACTTCGAGAATTTGTCGATCCGTCCATTAGGAACTGCGACACGTCTGATTGGTCTAGAAGATTCTAGGCCCGCCACCTTGAAACTATAAAAGGCCGGCACTCTCAAGCTGTGGAGTCGTCGTGAAGTGTGTGTGTGTAGTCGAGAGTGGTCGCCGTGAATTGTAGTCGGAGTCGCCGACAAGTAACGAGCCTTCGAGAGGATAGCGAAGAAACAGAAGAGTGCCAACGTTGCCTGAAGCGAATGCTGAACTGCTGTGTGCCGAATTTTGTTGTAAACTGTGAAGCAGAGTCGTATCTTTTGTATAGTAGCCATTTGTGAGAAGCCATTTGTGAGATTTGTCCTAAAGCGAGAAGAGACAGTGATATGTTCAGCCGTTGGAGAGACCGTAGAATGAAACTCCGGGTATCCCCTCTCCTGATGGATTCTCTTTGGCCGCTTCGTGTGCTGTGGATGATTACTATTTCTGGGCTACTGTCTATTGTAGTGTGCTTCCGTGTGCTGTCCTGTGCTCGTATCGGCTGTAAACATTTGTCTCTTGTGTATTCGTCTTCTTTGTGTTCGTCTCGGCTGTGAATATTTGTCGTTTGTGTATTCGTCCTCTTTGTGTTCGTCTCTTCGTGTAAACACACTTCGTTGTGTTCTACTAAGGCCTGCTGATTGTGTTCTCACACCATACATCCATTATCAAAAAGGAACCCAGCAGTGAGGAGGAAAATCCATAACTATTTAGTGTCAGAAGTGGGGTAGTGGTCAACAATGTAGGGTTCTGACGAGATCACAAGCAAAAATGGCGGAAAATGTCGAGGTGAACGTTTTATTTGCTGGATTAAAGAAAATGTTGGAAGAGAATCGAGCTGCACAAGAGAAAATGCAAGGAGAAATGAATTGAAGAAAGAAATTTCGTCGGTGAAAGAAGTTTTCGAAGAAAACCTCACCAGTATGGGTGATAGAATTGCTCATATGGAAGATAACTTCTCAGAATAGAAAATAAAGTTAATAACATCGAAGGCGGTATTGAGCAGAAAATAAACGAGAAAATAGAAGAAAGCTTTTCGGAAATTAAGGAAAGAGCCCTGATATTCGAAGAAAATTTTGAAAAGAAAACAGAATCAAACTTTGAGTATAAAATAAAGGAGAAGATTCGTGTGAAATTTGAAGAGAAAATAGAAGAAAATTTAGACGCAATCCAAAAAGAGATCCAGAGATTAAAAAGAGAAATCAAGTCTGGATGTACAATTCGAAGCGACGAAGAGGTCTGAGTTAAAAGCATTGAAAAGCTTCGGATGGGTCTTTAGCTGTCACCAATTAATTAAATGATGTCATCACCGATTGTGCGGAAGTCGACCAATCCGAATTGAAGATTGTTTACATCGATCGGAAGCATATGCCGTCAATTGTTCTTTGTTTTAACTTATAAACTAACTTAATAAATGCTAGACACACTTGAAATTTTTAAACACATGAAATTTTGAATATTATTACCAAGTCATTATCCCATTCATCTTCAATGCTCGGATGTCAATAACTTTGAATTCTCAAAATTTCCCGGAAGTCGAGAAATCGGCCTATCAGAGGCCCTGACACGGTCGAGAGATGGCATTTAAAAAAATCACAAACTAAAGCTTGTTTTTATTAGAATTTTAGATTCTACATTTAAGCGATATGAGCGATCCTCCTCATTTTTTAATCAGACAAAGGGAGAGTATTGGAAGAAAATAATGCAAGACGAATCTATACACAACAGCCTAAGAGCTCCAAACAGTTTCAAAGCTATTCGCTTTTCAAATGATAAAAGTGAAAGCCCATCGATTTAGTTTGACAGCTAAACGATATCACACTGCAGCCATAAAAAAGGGATTTCCTATCGATACTTTCATTCTCCAGATCATTCATCTATGAGATTTGCAATCTGTCTAACAGAAAGAGATGTTGCCATGAATGAATCTTCCGTATCACCAGCCAATTTTAGAACCATAGTATACTACATATTAGAAAAGACGAACGTTGTTAATTAATAAGCAATAGAAAAAAGCCATTACTGACTAGGAAGTCCACATCAAGAAAATTTTCTTCAAAGACATGAAGAATTAAAAGAAAAATAAAGATCAATTCAAGAACTGTTTATAGATCGTTAAAAATAGTTATTAATGGATTACCAATAAGCATTAGAACAAAAGAAATGAAATCTGAGGTAGAGAACAAATGCTTCAACGTTATTAGAACCAACCAGGTGAGAAATTTCTGATAAATCATAAAAGTTCTTGCTTTCATCAAAGTAAGTCATAGACTAACTACTCCGACGCGCTCAAAGACACGCGGAAAAATTTGATTACCCGGATCACCGCAACAGCACACTGGAGGTAACTGTGGTTGAATTATAAGGGCCATCACTAGCAATGACATGAGGGCCATGATACAACCCTTTCTTAGGAAGTACGTCCCGTCATCGATGGGAGCAGCTAGACCCCCTCCGTTACGTGTACCTACAGGGATGGCGAGAATCAACCAGATGCCGGTAGCTTTTAATCCTCAGTTACGAGTTGTCCCCTCCCCATGGGATCTATCATCAAAGTAAGTACAACCAGAAATTTTTACAGAATCTATAATCTTCAAAATCTCCTATGTCTAAAACTCATAGAAGTTTAACGCAATACAATATGCTTTAACTGCTTTGGTCGAAACTGTTTCCGCAATTGCAGATGCATCAAAGGCGACATTTAACATTTCACCTGGGAATGCAATAGAATAAAAAAACAAAATCTTTTTTTGTATGAACGTGATTTTGAATAAACATGAAGAGGCTGCAAAGAGTTCCACGGATAAATTTCTGTACCTTATTTTCTCAGGAAAATCTAAGCACAAACGTCTGGAATAAGACAATCAATCAACGCACCTAGTCCTGATACAGTTCCAGAAGAATACTCAACCCTAAGACATCGGATATGAAAGAATCGATAGTAGTCTTAAGAAAAATCCGTGATTCTATAAGAATTCCCAAATCTGATGGAAGCAATTAAGATTAACCTAAAACTTATCAATCAATCGCTACTTTTGCAAGTGCTACTTCTGCTAACTCAATATGCGTCATCTATACTTATAATAAAGCTCAATGTGTGTGTGTGTGTGTGTGTGTGTGTGTGTGTGTGTGTGTGTGTGTGTGTGTGTGTGTGTGTGTGTGTGTGTGTGTGTGTGTGTGTGTGTGTGTGTGTTTTGGCGCTCTACAGGCCAGACCATTCAACCTACAGCTACCAAATTTGGCACGTGTATACCTTGGAAGCCGGGAATGTGCACCTGGGGGTTATTTTTTTGAATTTTTAATTATAATTTTATTTATTAAAAAATTAAGCGAAATTTTGACGTGTTTCTGCTATAACTTCCAAAAATATTACCGCACAAAAAAGATTTTTACATGAAGTTAAAGATCAAAAATTTATCTTTTAAATGATGCCGATGTTTTAATCTTAAAATTAAATTTCTATTTTTAATGAATTTTTAAATAAATATTTTAACTATATTTTTCAACAATTTTTTTCATACAAAATAAAAATAAAATTTAAGCTGCACGAGCACGTTTCGCATTCATGGGAAAAATTAGCTTTTTTCAAAGTGTTGTCATCACATTGATTAAAGCTCCAACTAAAAATAAATTTAATCCTTTTTGGAAATGAAATCTGCAAAAATATAATTTTCGGCACGTGTCTGTAGGAAATGAAACAAATATGAAATAATATTTTTTCTAAAAAATAAATCCAAGAAAAATTATTTTATGATCTTTTACACTCTCTATATTATTAATCCAATAAAACAGTTTTATTTTAAGGCAAGTTTTGTTTAATATGAACAGGATATCCATTCAAATCAGGGCCACACAGCTAATTTGTAAACCTTTAGTAAGACACAGATCTGCTAAAATGGTCTAAATGGAAAATGATTATATTTTATGTAACTTGATTCAATAAATGCTCTAATAAATAACGAATTTTTGATTTTACATAAAGCTTCTGCTGTGGAAATCACGAATAACAAAATGTTCTTGAAACACTAATATTTTAAATAAAAAGAGTTAATTTCCAATCAACTAAATCAATCACTTAAACTGACTGATTTATGAAAATTTGAATATCACTATTCAATAGAAAAAGGATAATTTTAGATTTTCCATCTATCGTTTCAAAGAAAATACGCCAATCAGCGCGCAGGTTTCTCAAGATTAATTAGCCTAAGATTATGAAAATGTTGAGTTTTAAATTTTTATGAATGAATGTTAAATTTTTAACATTCAAAACTTCATAAATAAGTCTTAGTTGATCGTGAAAAATAGAAACATTCATTCACTTATTTAAAATTTGGTGTGTCCAGAATATTTCTCAGAATATGATGATACCTTACTGCATTAAATTTAGACTTCATCATTTTTGAAATATATTTATAGGCCGGAACAAAATATTATTATTGATTTCATTTCAATCCTTTTGAAAACCAAACTAAAAACTGAATTTTATGCTGAATCTGAGAAATTTTTGTTGAATTATTATTTGAGATATTACATAAATTATGAAAAATATTTTGTAGTTCACATAAGACTTAAATACCGAGCGATTCTGTTTGCAATACTCATATTCAATAATAATAGTCATAAATAAATAACAATAAAGATGATAAATAAAATAAAACGCTTGGTTTTATTAAAAAATATCTTTATATTAATTTCAATTTCATCATTTCCACTTTAAATTAAAGTTGAAGTTTTACCGGAAATGACAATAAATTAGGAATATATATATATAGTAAATTGAAAGAAACGATCTAAACAACAGTATAAGTTTGGTATGACTATCAAAATTTGAAGATTAAAAATGTTTTGTTTGAGAATCTATTAAGAGACAAGTTACTTAAATTATTTAATTGAAAATTGTAGCGAGCGGTAATACTGGGGAACCGGCTGGTCGCCAAAGGCGGCTAGTAGTTATATAAAACTGAAAGAAAGTGATGTGGAGCTGAGACTGCTAATGGCGAAAAGAATAATCGATTTCTATTGTAGTGAAAAAAGGCCCGATAAATATAATTACAGTGGGTGGAAATTAAAAAAAAATTTGTATGCTGCGAATGAATAGTGGAAGTGAAAATCTTATATCGGGGTTCATGTCAGAAGTAAACAATTTTTTAAATCTTTATTTTAATGTTTGCAAAAGCATGCGATTAAATGCAATGATGGAGAAATTTGAATTTCATTATAACATGAAAAATATAGTTAGAGATACTCTTTAGCAGTATGTTTGATGTTTTGTCAAATGGAGCAATTGGGCAAATAAAACAACAACAGTATTTCGAAATTTATTTGTAGGATCACTATCCAGGTTTTGTTTTGCAAGCAGCATAAATCAGTGAAATTTAAATCATTTGAATTTATCTCGGCTAGAAGTTGTATATTGCATTGAAAATAAAAAATACATCTGTACAGAAACAAAATTAATATCTTTCAAAAGTTTTTTTTATTTTAAAATAATATAATTTTTGTGTAATAAAATTTTGGAAAGATATGATCAATCGTCAATATTCATATGTAAATAACAGCGATTACAATACCAATGATATTTAAACCTAATTTCGCGCTCCAAATCATTTCTAATAATATTCTGCAGCTCCATGAATTAGTGATATGTTTGAATAAGAGCAGCTGTAAAACGTTCAATAAAATAATCTGACGTGTTCGTATAAAGATTTGCTCAGATTTGACTTCTGACTTTCGACAATAAATACTCGATTTCGGTACTACATACCTTAGCGTTCCATATGTATACATTTATAAAAAAAAAATTGCACTGTACAAAATATTATAATACATAAAATATTTCTATCATATGTAACTTTACTTTTATAAAATGAGAAAGAATTATTAAATTAAAGAGTTTTAAAAACCAGTGAATTTGAATATAAATCGACCGTCCAAAGCAAGTAACCAAGTTCGAATTGCTTATAAATAATAACAAAATTTTTCAAATTAAGAAGACATTTCTCAATTTCAATCAGGTAAAGAAATTTCATTTAATAATTTCACTTTCTCATATATATATATGAGAAAGTGAAATCATATATTGACTATATATATCATATATTGACTACATGAAATCAGTTAAACAAATCTTTGGCACAGTCATTTTTATTACATGAGTAATGAATTTTTTATTAATAAAAAATAACTATTTATTTAATTA
Organism: Argiope bruennichi; assembly: GCF_947563725.1. Classification (NCBI taxonomy): domain Eukaryota; kingdom Metazoa; phylum Arthropoda; class Arachnida; order Araneae; family Araneidae; genus Argiope; species Argiope bruennichi. Next base: position 127,987,242 of record NC_079158.1, on the reverse strand, counting down.
TAACAAACCTTCTTTTTGTTTCGTAATATTTGTGATGCAAGATTTGGAGAAAATCTACTCAATAGAATTCAGTTTAGACACTTATAGAGAATAAATTCGGCTTTCAGTTTTATTGATGTAGATTAATTACATTTCTGCTCAATAAAACTTTGTCTCCTAGAATTCACCAAGGAAAATTCTCTGTTCTTAGCTGGGTTAAATTTGCTATTATGGTAATGCCCGGATCATAATAGAAGGCTTTATGAAATTTTACCGTATAATTATTGAATATAACCAGTAGGGTTTGACGGTTTTCAAACCCGGTTTTAAAAAACCGGTTTTTTAAAGTAAATTTGTCACATTCGAAAACCGGTTTTTAAATTATGAAAACCGGTTTTAAGAATTCATATTGTTATGTAAAAATTAATTTTGAACTTATTTGATTTGTTATTTATTCTATGCAACACGCAGCAAACACATTTTTTTCAACGTTGCAAGTTGCGTTGGCTAGTGCTTGTGCACTGCACAGTTGCGCCTCGAATTCGTCAATTTATGTTTTTGAACATCCCTTTTCTCTTTTTTTTCTAGGTGAAACAGAAGTTTGATAAATTTCATCTCTTGCTTCTCGTCGGATGTTTTGTCTATCGGTATGAAGTCGGTGCTAATAAAAACGTCAGCAATTTGACTGGCTCATTTCGAAGAACGTGTGAAAGGAATAAATAATTCCCCGTTTTCTGCTTCTTGATCACAGTATTTAATGATATCATATAAAATTTTCTTCGTACCACTCCTGAAAGCTTTTTTACTCCACTTGAACTAGCCCTATCAATACGAAATATTCAGTTAAAATAAAATGCTGTCAGAAATGACATAACACTGACATAAACGTGAAAAAAAAATAGAACTAAAAAAGTAACTAATGCGAGAAATCCAAGGTCAAATGTGCTCATCGTTCCACGTCTCACCCCTTAATGAAATGGAATTGTCGAAATGTGGTCTCTGAATCCGATCTGTCTCGAGTCACGACAGGTTTGCTTAATATTGTGAAGGTGAAAACTGGAAACAAAAATATAAAGTTGTTATATTTAGTAAAAATAACGTAAGTATTAAGTATGTTTAATTTTTATGTTTCTATTTTCTATTTTACTTTTAAAATTTAAATTTTATTATATAAATTTCTTCTATCAAAAATTAGTGTAAAATAAGAAATTCTGGCTTCTGTTTAATGGAATTTTAAATAAAACACAGGGTGTTAAAATATTCCATATTTTCTTTCGCAACGTTTTAAAAATAAATTATGTCTTTAGCAAACATCAAAATTAGATTAAGAAGTGTTTTTTTTTCCAAAATTTCTAGAAAATGTGTAGATTAGATTATTTTAAATTGCATTAATATTAATAGTTAAAATAATAAAATTGTAAAATAAACCTCAAAAATATTTATTCAATAACTTTAATTTCATTTTTAGATAAATATGAGTAAGTCGGAAGTTTGGGATAGTTTCAAAAAGTTCGGGATAGACAAGGCAATCTGAAATCCTTGTAATAAAATGTTGAGCTGCAAAGGATCATCTACGAGCAATCTCCATAATCATTTGAAAGCAGTTCATAAAATAATTGTCGGAAATAATATAATTGTTTAGTTTCTTGAAGACCCTGAAGAAAAACTTACAAAGTCAAAGACACTGAAAGCTGAATTTTCATTATTTGAACAAACGAATAAAAGAACAAAAAACTTAGATTTGTAATTTGATGCCAAACTCAGTAACTAGTGAACAAGTATTTTCAATTTCAGGCAATATTGTGTCCAAAAAAAGAACAAAACTTAGCTACCGTTCAGTGGATATTTTATGTTTTTTAAAATCCTATTTTCTTAGGAGAAATTAAAATGAGTGAAAATAATATAAATATTATTTGAAATTTTTATTTGAGTTTTCGTTATTTTGTGTAAATAATATGTATATGTAATCTTTAATCTTGTTTTTTATATTTTGATTTTGATATTGATTTCGTTTTTTGTTATTTTATATACATTAAAATAAAAAAAAGAGTAGTGAAAAATATTTTATTTTTCCCTATTCAATTTTTTTTGACAAAAATTCGAAAGCCGGCTAAAACCGGGTTTTTTGGAAATATCGAATTGTTTTTCAAAAAGTCGGGTTTTGTATAAACCCTAATAACCAGTAACACGATTTTCTGAAAGTAATGCAAAACTTGTTTCGGCGATAAGTTATTTATTTAATATTTCGACTTAACTTAATATGTTTAAATATTTTAGCGTAAGAATTCAGTCTTCAATTTTTCGCTGTTTCATAAGATAATTGAGTTGTGACATTATTTTATTAATATCCTCTGGTCAAGAACTGACAAATTCAAATACCCACAATATTATTTATTTAATGTATCATTTAATGTTATAAGCTTTCAACTAAAAATTCACTGATTCATCATTTTCAACCGAAGTTAAAGATTGATTTTCTTGAAATTTCTCGCGCCACTGATATTGAAATATCTGGTAGTAGCTTTCCACATGCTTTTATCTGGACTGGAGCGTTCTGGATCAGTTAAAAGGGAAACCACGCTTCCAGTTGTGAGTGATAAATTGCAAAAGCAAAATAGATTAACAAATGGAAAGGAGAGGTATAAAAATTCACACAAAATGAATAAACTCAACATTGAGCAGCAGTTGGAACTTTTGCAGTCTCTTCCGTGTAAAATTTTGAATATTAGAATTTCTGAGCAAAATCAAGCAAAAAATGCGCATGATTTTGTTGGAGAAGAAGGTCTTAAAGAAATTTTTTCATTTGAGCTGAAACGCTCTTGATATTTTTAAACAGAAGTACAGCACATTTCAACAAATTTTGTATAACAGTACAAGTGTGAAATATACGAGTGAAGTAATATTTGCAAAAACTAATAATTTTTTAAAATTATTATTTATGAAATAAATTATAGATATCCCTTAGATAAATGTTTTTATTCTCTTGCCTTCAAGTGATAAAAATGTGTAACTAATTTAAACAACCATTAATAATAAACAATAGCCATTTCGGTTATTGTTAACCTAAAAATCCAAAGCGATTACATTAAGTGACATTTGCTGTTATAGAATATTCCTAATGACAATACAATATTTTAATAAGTACAGAAATAAAATACTGTTTTAGGGTTAATTTGTGTTAAATTTTTTTATTTATTATGGATGGCATCATCTAGTTCTCAGGTTAATAAAAATATAGATTTATTCGTAATGAGGAATTATAAAATATGTTACAAATTAGAAAACAGGTGGAAAATTTCAAAAAATTCTGAAACAAAAAGTGAAACTAAAAAATGAAAAATAATTTTGTAGCGGTTGCATTACTCTATCTTCTCTTTTGGATAATAGATGACGATACCTGATTACGCATTTCATAGTGCACTGCGATTGTTATTAAAATGAGATAAGAGCCTTTTCTGTTATAGGTGCGCCCGTTAAAGTCTTGTCTTGTCTTTCATGTTTGTGTTTGACTCTACGTTGGGCAAAAATATAGTGGAATGACGATCATTATGATTCATGCAGTGGAAATAACAGGACGTATGTTTTCAGAAACATTTCTTTAATGATCATATTTCACACAAAGCAAACACAAACACGAATGACAAGAGACATTTTACACCTTTAACAGTATCTCATCTGATTTTGCTAACAATCGCAGTGCACTATAGGATGCATACTTAATCAAGTATCTATTCTCTAAAAGTAATGGAACTGCTAAAAAAACAAATTTCAAAACAACTAGCCCATAAAAGCACGTGAACTGCGAGCAAAATAATAATTATTATTTCTGCAATAGAGTGCAACATTTTTGGCTAAATAAAATAAAGTAATTCTAAATATGACTTCAAAATTCAGATGTATTCCAAATTTGATTAAAATTCGTACTTTCTGGCAATATTTTTATCTGCCCTATTTGCGATTATGCTACTGCGTTCATTAATTTTAATACAAAGACAATTAACTTTTTAATTATTAGCGTATTAATCAAAGCATTTTATTTTTTTTTATTTTTATATTTTACTTATCTTTCTGTATAAAAATTCAATTTTTCACAAAACTGTGAATTCTCTCCTGACATAAAGAGAAATTGGATTTGGGATTTAATTTGGGATTTGAAATTATTAAACCCGTTTAATCCTTGAAATTTAGTAAATTAATTGTAGAATTATATAAAGTTTGCATAAATATGACTTCAGCAGATGGTAAAGCAATTTAATAATAATTTCGATTTTATTCAGAACTTCAAAATTTAATGAAGTATTCTAAACTTATTTGAAAAGCAAAACATAAGAACTAATTTTGTACGCGAATTCCTATTTTTAATGCTATAAAAATTTTTAAAATTTAATCCAGGGCCATAAGAATAATAGGAAATCAGAATAAAAAACAATTTGTTATCTTATATTGCTTAGTATAATTAATTTTTACGAATAAAATAATTCTTAAAGGGATGCATTTAAATATAGATGCATTCTAAAAATAATAAATACATAGTACTGAAATAAAAACAAATATAATAAGGCCAAAGAATTTTTAGCAATAATTCATAAATTTAAATAATAATAAAATTTAGGAAAAGACTTTGAATGTATCAGCTAATGCAAACATTTGCATTTAATTTTTACATTCAAAATGTTTTGAATTTCATGCTGAAAATCTCGGCTAAATTCCTTTGAGAATGGAAGCTTATTTCATAACTTGTTGCTTTATCGATCGAATAGAGACGTACTCTTATTTCGACAGAACACTGACGATTTTTCCTGTCGCCAACAGAAAGCTCATCCAAAAGGGATTATTCAAAACATATTCCACAAGCTTGGAAATCGAAAATGCAGTACAGGTCATAATTTAATATACAAAAGGGTAATCTAGAGCCAGAAAATATCGAAAAGAAATACTCCCAAAAAGTAGACTGGAAACCACCATTCCTTGTCCGTTGCTATGGGCAACAGTTAAATGGCGGAGAGCAGAGGATGAGAAATTTCGCCGAGGAAGGAGAACAGGATTGCTGCGTCAAAAGAATCTAAATATATGTAACAATAGTCGAGAAAACAGACCAAAAAATGCGAAACTGCATAAAAAAGACGACTCTTTCTCTATGAGGGAATAGCATGTACCTGATTTCTCAGGAAAAAGACTTTAAAAATTTGATAATAAATATATATCTCTAAAGAAACAGAACTCAGCTTCGAGGATTCCAAAAACAGGTGTTAGCTTTTCTCAGAATTCAGAAGCTGCATTGCGTCAAAAGGTGGCGCCATCTCATATTCAGAATTGAAATATTTTAAATTTCATAACAAAGATTTTTTGGAATATCTTTAGTTATCGAAGATTCTTGAATGATTTCCATTAATTATATTATTCTTCTGAAATGGTTGTAAAATATTTCGTGGCCATCAAACTTTATTTTGAATTTGAGATAAGAGAATAATAATTTAATAAACATATTTATAATTTAATTTCATAAAATTATCATCACTGAAAGATTAGTTTTCCATAACCTTTCTGGGTTTGATACCAGAATTAAATTAGGTCAGTATTCAGCAATATGACGTTGAGAAAGTGACTATATATCTAATGAATTTAAAGTTTGGGTTTTATTTTTTCACTTAAATAAATTCTCCACTCTACATGCTCTATTGCTATTTGCTCGGTATCAGCATCGGACACTGTGTTTTTTCGTATCAGCAACTATGACAGCATTTACATCTCGTGATTTCTCTTCATTTTTTATGATCTCTCTCTTATATTGACAGTTGACGAAGAATATACTGAAATTAGGGTAAAAAGGTATATTTCATCTAGGAATTTTGACTATTACCGAGTTCTCACCAGATGCTAAAAAAAATCTGTAACCTGTAGAAAAGTAAAGAGATAATATCTGCATTTATTTTGCTGAGAATTAGCTTGCCCATTGAAGTAGAATACTTTCTTTTCTGACATTCGTCATTTGTAATAGGAAGATGTTCGCGGTTATCACTTGAGCTATTCGTGTAAGTGAACCTGCTACTATTTTGATATGTTTGGGGAAATGGTCAAAATGTATAGGATCCAGAAAGTATTCTTTTGTATATTCAGCAAATCGAGAGTCATTGTTTAAAATATCTAATATTAACTTAGCAATTTACAACCTCTTGGCATAAATATGTCTCGTTTATGTGGCAAGGGCAAATATGATTAGCAGCATATCCAGCATCAAGTCTCGGATTTCGAGTCAGTACAATTCTTATAATTAAATTCATCAGAATTTATGCTTACTGGTTTCTTTGACGTACAAGTTCGAGCCATCATTTCCAGAGAAATTCGAGCAATATTTCTTTTATGCTCCACACTACTTTTGGATATACTTGAAACTTAAAGTTCGAATTAAACATATTTGCTCTATATTTAAAATTTAAATTATTGCATTTATAATGAAATAATAATTAATATCTTATTTAATGTTTTAATTGGATCGTAATTTCTTAATTGGATAAATGCTATAAGTTTTTTTAGTAATTTAATGCATTAAAAATTACTACAGAGCCGCTTTGCCATTATTTCTATAAAATATTTCGCATGTTTAGAATGAATAAAGAATAAAAAAATACTTGAATTGTAAATTTAAATGAAAATAAAAGGTACGTAGAGTACACTCCCGAGTATCCAGCCTAATGTGGTGGAAGGACAGGCCGGACAACAAAAAACCGGATAGGCCAAAGTTCTATGAATTCATTTTGTTGCCCACCAATACCAGAAGACAGTTTTTATCCGAAACTCAATGATATAATATGCATTTACTCACTTCTTATTAGATACTAACCCCTTCATATATCTAAATGTGAACGTAGACGCGGCTCGGCGAATCATAGAAGCAATTGCCAGTAATGTGTCGAGTTAAAATAGAAGATTTTGTACTGGTAATTTATATACTACACGGCACGTTTCAAGAATATATTAGAGAAAAATTAGTTAAAGGATATAAACTGTTCACATTTTAACACAAATTCTGTAATGTCCAACTTAAATGCAGGAAACATAAACAAAATAATAACGTAAATCATAAACTTAGTTCTTAAGAAAATGGGCTCAAACCGATATTATTTTTCACTGATTAATGATTACACCAATATGAAATGGTAGCGCTAAAATAAGAGTCAAAACTTATAGTTCTTAGATTTTCAAAAAGTCTTTAATAGATGACTGCTTCTTCAACGCCTTGCCTTCCTCGTTTCATTATGATAACAGAAAACTTATCGGATAGTATGGAATCCGGATAGTCGCGAACTGGATACCCGGGAGTGTACTGTAATTATTTTATTATATTTATTTACAATATTGTTGATGGTATCATTCAGCGGTTTATTCCCTACTGACATGCTCAAAACAAGTACTATTATTTATTAGAATATGACAGTATTTATAGAAATTTTAACGAAAATTAAGTATGAATGTGAAAATCAATGAAAAGAAAAAATAAACAGTAAACGAACTAAATGTTTGACGTTTAACAATAACAAAAATTTAATTTTTTTATGAATTTTTAAATATAAATTTCGGGAACAAGTGAATTGTAGCATAATAAAATTTTTGCACAAGTGCAAAGCTGACATACTAAAATGATGGAATTCGAAAAAAAAAAGTTTTTAAAGTATTCACAAAAACTGTAAAATTTCAATCGTCTATTTGCCACGTCCTTTCTTTGAGGGACCATATATTAAACCTATTTTCATTTATTGATATACTCTTCATAAAGTACGAGTTTTAACGGCCATTATAATATCACAGTTATTTAAATATTAAATTTATTTTCAGATCAGACAATTTTAATTTAACATGAATTTCGCTTTCTTTTTAAAAAAATGCTTTTCCCCACTCAGACGATATAAAACTGATGGCAGGTCAGATTTGATATAGAAATATCCAATTTATTCTTTACCAACAGTAATCGATTGCAAGTAGATGCAATAAAGGGTTCAAAGAAATCCGAATAAGTTCTCCCCATTCAGTAAGTTAATTAACTCCAAAATAAGGAAACTGATTACACCTCTTATTTAAATACTCAATGGTTTATTGCTGAACACTCATTCATATTTTTATTTTAATTAGGTGCAGGATATTTTCAAAATATCCATAAAATGATTGCCTCAGAGTTAGGAAATATTCTTCGCTGTAAAGTTTTTCATAAACATAATTGCAATGTCGAGCTCCTAATTCGAAAAATCGTAGCATGAAAATGTGCTTGGTTCAACTCATTTGTATCTACTTGTCTTGATTGCATCAGCCATTGTGTAATAGACAGAATGTCATTCTTACAGTAACTCTTTATAGTTCTATATTTTTAAATTAAAATCTTTTTTAATGTTTTAATGAGTGATTTCCGCATGCCATTTCAAGGAATTAACATTCAGCATGCCAGTCTATAATATTAACAGGTTAAAAATAGACTTAAAAGTATCATGTAATCCATGGAATTTTTAACGAAGTCACGACTTTAAACTCCGCAATTTTTCCAAATGCTATGAAGTATGCTTCTGTTAAGCTTCTTCAATTATTGCATTCAATCCAGTATACCATTGTTTCATTCTTTGACAAAAGTTTGATAAAGAACAGTTAAGATGTCATAACCAATCTAATCTTCTTCTAATAGAATTCCAGTTTTAAAATTTGACACAGATGCACGTTTGATTGTTTAGTCTGTACAAAAGTTGCTAATTATTTTGGTTTCCTAGTTTATTTTAATGTAAAAAATACATAACAAATTTCATATTTTCGTGTTCCATTTTTGAATTAACGTGCTTACAAATAGAAGGATGTAATTCAAAAATGCTTTGCTTTTTTCTTAATTCGGATTCAGACTTGACTGAAATCTGGTGGAAATTTATTTGAAAATGATAGCTCTTTGCCTTGTTTAATTTATATACGAAAAAAATAATCTTTATTCCAAATATGTTTCATCACTATAAATATTACCCTCCTACATTTCTATAACCAGATAAGTGAATTTTTATTCTCCTAATTTAAAACTTTATTACAATATTATTAACATATAGATCTTTAAATAACATTTGCTGAGGGCATGACATAATTAAAGAAATGTTTAGTTCTATATAAAAATCGGACGTGTAATATTTTTATATAATAAAATACTCCTTTGAAACTTAATAAATCTTCTACCGAATATTCCTGATTATCAGTTTCTGCCTGAAAATAAAATAACATCCTTTTAATAAATACTGATAATTTCCTTGGCTTCAAATGTTTTGATGAAATTCGGAGTTTGCCAATCCAAATTTCGTAAACAATGTTTTACGTTATGAAAAGTAAGATGTTTGATCATTTCTTAGGGCGGGATCAACTAAAAAGGCTGATTGACAAATTGATTGTAAATGTAAAGGAAATTCTTGGATATTTAAATAAGAACCAAAAATATTTATATTTTGAAAAATCATACTTATATGAAGGGTGAATCGGAATCCTGTTGTTTCTTTTTCCGAAATTCCTGTGAATGAAAAGCGAGTAAAAGGTTATTTTGCTATTAACAAGCTGAGATTTACTAAAGATGTGGTCCCTGGTGGGTTGGTTTCTTTTGGGGCGGAGTTTGCAGCAAACTTAATTAAGTATAATTCAAGAGCTACTGCGAGTTTCGGAACAAAATTTGATACGCATACATAAAATTACGAGAAGATGATCTTCAACCAGTTTTTTGATAATCAATTTTTCTTCATCGATAAGTTGGTTTTCCAGCTTTAATTTGGTGCTTACAATTTTGAATCATTCATATATATTTTTTTTTAATTTAATCGGCATCCATGACCTGAAACTCACCTTGACTGAAAAAAAGAATTCAAAATATGAGAATGAGTTAAGATGGAGCATTACATAATTTAATAACGTGTTTTCACTGTTGAACAATATTTCAAAAATAAGGAGTCTGGCGACCACAATTCGAAAATTGGAGTATTGGTTCTGTAGATGGTGTGATTTAACTCCATTGGATTTCTTTTCATGGGGTTATATGAAGTCAAAGTTCTATGCCAACAAACCCACAAGCACACGTGTATTGAAGGAGAACATTCAACGCTACATCAATGAAATTCAGCCCCATTTATGCAAAATAGTCATGGAGAATTTCTATAAAAGATTGCGTATGTGCCAGCAAAGCCGTGGAGGCCATTTGTCTTATGTGTTATTTCATGCATAACCCTATCTTGTGCACTTTATGATTCAATAAAAATATAACAATTTAAAGAAAAAAAACTATGATTTTTATTTATTTTATTTAATTAAAATATTGCGTCAATACGTTGTTCTACCTTGTAATCTTCCATTTTTACTAGCCTTAAACTATCAGCTTTTTAACAGGGTTGCGAATACTTTACTCTACGAATGGTGGCAAATTCAAATCTTGCGCTAATTTTGGGGCATCCTTTACTTCATGTGATAGTGAAGTGAATCGGAGGTTATATTTGTGAGTGTGTAACTAAAGAATTATAACAACGAAACATAAAGTTTCGTTCTACTTTGATAAATTATTTTCCGACTATTAGGAATTCCATTCGCCAAAAATAATTCATAGCATCGAAAAGTTTTTACATTTAATTTAGTTTATTTCAGATTTTGACCACAAGAATGGTATACGTTAACAAAGATCCGATAGTAGCCAATAATGTGCTTCGTCTCAATGGAACGATGTTGCATGCAGAAAATATAAAATCTTGCTTTTCGAACAATTCTCTCCGTACCTGTATCTCATCCAGATTTCTCTTCGAAATGAATCTCTGATGGGATTTTTTATAAAATTCATTTTTTAAATTTTCTAAGCATATGGGTATTCCACCAGCCGTCCACAAAACAGCGGACAATACGCAGAATCCATTGGTGAAGTAGATCCCAACTTGAATAATTAAATCTGCAGTGAAATTATTCCATTCGTAATGGAGGAACCAACCCATGGAAGTGGCGCAGCTTAAAAGATTCACAATGATAATGAAGAATATCGGAAGTGAAAAAGCGCTTTGAATGTTGTCCAAAAGTTCATCAATTTTAGCTTTGCACTGCAGAATATGCATTTGCTTCGATGCCGTGAAAGCGTCCAAAGAGGTGCTCATAACTTTTTTAGTAATATCGTTTATTAATAATGAGCATCTTTGACAAAGCACGCAATACAGTGTAGCCAATATACTAAAAACTGTTGGATGGATAAAACTATGAAGGAAATTTTTGAAGACTAACAGCACGATTTGCAGCCGTGAATCTTCTAACTCGTATCCATATGCTTCAAATCTAGACCGAAATCTTTTATGGCATGTTAACGTAAAGGAAATAGTAAATATAAGTGGTATAGAAAGAATCAAAAGGCACATTACGTTTACCATTTTTTCATCAGTAGATGATGATACTTGATCGAATTTCTTAATAATTTTAGTCAAGAATTTTCGAGTAGAACGCATTCTGTGATATATCGCTAAAATTATTAAGTAGATAATATTAAGAATAATATATTCTTTCCATTGTTTAAGATTGTAAGCAATGAATGGTGAGATCCAGTTGCTCACAGTTTCGAAATAAATTAATATATTGAAAATCATCACTGTTATTCTAAACAAAGAATATTGGTCAGAATCCTCCACAAAACCAAGAAGGCATAGTGATTTGTACAAAACTTTAGGCATATTGTAAATGCATTGATCTGGCAATGTGAAATCTTTCCCGTCATTCCAAAATTTCAGCATCCTGCTTATTTTTTAAATTTTATTTAACTGTTTTAGAAAAGTCTTAAGATAATGAGATATTCAGTTGGATAATTTCACTGCGGGTGTTTTAAATTCTTCGCATCTTACTGTCTTAAATATTTTGACATTTTTTTTTTAATTCAGGGCTCAAACTTTCAAAGAAAAAAATTTTGCGCCACAATAAGCTGCTTAGTAATCAATTGAAAATTCAATTGGTTACTATGCAGTTATTCTTAATTGGTTATTTTCGACTTATTCAATTTAACAAAAGGCTATTCAAAAACAACTCTTTAAAGATATATCGTGGCTGATATGTATCGATGTCTCCCATTTTTGCAGTGAAACTGATTTTGTTAAAATACATTCATTTATATATAAAAAATCATACTGCAATCTTTTACCAGCAATCTATAATTATCAAAAAATTTCACACATTTTTGAAAACTATTCATCCATTAAAATTAGCAATGTAATAACTAATATAAATAATTCACTAACTATAAAATTGGTGTCGTCCTAACCATGGTCAAAAGTACTTCATTATCAGAATACTATCTTTAATATTTGGCAATACATGCTCACGTATTTATTAAAAAGAATTTACTAGTTTTTATAAGTGAGATATGACACTAATCTATTCTAACTCACAATAGTAACGAACTATCATAACAGCATATAATTGAATAGAGTGCCCTATTTTGGAATTTATTAAGATGCACTGTTATATTAATGGATTCTCTCCATTATGTTAGAAATTGGTTTGAAAGCTAACATTTGTAGTTTTCTTTTGTATTGTAGCTGATACTTGAAATGTCAGGCATAAGTTATTGTTGTATAATATTGTTGTTTATATTTGTTGCATAAATTTTTAAGGAAAAATATAATTGGAATTCGCCTAAACAGGATCTTGCCCAATACAAAATAACGCATTTTATAAAATAAATATAAACAAAATAATATCTTCTGTAATGGTTTATCATTAAATAGTCTTCTTTGGGGCTTAGTTTGTTCTATGAGAAAATAAGTTGGACTTAAAAATTAAATCTCCTTTTCTGTCTATAAGTTTTCATTAAGAAGACATCAGATTGTGATAAACAGCTAATGCATGCTATTTTAGAAAACTTGTGCCTTCTTTGTGCTCATGTACCCGTCTCATAAATGTTCTGTGATCTCTTTTAGAAGATTAATTTTAATTTAAAATAAGAAATTATGCAAACTTTTACTAATAAATTAGTGTGGTATCCATGTTGTCATAAAATTAATAAAGAGTGCATATACCAAATTTTTTACTTTAATTTGCACTTCAAAATTATTTTGATTATAATTCTAAAAGAATTCGCCAACTTAATTTGGAGGAGGGTCAAATTTTTTCACATATAATGAATTCCGTGCTTAAGTTCTTGATATTTATCATATCAGCTAGAAGTAAATATATTTCCCTGTATTAGTTAAGATAGCTCTTGTTTTGACTTGGTTGACTTGAGATTCGGTTTGATACCGCTTTCTCAAGCTATTTATTGTGTCCCACGTTAAAGAATAAGAAATCTATATATTTAAAATGCTGAACATTATCAGATGGTTTTGAGGCTCAGACTCCTCCATGTTAAATATTTCTGTTTATATTTCTTTTTAAAAATACTATATCGTACAAAAATCATTTATACTGGATCTTAAAAGAAATCAATATACATTTAAAACTACCATTGTGTTAAAATGCTTAAGATTATTAAGTGGGTTTGAGGCTCAGATTGCTCCATGTTGAATATTTCTGTTTACATTTCTTTTTAACTGTACTGGATCTTACAAAAATCTTCTATATTGGTTCTTAAAAGAAATTAATGTATTTAAAATTATCTACGTGTTAAAAAGCTAAAGATTATTTAGATGGTTTTGATACTGAGACTGCTACTGGTAAAATATTTCTGTTTACATTTCTTTTTTAAAATATTGGATATTACAAAAGTTATTAAAATTTTCCCCTGAATTATTCAACTTATATAAAAATTAGAAATATCGCTTCTGTGTAAGAATGAAATGGTTCAGAGTTCGTTTTAAAACATACTTAATAATCAGCGAGTGGTCCTATTGCATTTATATAGCATCACAAAAATAATCTAAATAAATAAATACATAAATTTTGTTGAATGTAGCAAGTGAAATAATAACTTATTCTTCCAATGTATTAAAGAGTTTTAATTGCCACTAATTCAACAAATAAATACATGGTTTGTAAAGAATCTGTAACTATTGTTTATGAGTTATTGATTATACCATGAATAATTTATTAACAGCATTGAAAATGTCTCAGTGGAATTATTCTAATCTCGATTTTCTCGCATTCTTCTATAATTTAGTGCAATTTGTATTAAATTTCATCGAGTATCGAAGAAAAGATGCTGTACAATTGAATCTCTCTTCCTTTGGAAGATCGGCTGAAATGGTTCTAAAACTTAGACTGTGCCGATTTTAAATTTAACGAGAAAAAAACACACGATAATTTTGAAAAATCGATGTTCTGATGATAGTTTTCGAAAAATATTATTATATCGATATCATGATCATAAATAATAGTCCACGATGAATCGAGATACAATAAATCGATATTCAAAATTAATTTGCGTTTTCGATTTCATTTTGATTTCCTGTTAATGTTAATTTTTTTATTCTTCATTCTTTTTCACTTTCATACATAATTTTTGTTAATATTTCTATAAATACTGTCATATTCTAATACATAAAAATACTTTTTTTAAGTATATCATTTTGGAATAAACTGTTTTCAGTTCCCTAACTGAATGATACCCTTATGGAAAAAATAATTGTGGTTATCAGAAGGTTGTTGACTTTCCTTTGTTTAATATCTAAATATTCATCTTCAGAAATAAAAGCAAAAAGGTTTCATTCAGATTATATCCAAAATTTTATTCGCAGCTCGCATTTTCGCACTTAAGCGTACTCATATATATATATATATATATATATATATAAAGAAATTCCTTTATACTTTTGCTTTCGCCTGTCGACTAAGATCAATCGATATATAATAAATAGATATTCACAATTCATTTACGTTTTCGATATCGTTTTGATTATCGGTTAGTGCTCGATACATGTTGTATTTTCGGTACTTATCTAATGATCGAATTTTCATGATTATTGAGAATCGGTCCTAGCAATGTTTTACAAATATATATATATATATATTTGGATTTTAAGACATTGTTTTGCTTATTGGTTTGGTGGAAAATATATGTTGTTCTTTTGTTTTTAATCCGCATGCTTTTCTGTAGTATGCACATTTATATTTCTAAAAGTATATAATTTTTCTTGTATTATATCTTTAAAAAATTCTCTTTTTGAATTCATTATATATATTTTTTGTTACAATATATAATTTTTTATTTAAGATAAAGAATATTTTTAATGGATAAATTTTATTACTCCAATTTATTTCACTTTATGTGATTGCATTATTTGTTGCGCTTTTTTTTAACTTTTCGTATAGTTTAAAAGTGTTTTCTTTTTCCCCCCTTTTTTATTCAAATAGTTTTTTTTATTTTGAAATACACAGTATTTTTAATTGATTTAAAAATTCCTAAATTGAATTAATTATTTTTTTAAATTGTAAAATTTTTATTTGTTTTTAATGTAAAAATATTTTAGTGGCAATTTTTCAATCTTTTAACTGTTTTATATATATATATATATATATATATATATATATATATATATATATATATATATATATAAATAATCTAGTTGTATTTGTCTTGGTTATTTTTTCATTGAGTATATATTATTGGTGATGAATAATGATATATTTTTCTGTTATTTGATCAGAACCTTTACTAAATTTTTAGTGTATTAACATTACTTTTCCGTAAATAAATTGAACCTACATAAAATTGGTTATTAATGTTTTAATCATTTCGGAATTATTATTTTCCGTCTCTTTTTGAGTTTTGAAATAGTAAATTGAATGATTAATTTTAATTATATACATACCTATTGTTAAAATTCTAGTGCATATTTGAATTAAACTATCAATAGTACTATTGAAATAAGAATAAAAACTTATATAATTCATATACAAAATTAATTTTTCGACATCAGATTTCGAATTCAGGATTTATTTCAACTACTTAATTTTACTTCTTAAAGGAATTATTGTGTCGTTTCCCTTTTTTTATGAAGATTGAAAGAAACTGAAGGTTGGTTTTTTTTAATTCAGTGGTAAAAAAAAGTAAAATTAAAAAAAAAGTATTGCAGTGAAACAACACAATATGATCAATTGTAACATGCAGACATTTCTTTCGTACTGACACGCCTTATTAAAGGGGTTTTAACACAATTATTTCCTAACGATTTTTATTGAAAAGAACATGAATATTTTTATTATATAAAATGAAACTTCTTTTTATTTGGAGTCGTTCTGATTCATCAGTATGTTAAGAGATATTATTTATAACTTAAAATGGCTATAAATAAATAATGATATCACGATACATCGATATTTGTATCGATGTTGATTGTATTGGTGATTTGTATTGATGATCATTGCGATCATATATCGCAATGATGAAGTTCGGTCATCGCCCAGCCGTATCCCAAACTTGTTTTCTGTTCTACAGTTGCAGTAAAAAGATAAAAACAATAAAATTGCAAATAATTTTTTTTTCTCACTCGGTTTTTTTTTTTTTTTTTTTTTTTTTTACCTATCGTGTTCATAGACACGTGGATGAACTAATGGACAAATAGTATATCTTTCGATGTATTTTGTCCAAAATTTGTTGCAAACTTTTGATATAAATTCGGTAATTTGAGATTCCTCCTTCTATTTTATTCTGCATCTGAGTTACAGAAACTATACGAATAGATTGCATTCATTGGTCAAAATTTTGACACAGAACTATTATTATAGTAATAAAACATACGCGAAATTTATCTTAACTGGTTTGATATGGTTTGATTAATTATAGCATTGGCGTATTTGCAAATGCAAAAGAAGATAGACTTCCCTTTCGTTCAAATTTTGAGAAAATTCTACAACTTTGATATGAAGACTGTATAGCAAATTTTTCCAATCTAAATTGTTTCTTTTTCAAGTTGCCATGTTCTTTTCTTTCTTCTTTTTGCATTAAAATAGTGGTTAAAATATCATAAGAGATTGAAATATGAAACACAGGTTATATGAAAACTGACTTTCAGAAAATAAATTTGTTAACTATTATAAGATAATCTGTTATCTTGTTAATTTTGTTTAGTAGTAAAAGACATCGAGTTATATTTCGATTTATTGTCATTCAATTCTGAAATGTCAAATGAAGCCATATGAATGAAAACCCTCTCAAAGGTCCACTGTTAAGTATGCGCAACTATCTTGAAGAAAAACTGCAGATCTTATTCTGTTCTTCACACTTTTTTATACACGCCACGAACTTTCTAACGAAAACAACATCATAGTAAACCATGACAAAAAAAAGTATAATGGAATGATAATGCATGAAAATGTGACACAAATGGTGGATATCTCATGTTTGAACATAAAGAAAGAAACATTCAAGAATAAAACAAATATTAGGAAAATCCTGTTTCTCAAATCGGTGAATGAATGAATGATAATGTTACGTACAATGCGGCGAAAATTTGTCAGCAGAGACGATTTTAAAAAGGATGTGAAGTGATGACAGCCATTTGTTGTCGCAAATGCATGAAAAGGACCACTAAAAGTCACGAATTGACCAAAAAGGAAATTAAGTATGAGGGAAACAAGTCGAATGGAAAATCCTCGCAACAATGGAAACAGGGTCAAATTTTACATGCGATATGGAGCGAAAGTGAATTTCGTCTTCGAGCTGATTGTAATTATTTGAAGAAAAGAAACGAGAAATTTTGCGGCAAACAAGAGAGACCTATTTGTGAATTTTGATTCATGATGAATGTCACTCGTGTTGACAAGAGAGCCATGCAAATGTTTTTGTTATTCCGAGAATAAAATTCTATGAATTAAAATAATTTATCTATGCGGTAAGTCTTTCTATAAGAAAGATTGTACTGTACTTAAATTGGGTACGATTTGAATTAATTTTTCTTTGTTTCTGCTGTCTGAGGATGCGATGGACAATCACAACAGAGGAGTTGCTCAAAGAAGAAGAGTGTGTTATTCAGTCAAAAAGAAGAGTGTTTTATTCAGCCTGCTCCCCAAACGAAATTCGAAGCAAAAAATAGGGATTTGTCACCAAGGCACCTCAAAAACTAACACTTAGGGCATCTAAACCTCTTGCCCCACCTTGTCAATTCCATAATATTTATTAATAAATAAATCAAATGTAAGGAAATATAATGAAATTTTTAAATTAAATTATTTTCTCAAACAGCTATTTTTCCCCTAATATGCAGAATGAAATCAAATATATTCGGACACTTCCGGATTTAAGCATTTTTTTTATTAATATTATAGAATTTCGAATATTTGATCAATGGGGCATTTAAAGTCCCGATCAGAAATTCATTGAGAATAAAAGAATTCTGACGCTTTTAACTAAAGTAAATTCTGATTTAAAACTTGCAACAATAGTTTTACTTGCCTTGTGGAATATCTTCATGCATTTCTAATCGTTTACAGAACTTCGAAGCCAATGTCCACTTTTTATTTATCAATTTCTGGTCGATCCCTTGAAAACCCCTTGACCGAAACTTCAAGATAAAATATGAATTCTAATACATTCTTTATATTGTTGAACTTCAAAAGCTTATTCATGCAGCCATCTGATGATATTCAGGAAAAAAAGTAAATCTGGTATCTTGTATACTCATATTGAGATACGAGTACGCACGATTCGTATCTAGTATACTCATATCGATTAAATACTTTTGATAAAGTAGTGTAAAGAAGTCGTTGTATTTTATATCTGGAGACAATTCATCATATTGTTAAGAATCTGTAATCCAATCACAATTAGTCCCATCATAGGAAAGACAGTTTTGAGGTCAGCTCTATTGGATACTAATCGGATGCTAGATCTTGGGCTTAGCGACAAAATGGATGATACTAGAATGTTTAGGAATTTTAGCAATAGGACCAATAGTAGGCGAGTTATGCTTGATTGTTCAAGAACCTATTGTGCCCTAATCCGGAAGCTATAAAAGGTAAGCTAATGAAGACTAAGTAAGTCATACGACTTACTATAGTCGTATAGCTATTCAGCGACGAATTAGATGGATCAATCCAGCGCAAACTTTGAGTGAAGCTGAAGCAACTAGTGGACTGAGCCGTGCGCTCTGAGTCTTAAAGACAAGTATTGAAGCAGCATTCGAGTCGTGTGTGTGGTAGCCAGTTGTATAGTAGTGAATCGGCAGATGAGTACTACTAAAGGATGGAGACAGTGGAGAATAGCAGGCGTTTGGAGAGGCCTTGGTGAATAGCTGCATGGATTCTCTCTTCCTGCTGAGTTTAGTCTGGCCATTTTGTGTGCTGTTGTGGTTGTTTATTATCGATTAGTACTTATGGGTTGCTGTTTGTTGTAAATATTGCTGTGTATTGCTTGTGTAGTCTCAGCTGTGTATTTGTCGTCAGTGTAATCGTGGCCTTTGTGTTAATAAACGGCTTTATTTGCTATTGAAGCCTGCTGTCTGTGTCGCCTTATATACACTACAAGTGAAACCGTTAAATTATAACGGAATTAATATCCGTAACAGTATTATTAAAAAGTGAAGCATATCTAAGTGCTTGGTGCTTGAAGAAAAATTATTTTATTTAGCTCAATTCATTTGACTTTAAAAAATTATCCAAACACATTAACATTATGTTCTTGCAGTGGAACTTTAAGCAAATATAATATCATCCTGTTTTCTCTTTTTGGCAAAGCATCAGTTCAAAACATTTCATGTAATTTTGCATTTTTGATATCATTTTTATGCCAATTGAGTTTTTTTATCGATTGTGTCATTTATAAAGAACTAAGTGTACATTCTTAGTGTTTATTTCAAACGACAATGGTAGAAATCTTGAAAAGGGCAGAAAATTCCGTATTAAACAGCAGAATAATTCGTTTTTCTCCCTTCCGTATAAAAAAATCACTGTGTTACGTAAATATGAAGAGAACAAAAATCTAGAAATGGGATAATGAACAAATATTCATATAACAATTTAAATCCAATGGTGCCAAGATGTTCATTACACATTCAGTTTCAAGAATTTCTAATTGAGAAAAAAATTTCTCCGACATACTGATTTTGATTTTAGCAATTTCTTTACACAGTAATTAACTGTTTATTTCACACAGGAGAATGAAGTCAATTATCGACAACTTAATCATTTGACAAGGATAGCATATATATCAAACTGCAAGATGTGCCATAGATTCCACAATCAAACAATCGTGTGGTAATTAAAAAATACTTGTGCAATAATTTCTCATTTCTTTGTCTTGACGGAACGTATAGTACTTATCTTATATATCTTACTTATGTTCATATCGCTCACTTCAATGTAACTCTTCTTTTATTCCTACAAAAATATTTTTACGTAAATCACCCGATGGGTGTAAGAGTTAAAGAGTCCAACAGACTATTTACATTTTATACCTCGTTTACATATAACGTAGTTTTTTTCCACAAGAAGACACGCAATACAAATGGCAAAAAAAATCGAAGCATTGAGAAAAATAGAAGTTGTAGAAAACATCAACACATTAGCAAACAACAAAATCGCCAATTAAATAGCAATAAAGCATAACAGTGATTATTGTAAAATAACTGGATACTTCCTTTGCATTCAACACTCCAAAAATAGAACTCATATCTCAATGACAATATATAATATAGCCTCAATATATAACCTCAATGCCAAAATATGGAATTTTCGAGGACGATCTCGGAATCTCAGACATCTTGGAATCGTCTTGTATTTTCTTGAACATTCATTTTTGTCGCCAAATTCGTCACCAAATGTACGGCTAGACAAGATCATTATTTTGGCATCTATTCAGTGTTCATCAAATGTATATGTAAATTTCTCTTTCTTACTATGACACTTACTGGGTAAGGAAATAATGGAAATAATATTAAAGATTTGGGATAAACTTTGATATACAGTCATTTGGCGCCTTGCGAGGTTATCAATTTTTCAGTGGCTTTTTTGCTACCGTTACGCTATTGCTGGCGTTCGCACCACATTCCGCCATTTCACTAAAATTTGGCGATAAACTGTTTTTTTTTTTTTTTTTTTGTTGAAGTCGTTGTTTGTTTTTTTGCGAAAATGATTGTATATCAAAGCTGCTCCACAGATTTGTAACATTGTCTCTCCAAGGGGCGATTAAAAAGAATAATTCTGGATTATAAAATAAAAGATTATTTAATAAATTTGTTTGGGTTTAAGTTAATGGATTACAGTTAATGGATATCAAACCTGACCTGATAATATATAACCTGAGGAAAATAATATAGCGATGGCCATCTAGCTTATTAACAACATAATTCGATTTAGCACAAATCTGGGTTGCCAGTTTGCCAGCTAAAATAAGTTGCAACATTCTAAAATTAAAATAAACAGGATATATAAAACTTTAAAGAATTGGCAACAGTTAAAATGACGATTTTTTTAAATCTTGCACCATTCAAAAGCTGAGAAATTAAGATTCGATCAATAGAAACCATATCCTCGGACCCGGTTTCCTAGAAGAGTGAATTCTGATGTTCGCTCTGGATACGTCATGCTCTTTTCGGAATGGGGTTAATTAATAGACAAATGGGGTTAATCAATAGGAACAATAGATTCTCGCACATAAAATATACCTCTTTTCTGATTCTATGAAAATTCTCCGAATGATGATTAAAAAGTGATTTCTGGAACCTACAATAAAAGACAACTCTATATAAACTAATATAGAGTTACATGCTATTTTTTGTGCTTAGCGATAGTCGCTGTTACATGCTATTTTGTGTGCGAGTTGATTTGGTACAAAAAACTCGGTGCGATTCGACTGTATTTCTTAGCATTATGAATAAAGACCTTCAATACGAGGAACTGCGCCTCTTTCTTGGCAAATAAATAGAAAAAAAATCTTCTTTTAAATGGCATTATCATCATCACATTTTCTGCATCACTCTGTTTCTTTGTACATTGGATATATCTTTAATCGCATAGTTTTAAAAACTGCTTGTTAAATGCAACTAAAATATAAAAACTAATTAATTTTTTTAACAAAGCGAAATTTAATTATTTTTATGTCGTGTTTACACTCGATCAGTAGGCACCGCATGGGTGGAAAGGCTGAAAAATGCTGTTCGGTCCATGGCAAGTAATTGTCCCGACAGGAAAACAACATGCCGCTGTATTGTATTTTGTTCTCACTGCGCATGCGTTTATAGAATTTAGAGGGGTTTTTTTTGGCGTGAAAAAGTTGATCTCTTATCATAGATTAATTCCGACATTTTTTGCTCTTTTTTTTTCTGATTCGAGGGGGGGGGGTATTTATTTTATTTTCCATTTCGTTTCCGTAGTTTTTCAAATTTAGATATGTTGACTTTTTTTATTTCACCATGTTTCTTTGTATAAATATCCATCATTTTAATACGATATGCAGTGAAAATAAAAAATTCGGGAGCGCCGAAGCGACAATTTATACCCAAGCATAGAAAGCTTGAATCTCTCTTATGAAATTGTGGCAAATATAAATTAGTCCCTTTCTGCGCATGCGCTGCATACTGACCATCTTATAACGCGATTTCGCAAATTGTACAGACTAAGTCTATGGCAAAGGATACCGGCGTGCTCTGATTGGTTTAAGCCTTGGCATCTTTTTGGCAATGTTTTGCACTCATAATAGTGTAGTTTTCGCTTATTTGGCTCAAACCTTGTACCTTTCATTAATTTTATGGAAGATACAAGTGAATATCAACACGGTCTAATTTTTATTAACATAATTGTTTTCTCTAAATATTACTAGTAATACTAATTATTAATAATAATAATAAATATTACTAATAATACTAGTAATACAAGTAACTAATGTTGTTTATGCACAGAAGTATAAAAACTGAATGAAAGTAATTACTCAACATATGATGCAGCAATTAAATAATTCTTATTTTTCTATGATTTTCGTGCCTTTATAAGATAATTTATGCAGTCATTCAAACTTGTTGCTGAACGTTTGTTACTTTCCCATTAACTAAATATGGGGAGATGATTACTTAATGCCCAAAACGTATAAATATGTAAGCTTTAACAGAATACGTGATTTCGTAGCTAAATTTTTTAGTTATATCAAAATAATATTAGGAAGAAACACACACACACAAAAAATATTTTTAATAAATTGTAATTTTTAAATTTCCTGCATTTTGGTTCCAGGATTTGATCTTTTCTGCTGTATATATGTTCCAGATTAATATTACATGTAAACCGTAAAAAATAAGGCGGGGTAAAATCACAAATTTTATTTATTTTTATAAAAATATATTTCAGTATGGCATTTTTTTTTTTTTGCAAAACATTGCCAAAAAGATGCCAAGGCTTAAATTAATCAGAGCACGTCGGTATCCTTTACCATAGACTTAGTCTGTACAATTTGCGAACTCGCTCTTATAACTGGTAGAGTGTAAATCCGGTATCACTCATAGTACAATATATCCTGTCTGACACCAGCAAACAGTTGAGGTTACGTAGCCAGTGAATCACCACGAGTCATAAAATACAAAAAAATAAATCTTACTGTTAAAGCGTAATTATTGTTTGTTTCCTCGTGAATACAATTATGCCAAAAACATTTATTTATGTAGCAAACAAATAAGCAAGCATCTTTTTTTTTTTTTTTTTTAATTTCTCTTTTTTCGTTCCTTGCGATGCATGGTTTATTTTTCTTACATTGACTCAGTTCACAGCTGATGAATTCTTCCGAAAACTAATCGCCAGTCTCAGGGTAAGTCCAAGTAAATCAAAGATGCTCCATGTAAATAAAATATCCTTAGCAATATTGCAATTAAAATATATGGTAAGCATTAAATCGTTACATTCAAATTTGTATCAGGATATTTGTGAGTAAAAATGGTAGTCAATATCAAGTACAAAAACAGGAAAGTGTCTTTTATATTTTCCCTGCATACCGTTTGTGTCAAATTGATGTCGATTAAACTTACAGGCACAAGTGGAAGCAAAATGCTTTAAGGTATCCAACTAAGATAAAAACATGAATTTTGATAAAATTAGCATTTTTATTTTCATTTTTTGTAGTTTCAAAAAATAAAATTATGTTTCCAATGATATCTTTGTTTTGTCTCTATGCAAATTTGAAGACAAATTATAGAAAACTATCAACATTTAAATGATGCTTATTTATAAGTATTCAAAAGCTTTAAATACATTTTCTGAGGAACGACTTTTTTTCATAATTCTACTGCACTATTATTGTTATATCTCAAAGAATAATCAAGATATCTCAATGAAATTTATAATTAGTGCACATTATGTTATTTAGAATGTAATGAACTATAGATTTGATGTTGAATGCTTTAGAAGTGGATTTATGATTGTTTAATGTAAATATTGTTGAAAAAATTCCAAACTTTCATAAATAATTTCATATAGTAAACACAAAAATTTTATTTTTGAATGTAATAATTAGTTACACTCTAAGATATGTGACACATGTAATGTTACAAAGAAAAATGAATATAATAACATTTTTTTCTCTATAACAATATGTTTTCTAGTTTTTGTAAACTAGAAAACATAGTACTTTGTAAAGTTTAGTTTTTGTAAATAAGTTTAGTTCGTTTAAGTTTAGTTTTTGTAAATAAGTTTAGTTAGTTTAAGTTTAGTTTTTGTAAATAAATGCTAAAATTTACATCAAAATATGCTTTTTCTTCAAAAGTTGCATATACATTTAAATAATTCTACTTTTATTTATTACTTTAGCCTTAATAAAAATATCATATAAACATTAAAATATTTGCTTTTTTGAAAAATTCACCCCCCTCCCCCTCTAAACCTAATCGGATACCTTAAATGACTTCATTTTAAATTATCAAGGCCCTTGTACTGATTGCCTTACTACAAAACAATCTTTGACAGAAAAACCATCTGAATGTATGGTTATCTGCATTGTTATTAGGGTTTATATAATTATTAGTGCACATTTTATCATACAGTGTGAACCTTCCTTCGCTGTTTTAAAGGATGTCAATGTTTTTGTAATCTTATATATATGAGCTCTGTATATTTCTAGTATGTCAACTTTTTAATATAAGGCATTTATATTCCTGCTACGCAATTCTAAAAAAATTGATAATATTCAATGATAGGAGTGCTGTCTTACAGAATCTTGGACAAGTATACAAGTCCCAATAGTGAAAAGAGTGTACAGTCTAGATCTCTTGCCTTTCTTTCAAATAATAATGAAACTTAGATCCTATGCAATAGGGAAATATAATTCCCTTTTTTAAAATAAATGTTTCCGAAATTTCGTTTCTATTTGTCCCATTATTTCTGATCATCCATTTTCCTTTAAAGAAACGTTTATAACATAAATTTACTGATTAAGCAAAGATTAAATATTTTTCAAGATATTTCATAAAACATTACGGACCGCGAGATAGACCTTAGGACAAAATAATGGATTTCCTAGAATTCCCTTTTTTATTTTTTTGTAAACATAGTAAAGAGAAAGCATAGTAATAGTCAGAGAATTTGAATTCGAGATTTTGGCGATTCTGCACGTTTCAGACTTCCCTGAGTTCGAAAAGGACATTTTTGGAAAATGTCCGTCTGTCTGTGGCAAAAATGTTCTGAGTGAAATATATGAAATTTGGTAAACGGTCTTTATACTAAATGTACAGATTTCTATCTAATTTTGAGTAAATCTGTTCAGAGGGAGTCCGTCAATCCGGGTGTTCGAATATAAGTTAACACGATAATTACAAAGCGAATAGAGCCATATAGATAAATTTCGGTACAAATATTTAACATCTATAGCGTAGACATTTGTCAAATGTTGAGCCAAATCCAACAACAGGTTGACTGTCTGTCGGTCCGTACTTTCACAAACATGTCAATGCGATCATTCAAAAACACAGTGATTTAAGGACATCCATCTTGGCACGGAATTTTGTGACTAAAAATGAAGTTTTGTGTGAAATTTTTTGTTTCAGTGGGTTCATAAAAACGTGTCTAAAACACAATTTTGATTCGCATGCCAGGGTTTAATCCCCACATGATATATTCGGTAAAAACGCTTCATTCGCACCAAAAGTTAATATTTTGTAACTATTGTTCGAGAATGCCATGTAAAGCGTATCTGGCACGTTAAGGTTTTCAGAGAATATGCGAGAAAGTTTTGGGAAGACCACCTTTGGCTCCGAAATCTTTCTGAACTTCGTAATCGAATCATTTTATCCCCCCTATACTTGTGTATTAACGGCATGCCAGCGATTCATTGTCAATATTGGTTATTTCCATTGTACTTTAAAAGTAACTGGGTCATAGTTAAAGTTATCTTTAGTACATCTGGGGGCAAGGCAGTGCCCCTGCCATGTCGAGCAAAAACAAGCGCCACGGCCGTACCATCCTTTTCTCGAAACAGTTCAGGCCATTTTCGACCCCCTATAACTTTGTTATGGATAAAAATAGAAGCCTGAATTTTCAGTAACCAAGCAGGCATTATATAAATACGATATATTTCGAATTTCATTAAATTTGAACCGGTAGTTTAAGAATTATAACTAGTCAAAGTTTGTGAATTTTGTCACTGACTGACTGACCGATCATCAAAACTCTAAGGCACTTCTAGCAGACATAGAAACTTCAAATTTAGAATACAATTAGTGTTTAGTGTATAAATCAAGGAAAAACTAAAATATCCGTGTAATAATGGAAGCATAGATAAATTTTTCGAAGTTTCGAGCATTATCTATTTTGTTGGTAAATTCGTCGCCAAGTCGCCAAATGGTCGCCAAGTTGGTCAGCAAGCTCTGGGATCACTGGCTCGGCATCCGACAGCATCCAATACAGATTACTGTAAAACGGTCTTTCTTATGATGACACTATTTGCTTTGGGAAGCAAAATTACAGGTTTGTAACAATATCTAATTTGAAATAATTCCATTTGAAGCTGTGGAAGCTGCAAACGCAATGGGTGACTTTCAGAGAATCAATCTGGTAGAAGAAGAGCAAACTGATCTTCAAAGTATGATCGTAAAACTTAATGCCGATCAAAAAAGAGTCTCCGATATGATCACAAATAAAATGGACACAACTGATAATAATGCTGACGTTTTACGCTGTTTTGTGAGTGGAACTGGTGGCACTGGAAAGAGCTTTTTAATAAAAACTCTGAAAGTTTGTGTTAAGAATTATTTAAACAAAGTGGCAGTTACTGCTCCAACAGGAATAGCTGCATTCAATGTGAATGGATTGGCTATACATAGACTATTGCAGCTGCCTGTAGAACACAAGCAAACACCGTACAAGCCATTTTCTGATGAAGTGCTCCAAGTTCTGAGATCAGATTTGAAAGAAGTAGTGTTGTTTATCATAGACAAAGTGTCGATGATATCCTATGTTACTGTAACATATATTGATTTACGCTTACCTGAAATATTCGACACAAGCGATGATCAGAATGGGTGGTTTGGAAAAAAAACATCTTGTAGTTTTCGGAGATCTCTTACAGTTTCCGCCGGTAAGAGAAAAGTCACCTTTTGAAAAACTACCAACTGCTGAAACTAATAAGTTGTTAGGTTCCCTCAGGATACCGAATCTGTGGATTGAACTGTTCATATACGATGAACTTACAATTAACATGCGACAGCTCAATGATTTTGACTTTGTTGAAATGCTATATAGAATAAGATTAGATGTGACTACACAAAAGGGCCGCGACTTACTCTCGACTAGATCAACAACTCTAAAATCCAATTTAAATGAAAACAGATTAATTGAAACAATTGAACACCTCTCGAAACTTCCTGATGATACCGTTTGCTTATTACCTACAAAAAACATGTGTCAACAATTAAATACTGCAATGCTTAAATCTCTACCACATTCCGAAATAAAACTTGCAGCTGTAGATAGCATAGATTGCCCCAGATACCTCACAAAAAGAGCTTGTGAATGCATAAAATATATGAAGACGATGCTTCTACGACTTCAGGCTTGGAAGAGAACATAATTATAAAAATAGGAGCAAAAGTCATGTTAAGGTGAAATATTGACGTGAGTCTTGGTTTAGTTCAGGGTTCTATCGATATAATGCAAAGAGTAAAGGTTCATCCCGAAAATACAAAAATAATTAAGAAAATATACATTACATTTAATAAAGCACATGTTTACGAGCTTAGTCCGGTCAAAATTAAATTTGAAATTATTAATAGAGCTTATGTTCATCGCGAACAGTTTCCCATATGTATAGCCTATGCTATAATTATACACAAAAGTCAGAGCCTAAATCTAAATAATACACTGATGAATATCGGTTCTGCAGTATTCACATCCGGTCAAGCTTGCGTGGCAATTTCGAGAGTTATAAGTCTGGACGGCTTACATCTAATAAATGTCGACTTTGGAAGTATTAAAGCGCAGGAATCCTCAATTTGTGAATACAACAGACTGAGAAGCATTTACCGTTCAGACTTGTCAGTCAAAGCTTACGAGAAAAGCCCATAGAGACAGGGAGTGGGCTATGAGAAAAACTGTAGCTGAAGCTCAAGAAGTAGTACCGGAAAAGAAAAAGTGGAAGACTACATACAAAAATTAGAAAAGGACTATCTACAAAAAGAAATGAGATGCCATCAAAAACATAACGTGTAAAAAAAAACCAAGTCTCGCAACTCAGTTCTTCTATCGTAAAAAGTTGTGAGATCCATGTAATACCAAGTCGGTTAATTTATTCTGTATCTACTTAAGGGTCCTTCTGTCTTAAGTTATTACGTAATTAGCTAAACTAACAATATCTTATAGTGATCATATCAATATTAAAAATCTTTTATGGTTTAAATAAATAGATTGACTTGTCAATTGCACTAAACAATCTAATTTTATATAATATGTTAATGTAATCTAATTTAATGTAAAGATGCATTGTGTTTTCATGCGATGGCCAAGTCAATCTATTTATTTAAACCATAAAAGATTTTTAATATTGATATGGTCACTATAAGATGTTGTTAGATTAGCTAATTACGTAATAACTTAAGACAGAAGGACCCTTAAGTAGAGACTGAATAAATTGACCGACTTGGTATTACATGGATCTCACAACTTTTTACGATAGAAGAACTGAGTTGCGAGACTTGGTTTTTTTTACACGTTATGTTTTTGATGGCATTCCCTTTTCCTGAACCCTATGCATCACCGAACTAGAAAGCTAGTGATATTCCATGGATATCCACTTTCATGTTTAATGCTCATTCAAGAGAATTGTTTCTAATGTTTAGCAGAGTTTTATCTACAGCAGGCTAACAGAAGCGTATATAATTTGAATAATAGCCTTATGATTCACGTGAAATGAAAGTATGAATTGTTTCCATTATTGCATTTATTTCATAACGTGCTTTTTTTTATCTAATAAAATATAATGTACAATTTACTTATTGCAACTGTTTAAATACGTGTAAACTACCATATCAAAAGAAAATTAAAAGAGCGAAAAATAGTGTCATTAAAATTAAATATTCATTTAAAAAATTGGAAACAATAGAAAAAAACCTTTGCAAAGTATTTATGATATATTTATATATCCATAGAATAAAAATCCTTTTCCTCTCGTAATAGTCTTAAATTTATTATCTGAAAATAGAAAAACATTATGAAATTAAAATGTCATAATGCCAAAGCAAAAGTGGAAAACTTTGATTTCATAACATAAGTCGCAATAGCCTGGTAATAAAGTCTCGGATTCGTAATCGAGACACGAAAAACCGTCGTTTAAGTGGGTCTAATACACTTTAAATCCGTCGGTTCCAAACGCCCTCCCTCTGGTGCTGTGTGGAAGCTTGGTGAGGGGAAGTGCCAGCTCAGATGTAGTCTTCGTCATCTAACCGCGGTTTAAAATTACGAGGTCTGTCCCAAAATAACGCTAGTGTTGCTTTAAAATGGAGCGTTAAATTAACTAAACTGAACTTCATAATTTAAGCAAAATAATTTTAACCGCTGATTGTGAGTTGCACCCTTATTTAAGCATAAACAAGATGGTCCAAAA
This sequence comes from Argiope bruennichi, assembly GCF_947563725.1. Taxonomy (NCBI): domain Eukaryota; kingdom Metazoa; phylum Arthropoda; class Arachnida; order Araneae; family Araneidae; genus Argiope; species Argiope bruennichi. Next base: position 127,957,310 of record NC_079158.1, on the reverse strand, counting down.
TGACACTGCCAGAGAAAACTATGAAATCTTTGTTTGAATGATTTGATCTCCCTGGCGCTTTATAAATGGTGTGAGCTAATTATTTTTACCATCACGAAGGAAAGTACGAAACGGTTTGTAAGGGACCTCCGCATAAAACACTCTTATTCCGGACTATTCAAGACTTCCCAATTAATGAGTTTCCTCGAAAATTACATAAAGAGCTGCTTGATTTCCCATTTACATTTTTAGTTTAATTTGGGTTCTCACAGCCAGTTTCGTTCTTAACACTGAATTTACATTCGAATATAATGTGTCCGTGTGAATCTTCCATTCGAATAACATTCCAATTCTCTTACTGTCCAAATTTACATTTGGAAAACCAGTATGCGAATTTTAGTATTCCATAGTTATCTCAAATCTAGTAAAAATATAATGTGTTTATTTTATTGTACTACACTTTTTCAGAATTCATAATTGTCTGTCAATCAACCATGTTAAGCGACAAGTTCAATATCCTGGAACTTCTTGATCTTGCCCTGCGGGTTCCGGAAGTAGGCGCTGTCAACTTCAACATCCTGCACACAGTTCTCACACAGCTTATTATTGAGCTGCAAATGGAACATCTGCGGCCTCTCTGTTTCATCCAAGATGAAGTGGCGGCGCAGGCGGCTATCACCAAAGGTAGGCTAGAGGATCCTCTAATCAAAAGCCGCAAAAGTCTGAGGCCCACAATGGACGTGACGGACATCAAGGGCATGCTGCAGACAGCGGACCTGAAGAAGGTCGGTATGGAAGAAATTCTCGCACCTATAGTTGAAGACATCGCTACGAGAGTCATTGAAAAGAAACAATCCATGCAAGAAGATGAAGAGCTGTTCACTGAAGAATCTTCTTCAGTAGATGAGAAAGATACTGAGGAAGAAACAGAATCAGATGTAGAAATAGGTACCTAAAATTCCGTATTTTAAAATATTTATAAACGAATGCTGAATGTTACAATTCACGAGCACAAATGCTCGTACTCTAACCATTCATAATTCTGAATCATGTTAAAATGCATGTCATGTTATACAGCGATAGTAAGGCGTTCGTAGTTTTCTTTAATTATTATTTGACAACTTGATTTGTCTCTGACAGTAGTGCACTACAGCATCTTAGTGGCTGGTACTCTGCAAATGATGAAAACAGCGTATTTATTCTTCTCAAGTAGGGAAGATCTCTCTGAACAACGACATCCAACTCCAATGAATCCCATCACACATAAACATTAGTGGTAATGAGGTCACTGATAGATTGCCAAAGACGGTAGTGAGAATGAAACGACCATCGACTCTTCATTTACGTATCAAGAACTATACTCAAATGAAAGATCTAAACTCAATTTAATATGGCGTATTCCACCTGCACACCAATGGTGCACGGGTACATCCTCTGGCGCTCTCCTGGAAATCAAATGTGACCGTAGCTCCCAAACTGCTCTGGCTAGACTAAAAAGTGGCCAGCTTAAGTGTCTCTCCTTTGAAAGTGGTTGAAAAATCCATCCCACTTGTAAAACTGCTGCGATCATCCAGCTTCACCGGATCACATTCTGGTTTACATCGTTCTAAGGGAGACTTAACATCCGATCCCCTTATTATTATAGATTTTTTGGTAGTCCTACTGGAGCTGATTTGACATATGTCAGATCTTTTGAGGATAAATAACAATAACTAACAGTGTAAATACTATTTCATTCATTTTCTTACTTCAATCTGCCATAATTATTTTTTACAGAAAGTGCTAAGTATGAGCCGAAAGATGCAGGTCCAAAACTGGAAGAGGAAGTGAAACAGCAAGAGGAAGAACCGGAAGATGCAGTTCCGAAATCGGAAGTGAAACACCAAGTGGAAGAGGCGAAAGATGCAGTTCCAAAACCGGAAGAAGAGGTGAAACAGCAAGAGGGAGAGCCCGAAAGCAAATCTAAAGAGTCGGAACTGACCATTTCGCTTCCAGACTTGACTAAAGATAAAGACTTGCGTGATGTAACGGACGAAGAAAAGGCGACTGAAGTACTTGCAGTAGCAACGGAAATTCTGGAAAAAACTTCGGATGCTCCTGCTGCAGCAAAAGAGTTGTTGGAGGGTCCACCTGAGGTGGAAGCGGGCAAAGTGGCTACGCAGGCCCTCAAGGCTCTTACCAAAGAGGACGTCTTCCAGGCCGATCCAGCCAATGTGGTGCAAGAGATGTGGAGGGCCATCAATATCAACCGCAGAATGGACGGAGCAGAGGAAGGCCTCAGGGAGGTAAAGTAAACTGAAAATAGGATAAAGTTGATTCATTTTCTTATAATTAAATGCTTGCGTTGACAATGTGTACAGAATAATTGTAAATATATTTGTAATTTTAAAAAGTTGTAAATTGAAAATCACTAAATTTAACATATTTTCTCCTGTACTATCTTCTTGCAATTAAATAATTATTTCTCCCTAACTTACTATTGTTTCTCTCAGACTGACAACGTTGTCATGCTTGGCGATTTCATGCGACTATTTCCTCCTAAGAATATTTTTCTTTTGTGAGCTTCCTTAATAAAGATACTCATAGCATTATTATAGCTAAATATTGGTAAACACATTGAATTTTTCCCTTCAAAGATCAAATTCCAAATTAGTTTGATCAATTGTTTAAAATAATATTTTTAAATCGCAATTTTAATGCAGTCATAACACGCAAGATTAAGATCCACAGCATCAACAACTGTTATACGTAATTATACGCGACATGGAAATTCTATTGAATATTCATCAAGTACATCAAGCCAAATTCATAAATCGAGGAATCATAATAAACACGGAGGGTGACAATTTAAGTTAATTAGCGAAAACTTGGAATCCCCAGGTATCATCAGAAGGGAAAATATGACATGGCTCCAAATTTTCAAGTCTATAGAACAGAACGAATTTCATATTCATATTTCAAACAAAAAGATCAATCACAGATAATATTAATCACTTGAATATATATGTAACAAATTTCATTATGTTATGACGTATTCAGGACTATTTATTTAGGTTCATTCCCCATTCCTCAGTACCAATAGCGACAATTTCACTGCAGTCAATTTGAACTTTTGCTGACTTCAGAATAAATATGTAGAATTCGAAAGTCAAAAAGGACCATACAAGGGATCAAAGACAAAGCATAAGTGTCATTTCTAACATTATAGCAGATAAAAGAATCAGTTTAATGGAAAAATCGATGACTTCATCCTGGATTTCGATATCTCTTCTTTCTTTTAATTATTCTTTTCACCCAAAAACGGTTCTCGGCAATTTCTTTTGACATTCTCATGTCAAGGTCCATGAAATTATTTCTTTGAACATAAAAGTATATTTCTTTGTTTTCTTTGTGACACCATACTATTAAACCTATTAAACAGATTCTATGAAACACTGAAATATTTTCAAGCAGAGTTTCAGCAGAAGTTGGCTGGTGAATATTTACAAATTCAGACAATACAAATGAATTGGACTTTTGTATCTATAGATTTATATAACCTCACATTTTATTTGAGCAGGTATCCATAGAATCTGTAGGTCAAATGATTTGCATATATCGAAAAATTAAAATTTACCTAATAAGTATTTTTAATTTCCAACATAATGTATGTAATATAATTTATTATGTAATTGATCAATATTATACCTACGATACAGCGTTTTGTTGAATTTCTAATAAATTCTTCCTTTGTTTCATTGAATTTCAGCTTTCTTCAATTGTGGATGCCATGCTCGACAAATTGCACGAAGTCGAAACATTCATGAACGAGAATCAATCGAAATTTGACGAACTGGAAGATTACTTTGAAAGAATAAGGAAGTTGGAATCGAGGTGTGAATTTCTTCAAACCAAAATTGATGAAGCGGTAACTTTTATGTCTTTTGCTTTTTTTTCCCATATTTTGAAATTAACTCACTTTCTTTGGAAATGGACATTTCAGGGGAAGGTTGACTGTTTCAATAGTTCAGAAACAAAAAAAGGAAACTTTGATTTATCTTCTTTAATCGCTTGATGTCTGATCTGGAAACAAAAATAATTTCGGGTTATAACAAATCGTTCATCATCTTCGTTCATTATTTATCGCAATTGAAGTGTAAATGGATTGAATTGAACTGTGGGATTTAGCGGTGCGAGAACCATACCTGACTATACTGCGCCAGACATACGATTAAAATATAAAAAGCGTGTAAAAATCAGTAAAAGAAGAAACTGATTAATAAAATTGCAGAGGAAGGATTCTTAACATTATAAACAAGATGTTAAAAATGGCAACAAAATGAAATATTGTTAGATGATAAAAATCACTTGCTTTTAAAAATTTTAAAAGATTACTGTGGGGATGTTCCTCCATAATCATTTGCAAGTCCATTTATGAAGCATTAAAAAATCTTAAACGATGATTAAAATCCGGAAATTCAATTAAAAAGCGAAGAACATTTAAAATTACTTGGCATCTCGAAAAGACTGGAGCTTGATCGTCGAATAAAAGGTGTTTATGTGTAAAACGTGTGTGGCCAGTGCGGTGTCTAGCCATTTTGACCCCTAATTCTCACACTGGTAAACAAGTCCAAAATGAAATGATAGGTTTTACAGTGTGAAGTTTGTTATTAATATGATCATTCCATGACTCCTCCCAGAGTGAGTAAACGTCTTGATGCGTCTTGTCGTAAAGGCAAAGATGCACTCTTTGCTGCATTATCCAGCAGCTCATTACCAGTATCTCAAAACTCCCTGTATAGTAGAGTCCTTAGAAAACTCAAAATCAATATATATATATATATATATATATATATATATATATAAACAAAAATCAAGAAAATGAAATCACAAAACCTATTTCAGAAAGAAATAAAATTTATAACAATATTGTTACGAAGTGATAAAAACGTATCCCTGAGATGCCGACCTTGGCGACAAAAGTTAGCGACTTGGCGGGAAATTTGGCGGTCTTGGCGACAAATGTTGGCGACCTTGGCGTCGAAAGGAATCTTTTAGAAGACTCTAGATGGTCCCAACATTATATCACCGAGACCAGTTTCTCCTTGAAACTTGGAGAAAGTTCTGGGACTTTCCCAAGATTACGTCACTTCCTGTAAATGACATCACTTCCTGTAGGAAGGCTATAAAAAAAAGCAAGCACTCGAGACGGAGAGGTCTTTGAGGATTAGACAGCAAGAAAGCTGCTGAACTATAGCAATTAAATGCGCTGAGTAATTACGATTGATCGACGGTATTTTGCTGTATAGAAAAATTTTGTAACATTTGGTGTCAGGAGTGGGGTTATTTGGATTTTCCTGTGTATGTCTTGGACCAGAGATATGGATGCAAAATTCGCAGAGCTACTTGCCATGATGGCAGAGATAAAAGCTGGACAGGACGTAATGAGGAAAGACCGAAAGGAATTGAATGATAAGATTCAGATGCAGATCGAGAGTCAAGTAAAAGGAATTAAGAATCACGTTAATAGTTGCGTAGAGAAGATAGAAGAAGACGTCCAGAGTGTCGAGAGGGATATTGGAGTAGTGAAGGACGAGGCTCGAACCAATATCGAAGCAGTTCAGGGGAGGATCGGCAATCTCGAGAAGAGACTTAGTGAACTCGAGGACAGACCAAACAACTTCCTACTAAATTCAGAATTCTCGTATACCAGACCGACAGTTAAACCATTGACATTTGATGGACAGACATCATGGACTGTTTTTAAAACCCAATTTGATGTTGTCAGTTCTACAAACGGATGGACAGATGTTGTAAAAGCCAGCCAACTTGTAGCATCTCTCCGTGGATCAGCGGCGGAGGTTCTTCAAGGAATTCCATCTGAAAAGCTGACGGACCTAATGACAATTAAAGAAGCCTTAGAATCCAGATTTGGGGACAGCCATCTAACCCAATTTTACAGAACACAGCTGAAGACAAGACGACAAAAGGCAGGAGAAAGCCTTCAAGTTTTGGCCGCAGATGTGCAGCGATTAATGAGCCTGGCATACGCTGAATGCCCTCGGGATGTTCGGGAAAGCCTAGCAGTGCAGTATTTCGTCGATGCCATCAGAGACGAAGACACACAGCTTGCAACGAGGCTAACAGATGAAAAAGATCTAAAATCAGCTCTAGCTTATAGCATGAAGTATGAGGCTGCAAAAACTGTTTCCCGGAGTCCCAGATGTGTCAGACCGATTGAGATTCAGAATGAGGCCGGCAGGAAAAGTGATGACAAATTTGAATCACTCTGCAGTTTGCTGGAAAAGTTATTGAACAGTCATGATGGAGAAAAGAATAACATCCCTCGCCGAAACCCGAATGTGACTTGCTGGAGGTGCAACAAGAAGGGGCACTTACAGAGAGAGTGCTCGGTGGTTATTTCCAACCAGGGAAACTAACTCATGGCCGTCTTGCGGGGCGAAGGCTGCCTTTTCTGAATGAAGCCCCTGAAGAAGGACTGAGAGTTTCCGCTCTTAGTGGAAATAAAAATGGACTTTACTTAGAAGGACTTATTTGCGGCATCCAGTGTATGATGTTGGTAGATAAGGGAGCAAATGTCACACTTTTAAGAACAGACTTGGCCCAGAAATTAAAAGAACAATTTTATTACACAGCTCCTAATATTTCTTTAAAGACTGCTACAGGTGAAAATGCGAAAATGCATGGCAAATTAGATGCATCCATTGAATTTTGATCAAGAAAATTTCATCATAAGATCTACATAGCTGACATCACCGATCCCTGTATTCTAGGTCTGGATTTCCTTCAAAAATGTAACTTTACTGTAGACCTTAAGAAAAACGAGATACGGACAGCAGGGGAAGAAATTCCTCTGTTTTCAGCCGATGTACAGAATTCAAAATCATGTTCTGTATTGGCCAAGGAGAGAACTTTAATACCGCCAAGATCTGAATGTCTTATCCAGGGGGTTTCTGAAGTTTCTGCACCGTTCAGATACGCCGTAACGGACTTTCCTAGTCAAGTTTCCCAAAAGGGTGTGCTTGTGGCGGCCTCACTAGTTGATTTGAAGACGGAAGCCATCCCCGTTCGAGTATTGAATCTGAACAATAGACCCAAGATCGTGAGCAAAGGAACTGTTATTACGTCGTGTGACCCGGTGAAGGATATCGTCGCTCGTCCTCAAGAGTTTTCTGGAGCACATCCTCCGATAATTTTTGATAACTTGATGAACAGCAAAAGAGAGAAGTAAGAAAATTGCTTAATGAATTTCAAAGCTTGTTTTCGATCTGTGACTCTGATGTTGGCCGGTGCAAAATGGCACAACATAGAATCGATACCGGTGACCATCCACCAATTAAACAACACCCCAGACGATTGCCCCTTGCGAAGAAGGAAGAAACAGAGAAACTAATTAAAGAAATGGTTGACAACGAAATAATTGAGGAAACGTCTAGCCCTTGGGCTTCGCCTATTGTTCTTGTCAAAAAGAAAGACGGATCGACAAGATTCTGTGTCGACTACAGGAAATTGAACGAAATTACTAAAAAAGACAGTTATCCTCTACCGCGAATAGACGATACCCTGGATGCTTTGAACGGAAATCAATGGTTCACGACGCTGGATTTGAAAAGTGGATACTGGCAGGTAGAGATCCGACCTGAAGATAGAGAAAAGACGGCCTTCACCACCGGACAAGGCCTTTGGCAATTCAAGGTAATGCCTTTCGGACTTTGTAATGCTCCTGCCACATTCGAAAGACTAATGGAGACAGTATTACGTGGACTATCGTCTGAAGCCTGTTTAGTGTATTTAGATGACATCATAGTAGTAGGACGAACATTTGAAGAACATTTGAATAACCTTCGGAAAGTATTCCAGAGACTACAGAAAGCCAACCTTAAGTTAAGCCCTAAGAAATGCCGATTCTTCCAAAAGCAGGTAGTTTACCTCGGACATGCTATTTCAGCAGAGGGAGTTAAAACCGATCCACAGAAAATTAAGACAGTAGTCGATTGGCCTCGTCCAGAGACAGTGCATGATCTTCGAAGTTTCCTTGGGCTGTGTACTTATTATCGACGCTTTGTAAAAAAAATTTCTACAATAGCAAGACCTTTACACAAATTAACTGAAGCTAAATCTAAATTTAATTGGACAGAAGAATGCGATAAATCTTTCAACAGTTTAAAGCAGGCTTTGACAACTTCCCCTGTCTTGACCTATCCTCGGGTTGACAAAGATTTTATATTGGATACGGATGCTAGTAATGAAGGAATAGGAGCTGTGCTATCCCAGAAGATTGGAAATGAAGAACGTGTCATCGCTTACTTCAGCAAGAGCTTGGGTAAGCCAGAAAGAAATTATTGTGTAACACGTAAAGAATTACTAGCCATTGTAAAGTCTGTAGAGCATTTCCATCACTATCTCTATGGACGGAAATTTCTTCTCCGGACTGATCATGCTTCCTTGAGATGGCTTTTAAATTTTAAAGAACCTGAAGGTCAGATAGCTCGCTGGATTCAAAGACTTCAGGAGTATGAATTCGAGATCCAGCATCGCAAAGGGATCTCTCACGGAAACGCAGATGCCCTCTCTCGAAGACCCTGTAGGGAAAGCTGCAAACATTGCACGAATGCGGAAAAAAGTTCGGAATGGAAACGGATATTTCCGTGAAAGTTTTAACAAAAACAACGGTGGATCCCTGGTCTTCAAGTGAGATACAAAAAGCACAGTTGGAAGATCCCGCTATTAAGTCAATTTTGAAGAAGAAACTAAATTCGGCGGATCGACCATCTTGGCAAGAAATCGCTCCGGAAAGTCCGGCAACGAAGCGATACTGGGCTCTTTGGGACTCCTTACATCTGAAAGACGGTGTTTTATACCGAAAGTGGGAGAGTGATGATGGAACCACCTGCCGATGGCAATTAATTCTCCCAAAGAGTAGAATTCCAGAGGTTCTGCGAGAGACCCATGACAGCCCAAGTGGAGGGCATTTTGGAATCATGAAAACCTTGAGTAAAACAAGGGAAAGATTTTATTGGGATCGACTTCGCGTTGACTTTGAAAAATGGTGCAGGGAATGTCATGCTTGCGGAGCCCGAAAAGGACCTAAAACAAGAACGAAGGGTCGTTTACAACGGTATAATGTGGGAGCACCATTTGAAAGAATTGCCTTGGATATCCTAGGACCTTTTCCTGCGACGACAAAGGGTAATAAGTATGTCCTGGTGTTAATGGACTATTTTACCAAGTGGCCCGAAGCAATTCCCATTCCAAATCAGGAGGCATCGATTGTAGCTGGAGAATTACTTCGAAGCTGGATCTCATGTTATGGCGTGCCTATGATTTTGCATTCTGATCAAGGAACAAATTTTAATTCCGCTCTCTTACTGAACTTTGTAAACTTTTGGGGATTGAGAAGACTAGAACGACGGCGTTGCATCCCGAGTCCGATGGAATGGTTGAAAGGTTTAATCGAACAATTTTAAACAATCTGTCTTTATTCGTTTCGAAAAATCAGACTGATTGGGATGTACATCTGCCACTCTTTCTCTTAGCCTATAGGAGCGCAGAACATGAGGCGACCAGTCTGACCCCAGCAGAAATGCTTTTTGGTCGAACGCTGCGATTGCCCTGTGATATTCTCTTTGGACGACCGAGTAAAACACCTTCCTCGCCGAATGAGTACATGAACAATTTAGAAGCGCGTTTGGAAAGCATACATGCTTTTGCCAGAGAGCGAATTAAACTGGCCAGCGGAAGAATGAAAACTCGTTACGACTCCAGAGCGACCTACCACCAATTTAAGGAGGGTGATCTAGTCTGGATGTATAACCCGAAGCGACGGAGAGGTCTGAGTCCGAAGTTACAACAGAACTGGGAAGGACCTTATACTATTGTCAAGAGATTAAACGATGCCATCTACAGAGTACGGAGGTCGCCGAATGCCAAGCCAAAAGTCATCCACATTAATCGGCTGGCTCCGTACCGGGCCACTGATCATAGTTCTATGTAATGAGACTGCCCGGGTCGTGCAGTCTTCGAAGGGGGGAGCAGTGTTACGAAGTGATAAAAACGTATCCCTGAGATGCCAACCTTGGCGACAAAAGTTAGCGACTTGGCGGGAAATTTGGCGGTCTTGGCGACAAATGTTGGCGACCTTGGCGTCGAAAGGAATCTTCTAGAAGACTCTAGATGGTCCCAACATTATATCACCGAGACCAGTTTCTCCTTGAAACTTGGAGAAAGTTCTGGGACTTTCCCAAGATTACGTCACTTCCTGTAAATGACATCACTTCCTGTAGGAAGGCTATAAAAAAAAGCAAGCACTCGAGACGGAGAGGTCTTTGAGGATTAGACAGCAAGAAAGCTGCTGAACTATAGCAATTAAATGCGCTGAGTAATTACGATTGATCGACGGTATTTTGCTGTATAGAAAAATTTTGTAACAATATAATTATTTCTGTAGTAGATTTTTTTTAAATGGATTAAAAAATTTTCCTTATAATCTAATAAGCAATTATATAAAATGACTATGAATTTTATATTAAATGTATAAAATTCAGAGTCATTTTAAGCATTTAGTATTAAAATGAATGTGAATTCTGAACTCCAGTTCAGAAAATTCTAGATTTCATGTACTTTTCAAAAAAGAGGAAAGGTAAGAGGTATTGAAGAAAATCAAAAATTTAGAGAAAGATAAATAAAAGGAAAATCAAGAACAATGAAGTAGTTAATAACGGAAACATTTCAAAATAAAGTTTAGGAACAAATAAATATAATAAAATTAAACATAACGTTAAATAATGTATGTATTCCATATAGCAAACATCACATATTGTTGATATTCTGTATGCAGTAAAAATCAGAAAAACTAACTTTTTATAAATGAGGCTTTTTTAAGTTTAAAATGAGTTCATCTTCTTTTTAATATGAACTGCTTAAAAATAAATAAAAAATAAGACGCTTGGATATATTTCATTCAAAATCGTGATTCTCACTTGTTAAGAAATGTGATGTCGACATCATAATAACTTTGCATTTAATATTCACAGGTAAAAAAAAGGGGGGGATCTCAGAATCTACCTTTCTATATGTATTTTTATGCTTTTCATTTTCTTGTTATTCTTTAATTTTTAATTTATTTAAAAATTATTTTCTGTTAATTTAAATGAATAACTAAAATTTTAATTAATTCCTAACTTGAACACAATTTCTATTCAAATAGTCGGCTAGTAAAAATAACATAATTTTTCCCTATTGTAATACAAAAAGGACTCCATGCTCAATTAAAATATTGAAATTATATTCCCTTTTTTTATTTTAGAATGAATTCACTCGATACGAAATTGAGAGGCTTGAGGTAAGTGTATTTTGGACGTTTAAAGTTTTATACACACTTAGTTTGAGATAGTAACTAATTGAATACATTCGTAGAAAAGAGAGTCGAAGCTTTTTATAAACATAATAATTTTGAAAACTTTATTTGATAAGCCTACAAAAGAATTTTAACTCATTCATAGCAATCAGAAATATCTTATAATCAAACATTGGTACGTTTGCTGTTAACAAAATGATACGAATTGGTAGCTGTTACTAAAATTTATATTTAATTTTTCAATGCAAAATTATCAAACCAATTTTCTTGTATAATCAAAAATTTTAATATAAAATCAATACTAAAACTAAGTAATAAAGAAACTGATTTAAATAATAAAGAAACTCATTAAACCAGTCGCCTTGTTCCAACTTCTGGTCCTATTTCACCAATTTTTGTTTAATATGAAGGTTCATGATTTCTAGATATATCATCAAATGTCATCTGCTCTCTTCTATCCTCGCTTTTTGGGATAAATTGAAAAAATATGGCTTCACTTTACATTTTTTATGGGAGAAACTTTGGAGCATAATTTAATATAGTGTGAAATTTTATGACTTATAGGAGTATTAGGGACGGTGTCCTGCCCTTCACCACCTTCCATTTTCGAAAGAAACCAAAAAAATACTTTTTAAGTATTAACTGTTGTTTATGGGGGAAAAAACCCAATGACAGTATTTCCTCACCCCAACTACATGACCGGTTACGGAAATTTTTATTCTTTATAAATATTTTTTGTCATCGGATAGTTATCAATAGTCTCTTACCCCATTCCTATCCATTAAGAGAGCTATTGCAAATTAACACTTAGATAGAGCTTCCAACAACTGAACGATTTGCTCACTCATTTTGATTCATTGGAATATACTGGCCAATCAAAATGCTCTATTATTATTATTATAGAAGTTTAATTTAAAATGTGTTTTTATATGATAAATATGTAATTCATCAATTTTGGTTTGGCATGACAAAATTTTATAATTATAGACTTCTTTGGTGATTACATCAGTGCTATCAGTACACATCAGTGATTTGAATTTGATAAAAAACATTTTATTAAAACGAAAGGAAGTACTATTTTAAATTATAAATTCCATAATAAAGATATAACAATCTGCTCGGTTAGCTACACTTACAAAGTGGTGAACGAAATTCGTGAAACTGAACAAGTTCTTGAAATTGGGGATTAAGTCAAAGTTAAATTATGCAAAATCTATTGGAAAAGGTAGTGGAGAGACGATCCTTCAAGACGTTTCTAGGAATCGTGAGATTTCATATTAAATAAAAAAAAAATATTGAAATCGGTGAGTTAAATTTTTATTGCTCTTAACTGGAAAGCAATTACTGTTTTCACCCTCAGAGAATGTATGCTTTGAAATAACTCTTAGAAACGGGCGGTAGATGAGAGAAAGACGCGACTTATTTCATTAATCTGATCATGGGTGTCATTAATTTCTCAAGAAATAAGCACGAACATGGGGCAGTAATTGTGGTTGGAGGACTGGTCCTTTGATTGCCAATTACTTGAAACTAGTCTCCACGCTCTTCTGCTCTTATGTCGCGATGCAGACTGAAGTATTTCTTATCTCTTATTCTTTATACTTCTTTACACGTAAATTACGCCTCCCGTGGAGAAATAAATGGAATATTTAAAATTTCAAAAGGCAACTGCTAAAATACACACACACATATTATATATATATATATATATATATATATATATATATATATATATATATATATATATATATATATATATATATATATATATATATATATTATTTTAATTTTTACTCTGAAATAGGAAGTAATCGAAGGATTAACGAAAGAACTGGAACTCAGTCGTGAAGGTAAGCCGCTTTTTAACAAAATCTATAGATCAATTCCATTTGAAACAAGGAAAATATTTGCTAAATTTGCTCACATTCTTAACTGTTAGTACAGATTTTGCTTCATTTGACATCTAGAAATATTTTCGATATTAAATATAAAAATAGAAAGTCGATTAAAATTTAAAGAACATTTTTTCGAGATTTAACTGTAAGTTAATATGTTTCGCGTTTTAAATTATGACTTATGTTTTTCTCTAAGAGGTTTAAACTTTTGCAAAACATCAAGAAGATATATTTGAAAATGCCCGGATTCTTACACTCGTAAAAAAATTAGCAATATTATCTTTACGAAAGTGAGTCTGAGATTACGAAAATGATCTACCAGCAAACTATGAAAAGAAGAGAGGAAAATTAAAAGCCAAATGCTCTGACTCATAAATCCGTAATAACATGAAATAATAATAATCAAATAACATGAATGGCATAATAATTTCAAATGGCGCACTTAATATCAAACAAAATACATTTAAAAATAATTTTCAAGTTAGTTCTCATAGTTATAGTTAGTAGAAGACTTCGGTTGCATACTTTCCGCCAATCTTGAATATCTCGGTATACAATTACGAAGTGCTAATCTTGCACTGGATTCTAAGTGGTCATCTGTGAGACGGGAACGATATGTTGTCTTAATTATATTCATCATAGGAATTTGCAAATTCACGCAGGTAGGTAGAGCCAAAGACTGGTGTTAAATGATGCGCAACTTTTTTTAAAATTAAGATACTTTTTTTTGTCCATTAGATTCCAAAAGTTATTCTTAGGTTCTGAACTACGCGCTTTTAAAATTATGAAATTTTGAAAGAGATAAACTTCGTTTTCCTCTATCGATAAGGAGAAAAACTAATATATAAAAATCTCGTATTTGTGTTTGTACTCCTCCGAAACGGCTAGACCGATTTTTATGAAATTTTTTATGTGTATTTGGTAGGTATGAGAATAGGTCGTAAAGTATATTTCATAACACTATTTCATTAGGGTGTCCCTATCCCATGATTCCACGTTCAACGTACGCTGATGAGATCAACGCTTGCTTGAAATCTTCGCCACTATGGCGTAATGTTGAAAACGTTCAGCTAAAAGTGCTACAAGTTCATCTGCTGACACATTCTCGGACCAGTTGCTAGATATCGGGGATGGAAAAGTTGCTGTCTATAAAAACACTGGATGTATAAAATTGCCCACTCATTTCTGCACTATCGTTGATTCTTAAAATGCTCTCAATGACAGCATATTTCCCGATGTGCGCACACAATACATAAATCATGCGTGGCTGGCAGAAAGAGCCAGTTTGGCAGCAAAAAAATGTGGACGTCGACGATTTAAACTCCAAGATACTGCAATCGTTGCCAGGAGACTTGGTATCTTACAAATCGATCGATACAGTTTCCGATGCTAACGAAGATGTAAATTATCCAACAGAGTTTTTGAACTCACTGGATTTGCCAGGCATGTCACCACACCTTCTACGATTAAAAGTTGAATCTCCGGTTATTTTACTTCGGAATTTGAACCCACCACGGCTGTGCAATGGCACGTGATTGGTCATTATAAAATTGATAAAAACATTATCGAAGCCACCATTTTGAATGGCAAATTCCGAACCGAAAATGTTTTTCTGCCACGAATGCCAATGATTCTCATAGACGTGCCAATTGAATTCAAACGCGTTCAATTTCCTATTAGATTCGCATTCACAATGACAATCAATAAGTCGCAAGGCCAAACGATGTCTGTTTGCGGTTTAGATTTGGGCGCACCATATTTTTCACACGGACAATTCTACGTGGCATGCTCTCGTGTGGGCAAACCATCGAGTTTATTAGTGTTGGCTACAGACGCACTAACAAAATATCGTACACTCAATTGCTCTTCGAAATGAATATTGATTTTCTTTATTTAATTTTTATACTTTAGGATAAAAGAATATATTACTTTTTTCACTTTATGTTTAACTTTTAAGACATCAAACAATGTATATGTTCGTTACGTTAATGAAATATATTGTATTGAGAAAATGAATGGTTGGTGTGTTTTTTTTTATCGACGATTATCGTATACAGCGCTCCAATCCACTTTCTGTCATAGATCCCATCCCCACACACTTACAATACATTCGTTATTTTTTAATTAACAACCAAAATATTCACTAGAAATAATTTATATGGCAGAACAACGTTTACCAGATCAGCTAGTATAATTTATATTTTCATTTATTTCTTCCGCATTAACATTGCCAAATGGGTAACACAAGTATGTAACAATTCGTTCTAGTCTAGTAAATTCTTGAAAACGTCCTTCGAATTCGGAGTGAAGTTTTACTATTTCTTCATAATATTTCTATTTGTTTAATGTACCTCCGCTTTTTAAAAGCTCGTCACAAATATGTTGAAATTTTTCGTCGGCGTTCCATAAATATGCTTCTTTTAGTATGCGCGTCTTAGGTCTTAGTAAAGGCATTCACCTCAAAATGTCTCGATGGTCCATCGGTCGATCGTGATAGACTTAATGCCTACCCATATCATGGATATTGTATGTTAGCTATCGTGAATGTGTTGAATTATCGTCCCTGATCCCGTGTATTAGTTATATGAATATCTCGAACCATAAAAGGAAGTGAAACTGCTTGGATCAAAAATGGCAAATAGGTAAGATATATTTTTTATCGAATTTCTTTGTACTTTCAGCTCTAAAAGAATTGCAGGCAAACTACGAATCTCTATGTGAAAGAGCCGCCTACAAGGAGGATCTGGAAGAATTGAGGAATGGAATCAACGAGGATATGGATGCTCGGGTGAAAAAGCTAAAAAGAAGGGTATGTGGTGGTTACTTAACAAATACTTAAAGTAGTCATTATGATTCATTTCTATCCAGTTGAAAGAGTCATTGGAAACTGTTATCATTGTTTCCATTATTTTTACTTCGGTATGCAGCTCCATCTCAGCTGGGCCATTGAAGCCATTCGTTACAAACACAGCACACTCGTTTCAATGAATACCTAAAAAATTCAATAACAGGTCTTTCTCGAAAAAATTTTATTTTCCTCATCTGCATAACCCTTTATGAAATCCGTCTTCTAATGCGCAGGATCTTAAAGAAAAATTTATATTCCAATAATAACCTTCTAAGCTGTCGATAACTGTCTTTTTATATTTTTTGCAAGCGAAATGTTGAACAAAGAGTATTGTAGTCATCAAAAAGAAACCTCAAAGAATAAGCTCCTCTTATTTCTATAAATATTAATCTCTTCGAATACGGAGAAATGTTTTAGAAAATTTTATTAATCCAAATCGTCTTTTTCTTTATTTCAAATTTCTGCATGTATGAAAAATGACTGCAAAAAGTAATCGAATTGGAAAAAAATGCAATTTCTATTGCTTGCCTTATGTATTTTGAGAAAGAAATTGCCCAATTATAACAATAATTTCGTGAAATCAGGATCAAAGTGTCATTTCTGTGCGTGTCAACAGAAAGAATAATAAAAACATTCAATTTAAAAAATTTGTAAACCATAACAATATCGGGGAAAAAATCAAGAAGATTTTTAAAAAATTAAAATTTATTTAGAGCTTTAAAGATCTGTGTTGATAAAGCATTAAAATGGCTGTGCACAGTAAAAAAGAGTCAATCATTTTAAGCTGGGTGTTTTATTCTCGGTTTGCGCTCAAATCAAGTTTTGTGCAACTTTTGAAAAGAATTTCATAAAATAGGAAAGAAAAAGCAAATTGAATGTTAAAAATTTCGCCATTATTGAATGAGTTATCAACAAGAGTTATCCAGTAGTAGTAGTAGTGATGATGTCTGGCAAAACTGTGCATAGTATGCATCTAAAATGGTGAACTGTTGAATATTAATAGCTGCTCAATTGTCTTTTGCTTTCTAATCAAAAAATGCATTTGAATTCAATAACTTTTCGGTTTTTTAAAAGCTCTAATGTTTCTCCTCAGATTAGAGAACTTCAAGACGCGACGGTTCGCAAAGAAGACTTCGCAGAGCTGGTCCAGAGAGTTGATTCTTTGGAAGTAAATTGGATTTCTATTCTTCACTTTATGAATTTTCTTATCTTATTTCTAAATTATTTTGACTTGAATGTGCGATATTTCTCTGTTTTCAGTCAGACAAAGTTAGCAGAGAAGAATTAGGCCGCTTATGTAAGTATGTTCGAGTGTCATTATTTATTCATTCACAAGGAATAATTTAAGCAAAAAGGGGGGTAGAGGTCTTTCCAAAACTTTCTCGCATCTAATAAAGTCATCTAATAAAGGTATTATTTGCTACCCCCACATAGAAATATGGATATTGGGTACAAACATGAATGCCACGACTATCCATCTTTATATTTTTTTGAAGTTACAGACATGGGAGTGATATGCTTCCTAGTGTCGTAAAGAATACTTATTCTTGTGTATTAATTGCATGACACTGCCGTTACTAAATATTGATATCTGGCGTGAATCTAAAATGTAATGTGTGATATTTTTTGATGATTCATTGACTGCCATACGAATAATGCACAAGCACCAGAAAATCGACTACATATTTTTGACGCATTCTCTCCGGTCTATTAAAACCAAATTCTACACAAAACCACAGCCGTAGTGGAAAGATCACATACTCATTTTCATTTATTTAGTCATTGTGTTCTGAATTTTTGCGTTTGCATATATGTGAAAGTATAAAGAAGCGGCATACGGTTAAACCTTCAATAAAAATCTACACTTTAGATAGTAAATCTGGCTGCCAAATTTTATACATCTGCCTCTTTTCATTCTGTAGTTATTATGCTAACTTAAATTCGTACAGAAAGACATTCTCATAATGAATTTTGTTCAAAATTTGATAGAAACCTTAAAATTTTGTGTAAAATCCATACGTAAAATTCCATCAGTCTATCTGAAAGCTCTTTACATTATGAGTTTCCCAGGCAGAGTGGCAAATGTTCAAGCTGACAGATAGAATTCCAAACATGGCTTTCTCAGGGAACACGGAGATGTGTCAAAATTTGTGTCGATTACAGTATTTTCTCCATGTATACTTCGTATACAATAAAATAAAAAGAAACTTACTTTATTCCTCCAGTTTTGAGTCATGATTGTAAAATTTAGGTTTAAATATAAAAATACAATAAATCACTTTTTAAAAAAATATATTAATATGAGAAAAACAAATTTATGTTTCGTGATATCTTGAATCTTAAAACACCATGAAAAATAACTAAACTGTTTTACATGATCAAATAAATTGCGAATGGTATATAAAGGCCATCTTCTAACATTTGCAAACAAGACACCAATGTGTGAAAGCTCAATCTTGTAGGAAAGTTTTCTTACACAAATTCGCCATCTAAGAATGGAAATCAAGTTTGAAATGTTAGCAAGAATATTGCATATAAAAATCACTCTTAACCACAAGTCACGCCAAATGGTCATGAGAGGTTCCATTGCATGAAACGAGGCATAAGGAAAAACATTTCTCATAAAAGATGTTTGATGATGTTGACAGCTGGTCTAGCCCTTTCGGGACGGGAGATCTCTATACTAGACACACGCAAGGGACGGAGCGTACGCGGAAGGAATCATCCTACTGGACGGCGGTTTTGCGTCGTTAAGTCTAACTTTGAAAAAAAAATCACAAAAAATATAGCTTAAAACTTAACGTTATCTATCATTTTTGCTACCTTTTTAGATTATTAGTTCATTCATAATATGAGCACATTCTTCCTCTGAAAAAGAGTGTTTTTTTTTCTTTTTTTTTTTTGCCATAATAAATCGAAACCATGGCTTTCGGTAGTAAAAAGAGAATTGCATGAAATGTATGCGAAAGCTACGCAAAATGCAACAAAACTGACGATAAAACCTGAAAAAACTAGTTACAGTTACATAGTTATAACGAAAAAAGAAGAAAAGAATCCAGAGGGAGATCAAAAACGCGAATGATTCTATCAAGGGAAAAGTTACACAACCCGACTCTGTTTATTTACATTACTCTACCCCCCCCCCCTCCACCGCAACAGCTGATGAGTGAAATACCTAAATTAGGCTGAATATGAGCTAACTGAAGACATGGATAATAAAACTATATTTATTTCAAAAGTAATGGGCACAAAATACCATCTAGTGGCGATTAAAAATTGTTCCAGTTTAAAATGCACATATGCATCACCGTCCCACGAGTTCCATTTCCAGAAAAGCACGGGTGGTACTCCCGGCTGTGGGAGACGTTCGTAGGTCATGCGCATATGACACGCCCGTAACGAAAGTAGCTAGAGTCCATGTTGCAATAATTTAGATCAGAGTTTACTTTTTTGAATGCGTTGCGTTGTTTCTGTTTTTAATTCAGAGAACCAGAAAAGTTAAAGTGTGTTATTCAGATAAAGCATTTCATCACAGGGACAATGCTTTTTGAATGTGTTGTTAATAGCATGATATCTGGGCCGACATGTCGCATGCCCAATTTTGATGAATGAAAATTACGGTTTTAAAACAAAGATTTTCCTTCTTTTTTTAAATGATGAAAAACTGTTTATAAATAAATAATTTCCAAAACGCGCTAAGGAAAAAGTGAAACAGTGAATTTCACAATCATAGAAATCAACCACCAATTTATTACTTATAAATACCCCAATAGTAAAAATAGGGGAAAGGATGCTAATAAGAAGAAAGTGTACCCATATACTTTTAGACTTTTTAATCCAAAGCCCTATATAGGTGAAGCACGTCTATCAAGCTATTATTTGCCCATAACTTTTTCAATAACAATACATCAGTTTGATCCCAGTCACATTCTTATTTCGAATGATGTTAATTCTGTATTGCCGCAGCCGCTTGAATGACGCAGTTACATGTTTTAAGATCTATACTTATACTTATTTTTTTTTCCCACGCAAAAGAGGATAGGTTTAAGAAAGCTTCGGCAGATTATTTCAAAGGATTCTGTTTATTTTCTTAATGTTTGATGCATTTAAGATTAAACATTGTTAAGTAATCGATCTTTCAGATTCATTCTGAAGTACTTTTGAATTAAAATAAAACAGAATAAAGAAAATTAAAAATTTCTAATCTGCATAGCGTTACCCCAACTGGCGTAGAAAAATTCACGCATTTACGTTACCATAATTGGCGTTGAAAATTCACGCATGCGCATTGTGTTCTGATTGTTGACAACGAACACGGACTTGGTTTTGAAGGTTTAATATGTTTTCGACAGATTATTTCAAACGATTCTGTTTATTTTTTTAGTGTTTGATGCATTTAAAACTAAACATTGTTAATGAATCGATCTGTTCATGATGAATCTGAGAAAATTTTGTTGAAAACTTCTTGAGGTATTATATAAATTTAAAAAAAAATATTCTTTAGTGCCCATAAGGTTTAAATACTCAGCGACTCTGTTTTCAGTACTCATATTTTTAAAAAAATGCTTCGTTTCAGTAAAAAAAAATATTATATTTATTTCAGTTTAATCATTTTCACTTTAATGTAAAGCATAAATTCTACGCGAGCTAACAGAAAATTAGAGAGAGATATATTACGTTATAGCTGAAAGCCTTTATTATATTATGAGTGAATTATTTGACTATTAAAATTTGAAGTTTTTAAATATTTTAGTGAAGAAGCAATTAAAATGGGAGTTCCATAAAATATTTAATTATTAAAATTTCAACGTGCATTAAGATTGGCGAACCGGCTGGTAGCCAAAGGCGGCTAGTTAATATATAAATTGTATGTTGATGCACTTTTATCTGATATTTTTTCTCGCAATATTCACAATGAATTCCTAATTGAAATGGATGCACATTATTTTACTTGTAGAAAATGAAGCCGGCGTCCTGGCATAGCGCGTCCTCCCCGTGACCTGGGCGTCCTGGGTTCGAATCCCGGTTCGGGCATGGTTGTTCTTCCTGTTCTATCTGTGAGATGTGTGAATGTGCCCTCCTGTAAAAAGGGGTTGTGCAAGCGAATGTGATGCGTGAGTAGCTAAGACGTACTCTTGGCCCTAGTTGGCGCTACTAAAACAAGAGACTCTCCCTTGGCTTAAAATCACTGACTTCATCAGCGAGCTTGTCCATGGCAAGTGCCATTATAAACAACAGAAAATGAATATCTTGAATTTTAAATTTGAATTCGGAAACTATTTTAATGAAATTTTTCTGTGATTAACTTTATGCATGTAATATCCACTGCTACAATATTAATTCATCTAAACTATTGATTATTCTTTTTTTAATGAATTGTTAGAACTGAAATGTGATAGATTCTACATTTTTTGCTGATGCGTTTCATTTTTATCTACAGTGGAACCCGGATTTATTGATAAATTCTTAGAAGAACAGGAAAACCTTCGGACTGAATTGGATGCATTGAAGCTTACTGTAAGTGGACATGTGTTTCTTGCATTATCTCTCTAAATCCACACTTATTTTATTTATTTAATCACAATAATAGCTCACTGCTTATGCAAGTGCGATATTTATCATATATGTAATATAACTTATCACATATGTAACAACTGCTTGCCTCAAAACATAAAACTCAATTATGATTCATGAATCAATTAAAAATATAATCATTTTGCAAATGAGCATCTGCCAATTGATTATGCGTATCTCTTTAATGAATGTCGTTACCCGTTCGAGACATATTAAGCAGAATCCTTCATTTGAATCCTTTGTTTTAGTATATGAATAGCAATGAGAATAATCGGTTATCATTAATACGAACCGGTCCTTATTATAATAACCGCTTCTTTTGGTCAAAGTGAGAGATATCGCAAATTATTCACTTTAACCGGTTATTATTAAAAATTCCTAAATGTGATTAAACGGTTTATATAGGAATGGGACAGGGGTGTTCCTGTTTGCATATGTTTTTTAAACTTGATGTGAAGTTTTTTTATGATATTTGTTTCTAACTACTTTTTTATTTATTTTGTAATTATTTATTTGATAATAGTCTCCTCTTTTTCCGGGGAAGGGGCGGGGATAAGTCACTGAGCAATCTCAATATCTATCTATCAGAAAAAAAAGATATTTTGAAGTATTAAAAAAATGGGCAAGTCTTCTCTTCGCTTTCCTTAACTTTTGAGGAAAACGAATTGTATTCTACTCTTGTAAATAACTTGTTTTCCTTTTTTTTAATTGAACATGTCTAAATGGTTGTTGAGACGTGACTTCATGACTTATAAATCATCATTCATTGTGTCGTAGTAAAGTTTGTTAACATAATTGTCTTCATTTGTGAAAGACAATAATATAAAAGCCGAAACTGACAATAAATGAATCGGGAGCCTAATATGTAAAATAAACAATCAACTGATAATGTCTAGCTGTTTCCAACACATAAAAAAGTGCGAAAAACTGACGCTGATCAAACCATTGATTATTATTAATACTAACCTGTTAATATGATAAATGCTCATAAATTATTCACTTTAATTGGCTTATTTGGTTATTATTAATAATGATCGGTTAGTATTAATAATAATCGATTATTCACAATGACCGTAACATATGTAGATCATTTAAATCTGCGTCTGTCATTGAGATCAAAGGCTGATTTTTCTCAGATTTATGTTTATGTATTTGATTTTTTTACTTGATTAACTAAGCATCACAATATAAATTCTATCATATACCTGAATGCTTATCTATATCTTACCGGTTTTCATCTCTAAAGGTTTCACCTTAGATGTAAAAATCATATGTAGTTTCCCTCCAGATGTTGGAACAGAATGCAAGGTAATCGCAGTTTTAGCTTCTATAAACGTTTTGCTAGCTGTCGACTGCTGAAACATGATCCTTCCAGAAAGTAAATGAGTTGATTTGGGTCACTTAACATAAGGTAGATGTGATTGACGAGGTTTTGTAGTGAAGCAAAAAGTTGTCTTAAAAAAAGTTTTTTTTAAAAAATTATGTTATTAGAACATGTTTTAGCTAATGTTTTATACATAAATCATCCCCAGTTTGTCCCAATCGAGTGTGTTTATTGAGACTTCCAAAAGTGCTTTCAATTCATATAATCTAGCTGAAATGAAATGAGTGATTTTATTCTCCTCTGCCTGCCATGGTCTCACGATTGATACTCTATCTTGTACAAACCTCTACTGAATTGATTTATAAAGAAGAACGCGTCTTTTTGAAAGCTCTGAACTTTACTATTTAACATAGGTGGTCCTCCTGAAGTTTCTGGTTACTGCAATGTTTAAAGATTTGCCCTTGTGGCATCGGTGAGACAACAGAACTTCATTTATCAGAAATGAAGACATTGTTTAGATTTGGAATTATTGATACTCACGAGTATCTGGTCGAATGTGACGGAAGGGTAGGCCGGATAACAAAAAGGCTGGATTAGCTGGAGTTCTAAGAATTCACTTCTTTGCCCACCAATGCTAGAAGACAAAGTTTTTATACCGAAACTCACTGTTATAATACGTATTTTCTCTTTTGTTATTGAGTACTGAGCCCTCCATTCATCTCAAACCAAGTAGAAAGTGAACGCGGTCGCGGCCCGTTGTGATATAGAAGTTCTCGGCAACTTGTCTAGTTAAAATAGAAGACGCAGTACTGGGTTTTTTTTATATATGTTTATATACTGCACAGCAAGAATTTATTAGAAAAAAGTAAATGAATGGACCTAAAGTGTTCACATTTTAATATGAATTCTGCACATTTCACCGTGGATTGCTTAAAAAAAACATTAAGCATATTCCAAGAACCATTTACGAATCCAGTTTTAATCAGAAACAACGACAACAATTGAGATCCGTTACACACTCACGAAATAATAATCAGCGATCAGAATGTTGCTTTTTCCCTATCACAACTCGTGTTTTGAACACGTAGGAGAATTATAGCAGACGTCCACTTCCAATTCCTTGGCAATGTTGCCAATTCAATGCCTTGCCTCCCTCAATTAATTACGATAAAGAAAAGTAGGCAGGATAGTCGCGAACTGGATACTCGGGAGTGTAATGTATATAAAAACTTGATTGATATATAAAAAAACTGCTCCAGCAAAACTGTAAAAGTCTTACTTTTGCCTTCTTTCTATATTTATTTTCCTTTTGCAGGTCGCAGATGTCGATGAGAATTTGAATTCCCTGATCACTAGGATTGAAGAAGAGATTCTGAGAGATATTAACCAGACGTTTGAAGAGATCAAAGCCACCATCGCCGAGATGAAAGAGAAATTGGACACTCTGGATGCTGACGACGTACGTTCAACCTCAATTCTATCCTATTTTACACGCGTTCCTTTTCTGTAAACCTCGAGAGTGAGTGGTGTTTTTTTTCTCTCATCCACAGATCAATGACTCTTTTGCCCGCTTGGAGGAACAGGCTGAGATGATCATCAAAGAAATTGAGGCCATCCGAGCAGCACAAGAGAAGTTCGAAAAAGAGGCGAAGACCAACTTCAAAAAGATATCGGTTAGTCATTTGTGATAGAAAGATTTCAAAGAAAATTCAGATCTCTAATTTGAAATATTGTACCACTGTAAAGTTGTATGTTCAATTCGGTTGCATTTGCATCACTTTTTTAAAAATACATCAAAAATAACTGAGACAGAAAAAGATATATAATATTGTCTCAATGTGAATGTGTATAGACGCAATATTCAAAGCTTTAAAATGTAAAAAAAAGTGAAATTCATTCAAAAATTTATTTATATTAGGAAAAAAATTGTTTGGAAATAAAATGAATAAAATTGATATCCTAATAGTTATTTTAAACTTTAAAGTAACTTAAAAATGATTTTATATGAAAATATTCTTCTTTATTAAAAGAAAGCGTTAATCTTTTGGAAAGTTTTTATTTCTGAAATGTAATTGCTTTAAAAAACTTTTTATTGAGAACTTATAATTCGAAAATTAACTCTGTAACAAATTTGGTAGTTTTAGATTGCAACAGTCTGTCTGTCCTGCAATAAATTTTGAATTATGCTTGTTTTATGCATGTAGCATCTTCTATTTTATAAATAAAATTCAACCGCAAGACGTTATCTTTTCAAAAATCATTTTATGCTGGGGGATGGGAATTAGGTTTATCAAAAAATAATGAAACGGATAATTTATTAAATGAGTGAAATGTTAAAACTATTTTTTTTTTTTAAATGGAAATTTTGTATTTTATGTCTTGGAAATTTTTGATGTTCTTGAATGAGTGAAAAAAGTTTCAATTAGAAGTAACTGCTTCACACACACACAAAATCACTTTAGTGATAAGTGGGTAATAAAATATCTTTTGAAATTAACGTATACACACACACACACACACACACACACACACACACACACACACACACACACACACATATATATATATATATATATATATAGAGAGAGAGAGAGAGAGAGAGAGAGAGATTAATTATGACCATGAATATTACTTATTAGATTTCACTATTTTTGATTTTGAAAGCAATTAAAAAAAATGGTACTTGAGAATCGAATTTGTGTTTTAAATACTTTATTTCCATCCAATTGAAATCAAAATTGAACCCAGAATTACAATTGTAATCATAAAATAACATATATTTAAATTATTCCGTTATTAAATTATCGCATTTACATGCTTGTGAAAGTACAGACCCATAGAAAGTTAAAACTTTGTTTGGATATTCTCCAAATTTGATATATTTATATGTATTATAGATGTTAAACCATGTATTAAATTTTATTTATATAGCTTTCTTCGTTTTGAAGTTGTTGAACTAATTTATATTCATACAGCTGGATAGACGTACTTAATCTCAAATAATTTTGCTCAAAATTTGAGAGAATTTTACAAATTTCGTGTAAAGACCATATACCATATTTCATCAGTGTAATTCAAAAAGTTTTTGAGTTATCTTTGTCACAGACAAACAGATTTAATATCAAAAAAATATTTTTCAAACTCGGGAGTGTAGACGATGCAGAAATTTGTCAAAATCTCTATTATGAATATTTTTGACGATAAGAATAATTTTTCTGCATTTCGTAGATGCGAAAGTAAAAACAATCGCCAGCTCACTTTTTATGAGGAGTAATTTGTAGAAATAATCTTTCTCTCATTCATATTAAGGGCAGAAATGTATGGAAAATCAACATTACAGGTAGCAGACCATCTATAGAAAGGACATAGCATTTTGACCTAACAAATTTATTATGTCCATAAAATAGATAATCTAAAACTAGTTTTCACAAGTTCCTTCAAGACTCGATAGTTTAATATATTGAATTCACTGTACTTCAGAGAGCTAAAAAATCATTTTACTCGCGTATAGTGTCAGCGAAACTCATTTGAATGAACATCCTAGGAAAACAAAATTGCTTTTAGCTGACAACAGCACCTACAGAATTATCCTGCATGCTATATTAAATCTATAAATGTGTTACAAATATGGAAAATCAAAAAGTTTAATTGCACAAAAATTTTTATTGAAACTCTCTTCAGTACATGACATCCATCAAGAGTAAAGTCAGATCTTAGCAACTAAGCTATTTTCTTTATTTTTTTATGATAATATAAATATTTATGAACCATCTATTCTTTTCTAAGGATGTCAGCTCGCTACTCAGTAGACTGGAAGCAACGAAGGCTGACAAATCAAAAATGTACGAGCTTCTAGAACTGGTGAGTATATTTCGCTTGCTGATCTAAAATTAACTTTTTTTTTATTTCAAGTACATTACTAGAAGCAATAGATAGTGCTTCAGATTTTATTATTAAGGCATAAAAGTTTCTTTCTAGTTTTTTTCTCCAGTCGATATTCGTGCTTCTATGTTTTTAAACGTCTCCAAGAATTATGAAGTTTAATAATACATTTTCTTTATTTGATAAATTTTTAAATATAAATCTCATCATTAACGAAAACGTATCTTGTTAAATGAATTTCACCATTTTTTCCAGAAAGCAGACCTCGAGGTGGTTATGGGTAAATTGGATCGAAGCGAGTTCGTGTCGGTCATGCAAGATATGGAAGAGACAATCGAGAGGCTGACCATCACCGTCAAGATCAATGTGAGTCTTGGTATGCTTCTGGAAAAAAATCGGACGCGACTCTCTTTACCTTTGAAACCGCATTTCTTTGGCATGGTAGAGAAAAACAAATGATAGCTTTCCATTGGGACTCTTTTGATCATTGCAAATATATGACTGCCGAAAAGATGGGTATATGGGTATGCTTACAACAATATAATTTAAAATATACCTGAACGATGTAAATACGTTATTGAGATACATTTTAATGCGAAAATATTCTGAAAGAAAAATTTTCAAAGACGAATCAAGTATTATTTTATAACTAAGACAAACTCAACATGAACGATCATTTATAATATTAAAACAGGATAAACATAATGAAACTAACCTGTTTTGAATTGTATATATCTGTAACTATTTACCTCAAATTTATGAAATTTAGGAAGTTTCTTAACCCTTTGCGGCGCAATACTTTTTGAATTTTAAACTCGAACGAAAAAAAAAATTGTGAATAACCTATTTAGGCCTATAGGAGTACATAGATTAAATTTCGTAAAGATTGTACTCATCGTTTTGATTTTGGGGGTGTTCCATCAGCTGGAACACTGCGCCTCTAGAACTCTGAAAAATGCAACTAAACGAGCATTGCAGTAAAGCTAGAAAAAGAGATAAATCTCTAGAATTTGAATTAAAAAAACACTATGTTATAATTTTGTAGCTGATTTAGCATGATCGAAGGTGCACCACAAGGATGCATGTTCAAATTCGCTATTGAAGGGCCATTTTTGATGTTTCGGAAAAAATAAGTTGATCTCTCCGAGCCATTTTTAATTCATATTCCGTGCTACTCTAAGTAAAAATGACCAAGGCTTCTGATAAAAAAATAAAGAAAAAAACAAGATGGACCCATGGTAGGGCTTGGTCATTTTCAAGAATTCTGACCCACCCAAACATTATTCCTTGAATTGGCTTCATTTTCCTCGAAAAAGTGAGAACAGGAAATGAAGACACAAGTGTTCTCTTTCCGGCACAGCGTCCCGCCTAGTAACACTATTGGCACAGTGTTCCAGCTGATGGAACACCTAACTTTATCCAATGATTATATGCATACTTTCTCTATAAAAAAAATTTTAAAAAGATACATAATAAATAGTTTAAAATTCAGCCAAAAATAACATTTAAAATGATTTTTCTAGCATTTTTTTTTTTTTTTTACTAGAAAAATTTTGCAAAATTCTTTTTCTAAAAAATAGGCTTTTACATACGGTGCTACAGCTAAAAATTATGGATCAGCTTGATTTCAAATGTTATCTAATATTAAAAAAGAAGGTTAAAAGTGAATCTCAAACATGCTCCTTTCCATTTATATTTGAATTTAACGATTTTAGTTTATTGATTAACACAAAGATTATACAAAATTACTTTTTATAATGACTTTATGAAGATAAATCTTCTTCGGTATATTGATCATAATTTACAAGAATTCTTTATTCCGCAATCAAGCGAGATGGATTCCTGGAAATTTTGCAGGCTTGATGGAAAAAACTATATTTGACTTCAGTAAAAAAAAAAAAATCATGGTCCACAAATAAATTCTCGAAAGCTATCACAATCAACCAATTCTTTGATATAGCTACAAAGTCCAAAATCATAAGATTTTATATCAGTGGATTTTGCAAGGCAATAACGGAAATGATGTCTGATTGCAATTTCTTCTGTAAAATATTTTCTAAGTACATTCTTAACACAAATGATAATATGCAATGAGCAGTCCCATCCCGCATAAAAATTATTTTATCTAGAGTTTAAAGGTGCCAACAATATGTTTGCAGGGATAGAATAACGCGTTTGGATCTCCTAAGATGGTACCGTTGCTGTCGAGCGTCTTTTAAACAGAAACAAACATTTGTTGAACCTGTGTGGCACAAGCACCATGAAAGATTGGATGAAAGACTCCGAGATAGAATTATCCCCAAACTGCTTTTTTTTTTATTGTAAATATGTGTATAGTTTTATCTCATCTTGATATATAAAAAGCCTAGACTTAATCCTACTCAACTTTTAAATATGTGCATATACCGAGATATGTCAATACTACATAAGCAGAAAAGAAAACGATTTATTAAATCTAATACTGTGTGGACTCATTTGAAATGCATTCAAACTTAATACTGCTTGTTTCGCTTTCCAATTAATTGCCTTATGTATCTGAACAAAGTATTAAACCTAATAGAAACACATTGCATAGTAGTTAACAGAAGCTTACAACACTTTGAACATTCCACCTGTATAACTTCAAACTTTAAAATAAACCATGCAATGCGTACATAATGTTTAAAAAAGACCGTTAAAAATTCGCCATTTATTTGCATGACGCATCTAATAAATAGTAAAAAAAGAAAGAAAAACCTTTAAAAATAGAAGTATGCACTAAAAAATGTTACATTAGTCTTTTCAGTGGTTATTTCAGGCTTATATTTTACAATCAGAGAACATTTGCTCGGCAAGTATGCGTTAAGAATAAAAATGACCCTTTCCTATATCTAATATTATGGAAAAAATGTAGTGCAACAAATTTAAATATGAAATGTAGTTCTTTATTTTTACATATATTTAGCAACCACGTTTGAAAACCATTAAAAGCTGCTAAATATAATTATTTTAAATGTTTAATGAATGAGTGAAAGTAATTTAAAATTATAATTACAGAAAGTCTTCACATTTTGTTCATTTTTGCACGCACTTGCCGATTAAGATTTCCTATAAAGTAATGCGACGGGTCAGTTCAGAAGTAATACCTCGTTTTTTCCACAGGAGGAGGAGATGAACGAAAATTTTAGTAACATCAAAAAGGAGCTCAGCTTCAAGATGTACACAGAGGACTTCATTATCGGGACGGAGCCAATCAGGAACCGGATCAAGGCGATGATTTACGAGCAGAAGAAAATTAAGGAAATCGCCCTGCAGAATTTCTTCCCAGATGCGCCGGGTGTTGTTAAGCGAGTGCCTTATTTCCTTATCGCGTTCTTATGTATAAAAAACAAAAACGTGCAATCATCAAACAACATGCACATTTTTCGCAAATAATCTTGAGACAGCGCGTAAAAACATCACGAAGGCATATAACTCATATGCAGAATGTACGAGCATCAGTGAAATTCAGTTGTTGAAAGTGCAGGAGACATAAAAACAATCGCATAGTAGGATTGGGAATAATTTCATTGAGCTATATGGAAAATGAATTGCTTACTTGTAGCTCTAATTTATTTCATACTAAATGTTTGGACAAACGTCATTGAAAATCGCTTACAACCTCCTCTAGACATTAAGTAATATTTTTCTACACCTCATTCTGGCGGGGCTTTTCCAAGAACATGCTCCCAAATGACCGCTCCGCATATTGAGATTCCAGCAGGATGTGGCTCTTCTCTCATCTCCTCAATATTATTAGACAACATCTAAAGATTACATTTGGAAATCAATGGATCTGCCATGGTGGTCTGATTCATTGGCCTTTTGGATCACTTTGCTTTTATTTCTTCTTCTGACGGCATATGAAAACAAAGGTGTACGAGACCCCTTTGAATAAACTGAAGATCTTGGAGCTTGTCATTTTTTTAGTGGCATTCCCACTTAAGACTCGAATTTTCCTGAATAGTAAGGATTCTATATGGAGCGCGAGTTGAAATGCAAGTAAGAGTTTGTGGGCAAAATGTGTTTGTTATCTTATCAAGTATTTGTGTTATTTTCTGAATGAATTCTCATAAATAACTAATCTAAATATCTTATTACGGTGACATATTGTTGCCTCATTTTTTCTTTATTTCCCTTTGATTTTGCTCGCAAGCAAAGCCAGTTAGTTATACATTATTATTTTATCTCACTTTATGCTTATCTTCTCTCTCTCTCTCTCTCTCTCTCTCTGTCATTTTGTGTGTGTGCTACAGTTCAAGAGATGAATCGGTTTTGAGATTTCGTCTTCGCATGCTAATATTTTCATAAAGTCAAAAATAAACTCACCTGAGAGATCGGCAGGGGTTTCATTTATATAAATAAACAGGTTTTTTTTTTTTTTTCAAATGCACAGATTTTTTTCAGCAACACAGACTGGAACTTTCAAATGCACAGCACCAACTAGTTCGCCCTTAACATTTGTTATGTTTACTTTCAATCAGATCTCTTATACATCGCAACGCAAAAGTTTAGGTAAGGAATAAGTTCACACAGAAATGCATTTGATCCATTTTCCTAACACAGTTTCAGTGTAATATGAAACATATTCATATTCAATATTATGACAATAAATGTTGATGTTTGCCCATTGCACGTTATTAATATATTCAAAATAAAGTCAAAATTGTATCAAAAATTTCCAACTCTTCTTTTATCACCAGATGTCACTGATTGGCATTTCGATTCATGTGACGCCTCATTACGAGCCCACAATATCCTTTGTGCTTAGAGTATTGTGGGCTTCAGAGCTAGTTTCTTTTCCATTTTGCAGTGAACCATTTTTCCTGTATCTAAACATCGTCTACTAAACGTATCCTTTGATATTTTAAACTTCATGAACAATTATTTGTCGGATATTCCACAATCTCTTTGATTTGATGATCATCATGTTTATTTGTTACAGACGCCTTTTCCAAATCAGCGTTTTGCTTTATGCATGCGTTCACTAGATAACAGATTTCTTAAACCAATTAAACCTTTGCGGTCGCATTGATTTGGACGTAGATGCTGTGCTGGCGGAAATTAATTTCCGTTGAACAAGCAGTAATACAGAGTACGCAAGATTATGAAGGAAAAACACAATTTATTCATTGTTTTGTAAACTTCGATATTGTAACACACAATAATGTTTTATTATAAAAATTATAGTTTATAATTCGCCATCTTGTGGCATCTTTCAAAACAGTCTCCATTGTGAAGTCCTTGTTTTCGATGACAAGTGGCGTCAATAATTCCGCCTTTGATTTTTAATGGCCAGTCAGAGGCGGCTCTATAAATATTAGATTTCCTTGCCACGAAGTAGTAGAAGCACCGTATTGGTTCGTGAATAAGTTCCCTAGCTCTTTCTATTCTTTCATGAATGTGTAAACAGATATATCCTAAAGGAAGATTAAAATATGACGAATGCTATATAAGTTTAGTATGTTTCTTTGCTGTGGTGGTTGAGAGTAGACATACGACCGCAAAGGGTTAATGATACTGAAATTTCTGAAACCAGATTATTTTCAGCTATCAACTGCCAAATCTTTGTTTTCTTAGTTTGAATTTCGAATGTGGTATCTAGACTACGAAATTGCCATGGTTTGCAGAAATGAAATATTCGAAGTCTGTGACGTCATCTCTTTTAAATTTGTATATGCTGTTTTGATTAAAATTTTAAAAGGCCTTTGAATATGTTTATAAGCTTTTGTAACTTTTCTTTACTATTTTAATAATAATAATAACGAATAACGTTAAATCTAACGCCGAATAACGTTCTAAATCTAGATTTTTACATCCCAGTATGGATTAATTCCTATTAAGGTTCTGTCAACAAAAATTTTCTAAGCAACAAATTGCCTCTGGCCATATCATTTTAATAGTCTTTATACCTGCTCTTTTCATTATTCGCATAACTCGTTTTAACAGAATCAATTTTCGTAAAATTATAGTGGTTTTAAAAACATAAGTATCTGGTTTAGTTGCAAGGTATCAAGCAAAATCCTTCTTTCTTAATTTTCAATAATGCATAAACGAAATCACGCGATTAAATTTTTATGAAATTATGAAAACAGTACTTATTTTAATACAATTTATTTTAATATAATAATACAATTAATACAATTTTAATACAATACTTATTTTAATAAATCTGTTTAAATTTATGCAAAAAAAATTTCACTTGCCGAAATTCAGGAAAATTTTGTTCGATAAGTAAATTCATATCATTAAAGATAAAATTTCTTAGATTATAAATATCAGATATGTGCATTAATATTTTCAAAATATACGTTCAAAAACTTAAATTTTAATAAATTAAAATTTTGTTTAATTTTTAATTCGTTAAAATTCTCATTAAAATATTTAAAAAATCTTTCCTAAGTGCCATTTCCCACTCCCCAAGATAAATATTTACCAACTTTAGTAGCTTTAGATCAAACGGCCTAACCAGTAGAGCGCCAATGCATGCACACGCATTCATCTTTATTATAAGCAGAGATATTATTAATAATATATTTGCATAAACAGTTCTCTGAATGGATGAATCTTATCATTTTTAGGTGTTTCTCCTGTAAAAGAGCTGCTAATCTCATCAGCTTGTAAGTAATTTTTCCGATGTCCTAATATCATCCGTTAAAATAAAATTCGTCTCATTAAAATCTGTTTTCAAAACAGTAGTCATAAAGTTTTGAATACATTTTTTAAAAAAATAACACATACTAAATCTTTGTTATGACTCAAAATTAATAGTCCGAAATATATTTTATTGTTTTGAAGATGGCATTCATTCTGGCGTCAAGTGTCAATTATTTATTACAAGGGGCTATCGTGTTCAGTGGGTGGGTTCCGAAATCGGTGCCTTTTTAGTTATTTATTAACGATAACATGGGTATAAAGAGACCCATGTTATCCTATTTACAAAGCTTAACGTACATGGTGCTCCTTTCAAATTCGCCATCTGGGCACAATCCGCAACAGGTGTTTCTGATAAAACGAAATTGCGTTTATTCAAGAATGCCCAAAAATGTAAAGTCAAGTAGAATAAATCTTAATAAGGGGATTCTGTAATTTAAAGTGTCCTGCAGAAATAACGCATATGAATGCTAGTTTGTAAATAAATTATGAACAATGAATAAGTGAGAAGAACAGGTAAAGTCCAATGACATAAACAGCTTAATAATTAAACTAATTTTGCATTATATGTTCGAAAGTGTGACAACCACCTGCTTACAAGATTCACAGTCACGATACATTAATTATAGAATGTTAGTAAAAAAAAAATGCCAAACATGGTGAGGACATTTCAAACTGCATCTGACTGTCTGGCATCTAGATCTTCAACGGACTTTGCGGAACTTTTCATAAATCGTGTCCTTGGTCCTTGAAGTGGTCAAGGAACGGGTCTAATGATGCGTCCAAGGGAATTCTAAGATGCCTATTGAAGTGCGCTCCAGGTCCATCATGCTAAAACTACACTGGTGCTCAAACAGTTGCAGCAAAGTAGATAGAAGTTCTGAAAAAAATATCTTGTAGGAAGATACCTAATTAAGGCCATCATACGAGGAATTAAATATATATTTTAATACATTGTGCAGAATAAAACACAAATTTTAATGGAAAATTTTCGAAACATGATCAATCGAATTCTGAAAATCAACATGGCAACATTGTCTCCTCTATCCTCTATATGCTTTTACGATATGTCAAGATATTTTATATACAAATATGATATGAAAGCTGAATACGAAAGCTGAATAGCTCAAATACGTTTTTAAAATTCGCATTTGAGTGTAGATTATACTGTTTCGTAAAAACATGATTATCATCTTTTTCATTGATATTTCTTTGCTCCCGATGCTATATTCTTGCTTTTTAATTTTGTACATATGAAGCATACGTGGCGAAAGCTTTGTAGTAGTCGAAAAATTCTGTTTAGATATTTTGATGAATCGCCACTTTTTAAACCTTCCGGAATCCAAAAGCAATTTTTGGAATGATGCCTGCTTATTTGTGAACACTTCAGTTAAATTTGATGCATCGTTTAATACCCTGAATTGTTGGCCTCTGTCGCTTTGATTAAATATACCAGAGGAAAAATTAACGTTTTTTTTTAAATGAATACTTTATTATTTATTCACTATACTCTGAATATTCACAAGAAAACGATAGTTATTTTTAGTAAACGGATTCGCAAATTTGTTTCCTATATATATATATATATATATATATATATATATATATATATATATATATATATATATATATATATAGTATAAAAAAGTGAAATTTGTAACTATCAATAAATCCGATTATCTGAGTCAGAAAAGTTCATTTTCAGAATTGTGCCTACAAACGCAACAAGTTTAACAGATGAAAATGGAGGTGCATGATTTTCATTAAAAAATTATAAATAAATATTAAATTTTGGATGAAATATGTCGAGGGAAAAGTGCGTCTGTCCGACCCTATTCATTTTTCACCCCAATATCTCAGAAATACAATCATACGTTAAACTTCATAACTAGATACATTTTGCATATGATATTTTAATTATAATGCAGAAATGTTTCAAATTTTGTACTTAATTCCTTTGATTCACTGTCTCGTGATCCGCCTACCCCGTAACCTCAAACTACAAGCCAGATGAATAAAATTTATTATGTGATCTTGTCACTCAAATTGTAGTTATTTGTCAAATTTTGAATCCAATGAATCAATTGAAAGGAATCGAAATTGCACATTCAGATGCAACACAAAATACTTTGCAGTATCTACGAGAACAAAAAGAATCGAGGATAGATTATACCTTGGATAGATTTTAAAAACTAATTAAATTGACAGATTTATAAATTTAAACCCTGACTTCACAAAATTAAAAAAGAAAAAAAAAAGATTTCATTCTAATTTATTCATTGTTTCTTACATGTTCATTTTCAAAATCTGAAAAAGCCCGTATGTTTGAAGGAATAGTTTAACGTTAGATAATGTCGCATGTTCTGTTTATTAACAGTTTGAACTTCAACACGAATTTGTTCTATGTTCATTTTTAGAAAATACCCCGGCTCAATAGAGAGCGGACAAGAGGCAATTGAAAAACAGGAATCCAAAGATGAGAAGTAAGTAGATCTTCTAGGAATAATATTACGTTGGACAATATTTACAGCTAAACATAAGCTGTCACAAAATAATAGCCCATGCCACAAGTACTTCTCAGAAGCGCTTACAGATCATGAATATGACAATTAAGATGGCACGTAAGGAATCGCAATCGGGATATCATTATCTAGTTATGGAATGATTTTATGATAGTTAAAGTGAAAATAAATATAAAAGTACTAAAAAGAAAATAAATAAATCTCTAATACGTAATTTTTTATTATTCAGCAATGTATGTTACCTTGTGGTAAAATTTTGAAATAATGAGATGCTTGTGCCCAATTGTTTATACTGAATGTGAATGTCAGAATTATATTTTCTGGAATCCCATTTAGAGGACAATTTTCCTTTAAAATTCAATTCAATAAATGACTTGAAGCAATTTTTAGTTTGATAGTAGATTATGAAATCTTAGAGAATAAATAAAAAAGGTAAAACAGAAAAAATAACAATTGCCCTACTCTTTGAGACTAGTAAAATGGAGTAATAAATAAAAAGTTAAAACTTTTAGGAATTCCTATAACTCGAACATACTACAAACTTCAGAATGTCACACTCAGTATTCCAAATTCTGTCCATTACAAAATAAACATAAACAATATAAATAAACAAATCAAAAATATTTATTCCTATACATTCATTCATTTTTGTTATTCCTTTTTAGGGACTCAACAAAATCCGACAAAGACATCAAGTAAGCATCAATAAATCATTCATTCTTAGATCTGACAATAGTTTTTTAAATTTGAATTTGATTTTATCTCATGAAATCATCCGCAGTTTTTAAAAACAACTTTACTTAGAACTATTTCAAAGAAAACTGTCTGAAACTTAAAAAAATTATTCAGTTGTATTAAATTTTCTGGAAGGAAATTCGTCCTTTAGGTTTTAAAGCATCAAAATTACAAAATGTCTATCAAGAAGATGATTTAATATAGTGGACACAAAAATGATAAATCATAATTCATGATGATGACAAAATAAAGAATTAGATTGTTCTTTTCGTATAATATCGATTTACATTATTCTTCTCGAGGATTTATCGCATAATTTCAACGGTGGGATTGTAATAAACGACTTCTAAACGCAAACACAAACGCAATTCGAATTCTTGTTATTACTCAAACTTAAAAACGTAACAACAGTTTCAAACAGAAAACAAAAATGTAAAGTTGAGTTGATCCAGCTATACACAGAGAGTTGAGTTGTTACAAAATATAATGTGAGTATCTCGTGTATAAGCAATAACTGTTTAACGTCACAGCTGAATTATCTTTTACAGGATGTCACTTTTAAAGTGGGAAAAAAATATATTATTCCTAGCGTATAGCAACTGTACATTCTCAAATGACATCAATAAAAACTTCTACAATTTTCCGTAGTTGTCTTTTAATAGAAAATTCGTCACTGATTTCTTTTATTATTTTTTCTTTCAAAGAAAAAAGTCTACAAAAAATTTTATTTCATCTTAAAATTTACCATATTATCATTCAATGATGTCAATTGACTGCAGTCTTATTTATTCTCATTTCCATAATTTTTCAAAAATTTCATTTTAATTACAACAATGCCCGTAACCTTAACATTATACTTTTTCATTCAGCCGTTCATTTTATTTCGGCCTTTTAAAAATTTCAGGTAGACATAAACTGTAATAATTGTTTTCTGCTTTTTTTTTTTCGAGCCGTTGTGACTTGGTGGTAAGGTCTCGGCTCTGGAACACGAGGATTTCAGGTTCAAGACCCGATTCCACCGAAGACTCATCGTGTAAGCAGATCTGGTGAACATTAAACCCGTACTTACCGAACATCTTCCCGCTGGTATGGATGTTTGGAAAGAGGGGGGAGTGCCTAGCTGCCGTCCTCGTTATCTGACAGCGGTTCAAAATTACGAGGGCCGTCCCGAAACAGCCCAAGTGTTGCTTTAAAAACGGGATGTTAATATAACTGAAATTAATTCTACTTTGTACTGTCTTATTTTATCTAAAATGTTGCTCGTTTTTTTTTTTTTTCAGACTTCCGTCAATTGATGTGGATGAGTAAGTATATACTTCCATCTGGCTTTTACTCACATAAGCTCTTCTTCTTTAAATATCTCGTTCTTTTTTAAAAAAATTTCAGTGAGGTATAAATAATACATAATGAAGTGTAAACAATATTATTATTATCCCCGTTATAAAAAAATTTGAAACGGGAAATAAACAGCCAATCTCTATAAGGATTCAAAACGCCGTCGTCGACTTCTCATGTCTTTTAAAGAGGGTTACGAAAAACGATAGAATAATTCAAAAAGCCCGAGTTTGTTAGACAATGTTTTCTATTTAGATGGCGTTTCTTTTGTACCTTAAGGCTTGGCAGATCATCGTGGATTATGTAAAGACAATGACTACTAGCTAGGGGAAGAACGTTTAATAACATCGATTCTTTCCAATTTCTTCAATCACGCAGTGTCCATTTTCCAATTATATCAGTGGGAAAAGTGACACTTTTTATACAACCAGACCAATATAATTAAACACAGAAAATAAAAATTATACATTTCAGACTCAAGCAGAAAAAAAAACAGATGAAACATAAATTCAAAACTAAATAGGATTATCACTACATTCTTTTAAATAATTAAAATAACTTTGGCCATACATGAAGATAATTTAATATATAGAAACAGAATGTATCTAAAATCACTATCTTTTGTAACAATACTCTTAAATGTAGAGTTTTGTTTTCCAGGAGATTTTGTTATTGTTATTGTTGACAAAATGAGTGGCTTCATTGACTTTGTTGACCTCAGACGCGCAGAAACTCTTAGGGCGTCATTCACTGGTCATACTTCAGGGTCATAGTTTCTTACGAACTCGATTTAAGCTATCGGTGACTACAGTACTTTTCCCTTACTTTTTTATTTTTTTCATATAAGAAATGCAGTAAAAATATTGCAATCATCAAAAAATTAGAACTTGAGATTCCACCCATTAAACCTCGCGATAACTCAAAACCGCTTTGAACCAGATTGGTAAAATTTGGTATAAAATCTTTACATCAAATGTGTACATTCCTATCGAATTTTAAGCGAAATCCATTCAGAGGAAGTCTGCCTGTCTGACTGTCCGAATATAAGTTGGCTCGTTCATTACAAAACGGAGAGAACCAGATGGATAAAACTGCACGGATATTTAACATTTAAAATGTTCGATACACATCACATTTAGCACGAAATACGTCAAGGAATTGTTTTTTCTATCCATCTGTACTTTCCCAAGCATATAAATGCGACACTTCAGAAATGCAATGATTTAGACGTCTGAAGTTTAGTATGCGATCATGCGATTATAATTGATAGTTCGATGTCAAATTTTGGTCTTAATCGGTTGAAAACAACCCATCTAAAACACAAATTCGGATTTTGGTTATTTTTTGAATACCAAGGATAAAACACTAAGGATCGCTCGACAGATTAAATATAAATGCAAAATTCACGTCAAACATCAATACTTCGTAAATATTTGTTCGCCAATGCCATGTAAAGTAGGACTGTGCTTCGATGTATCGAAAACAATCGATTTTTCGATGCAGTTTTCGAAAAATATTGATTTATAGAAACCATGATCATGAATAATAGTTGACGATAAATCAATCATGATACAATAAATCGATATTCACAGTTCAATTTGCGTTTTTGATTTCGTTTTCGTTATCGGTTATTGTTTATTTTTGTTTGTCTTTATTCTTTTTCACCTTCATACAGAATTGTTGTTAATAAGTCTATAAACACTGTATTATTCTAATATATAAAAGTACTTGTTTTAAGCAGGTCATTTGGTAATAAATTGTTTTGGTTCCCTAATTGAATGACACCATTATGGAAAAAATAATTGCGGTTATCAGAAGGTCGTTGACTGTCTTTTTTTTTAATTACTAAATATTCATCTTCAGAAATAAAAGCAAAAATTCACAATAAAATTCACAATTTTATTCCCAGATCGCATTTTCACACTTAAGCGTACTTGCATAGATAAAGGAAATTCCGTTCATTTCCGCTTTCGCTTAGCAACTCGCAATAAATCGATATCCACAATTAATTTACATTTTGGTTACCAGTTAGTGTTTATTTTTATTGATCTTCATTCATATTGTCCTACATACAGAATTTTTGTTAATATTTCTATAAATACTGTCCTATTCTAATATATAAAAATATTTGTTTTAAACGCAATGTTATAAATTGTAATATGCAGATATTGCTTTAGCATTGACACACTTTATTAAATGAGTTTTAACAAAATTATTTTCTTACTATTTTTATTCAAAAGAAAATAAATATTTTTGTTATATAAATTAAAACTTCCTCTTATTTTGAGTCGTTCTGATCAGTCCATATATTAAGAGATGCTATTTATAACTTTTAATAGCTGCAAATAAATAACGATATCAGGATAAACCTAAAAATAGCGATGTGTTGGACGTTGTATTGTGATTACTTAGTTCCGTCATCGCCAGCCCTAACGTAAAGCATTCGCTTCCTTACCCAAGATCTATAATTTTATAAGTAATAGCACCTTCATTAGAGAATATGCCCCCAAAAAAATTTGAAAATATCACTTATACTAGTTTTTCTTGTTTCAAAATGCAGGCTTCGTATACTTCAATTTCAGAGTTCCCATTCCTCCACCCGACAAGCCCCGCACGCAAGATATCCACCAGTTGCCAGTTTTGTTTGCAAACATAAGGCCGCAAATAGGACTTGCTCATGAGAAGAGAAAGAGCAACATCGACAAAGAGTGAGTTCAATTGGGTTTTTTTTTTCTTTCTTTTTTTTTTAATTCATTGTACAAAAGAAACAAAATTAGGTC
Organism: Argiope bruennichi; assembly: GCF_947563725.1. Taxonomy (NCBI): domain Eukaryota; kingdom Metazoa; phylum Arthropoda; class Arachnida; order Araneae; family Araneidae; genus Argiope; species Argiope bruennichi. The sequence goes on along the minus strand of NC_079158.1, from coordinate 127,916,408 downwards.
AGTGTGGATTATGTAAACACAATGATTACTAGATGAAGGTTGAAGGCTGAGGGAATAATGTTAAATTATATTGATTCTCACCTATTTCTTCAATCAAGTGGTGTCCATTTTCCAGTTATATGATTGGGAAATGTTACACTTTTAGAACCCCCACATCATACATACGGACATTAAAAACATTACACACGGAAAATAAAAAGTATACATCTGATTCCAACAGGATAAAAATAGATCAAACGCAAATTAAAAACTAATTAGGATAATCACCACATTCTTTTAAATAATTAAAAAATTCTGACCAAATGACGAAATGGCAAATGAAAAAAAAAGATAATTTATTTAATAAGTCTTTTTTTTCCTTTCTCTGATACGAATTATATAAAGGGAAAACTTTATAACTGTCCAACCTCGAAATTTTGACGAATCCTCTTTCTTCAAACTTCCTTAAGTCCGAAAATTACGTTTTCTTTATTCATGCCTGTCTTTTTGTGAACGCAATAACGCAAAAACGCTTTGAGCTAGATGAATGAAATTTTATACTTGAATTTCAAACCGAATAAATGTACGTGAATACGATAACTGTAATACATAAAAATTCTGATCAATAAAATTCTACCCACAAGTTAAGAAACTAAAATGTAGATCCGTTTCAGTTTTGAACAAAATCCTCCAAGAGGTTAAATGTCTTTCGGTCTGTAATGTTGCATGCTAGGAAACATGATGATTAAAAAATATAGTAACTCAGATAAATGAAAGTTGTTTTGCACTTTTTGCATCTGAATGATAGATTCTGTTCAAATTTTCAACTAAATCTACAAAAGAGTCTGTTGATCTGTACTTTCGCAAATATATACATGCAATGACTTAAATAAATGAAACTGGTATTGATCTTGTGACTAAAATCGTAGTTCTATGCAACATTTTTGTTTTAATAGGCTGAGAAGTAAGCACTCAAAATACATAATCTATTTTCAGGTACGTGTGTATTAACCGAATGCCAACGATTAATCGCCAAACAAACTGCCAAATATCGCATGCTAGAATCCATAAAAGAAGCTAAATTCCCACCAAATATTTATATTTCATAACAGAATGCTAGTGCCATGCAAAGCCTTCTCAGCCTTAACGATCTCATGTATTTAATTTTTTAATCAATGAAAATTCGTTTGACGAAAAAAAATTTAAATCATTGATTCTTTTTAATTTTAAGATAGTAGAAAAATAATTTTTGTGTGATAACCATTTTGGAGGATATCTTCTAAAAATTTCCAAAATTGTGTTGAAATGATACTTAATTAAAATTTCTAAAATTCACTCTGCCAGATACATGTATTATTTTCGGAAATTAAAGTAAGTGAAATTTTCCAACTTTATGTCCAATGGTCAACCATGTAGAGCACCAGAGTACCCTCAGAGAGAGAAAGACAAACATTTTAATTTTCATAATTAATAGAAATTTCTTCATGTACGTGCTTTGAAGAGAATTGGCAATTCATCAAATCATCTGATTAAGACTACTGAATTATCTGAAGTTCTCTCCTGAAAAATTTGTGATAATTTGATTAAATCATTTTTAATTTATCTTACAAATTTTATTCCCACAATTTTCCTCATTGAACTTTTTGTGGGGGCCATTTCTTATTATGTGGCATGAGAATAAAATAAAATGATTGGTTCGGAGCATTCATAGATCTCTTTCTGTTCTTTTATGGATTGAAATAACAATAAAATGCTATCTAATTAAAAAATGAAATTCAGCCGAATTAATTTATGAAAATTTTATTCGAATATATTGCCTTAAGAATTCCATTGTTCTAATATAAAAAGTCCAGTAATAGAAATTCTTTCTTGTTCTTACAGAGTAGCCGAATATTTCGCTAGTCGGCGCCTCTACCCAATTGGCGGTGAGCACACGAAAACATTCCCACAGCAGCGAGGACTCACTTTCACCACCATAAAGTAAGCAAACGCAGCTGCAACTTTGAACAAACTTTCTTCTTTCCTTTCACATGATTACAGATAATAAATATTTGTATAAACTCTATCACTCATTCAAGTTGAGAAAAGCAGTTTTTTAGTTCAACTTATTTTATTTGAAATTTTCAGAACATCAATGCAAAAAATTGGATTTATATATGTTTTTAAATGATATCCAAAACATATGCGGTTTCTATGTATATCAGATGTTAGGAAGGTGAAATATGAAACACAGCTGCAACTTTCACATGATTTCAGAAGCAAATATCTATATAAATTCTATCACTCATTCAAGTTGAGAGAATCATTTTTCAGTTCTATTTTCGCTATTCATTATGTTTGAAATTTTGGGAACGTCAATAAGCCGAGTGGATTTATAAATGTATTCAAATGGCATAACAAACGTATCCAGTTTCGATGAATACCAGAAGTTAATCATGCTGCCCTACCTAGGCATCTGAGATGAATCACCTTTGCCTCTACATCATGAGGCAAGAATTGAGTTTGAAGTTATAAGAACTACTGTTGAAACAGCCGTATTCATTGCCATTTCTCAACTCCTGCCTCAGGATGTATGACTAGTCAATAGTGAATAGGCAATTCAACTTCATTTCATTGCTATAATCACAAAATAAGATAGCCTGATTGCTTATGCGGCAGCTTCTAATCTACACACTCCTAATGAACCCCTCAGTGAAATGATTTCGATGCCTGCAAGATTATTCTAAAATCTTGGAACAAACTTTAAAAGTACATCAGATATTCAGAAACAAATAGTTTTATATAATAGAATATGGAGTTTCAAACTCAATGCGACAGTGATTGAGGGCTCTTTTGCCATTATATTGTGTAAAATATAAAAAATACATCTTTCCTCCTACTTGATAAAGTGTTCTGCACAGGTTTAATGGCATAAAAATTCACAATGCACCACTACATAATTGTATAAATAATTCCATTGCAAGTTGGTCACTATGACAGACAAATGAGAGAGTCACACCAACTATGACAGACAAATGCTGTGACAAACACAATGACAAGCAGACGCAATGTCAGCAGCAGACCATAAGAGAATCTAAAGTAAATATTCAAAAAGACTTGCTGTGAAAAGGTATACCGCAAAATTCTTCACATGTTATTGTAATTTATTATCATGTGAGAACGTGATGTTGTTTTGGTTTGAGGCTTTTGATGTCTCAAAATGCGTAGGCAACAAATTGTTGAAGCATCAAAATGCGTAAGCAACAAATTGGCGTTTTATCGCTTTTGAGGTATGAATTTTTCCCTTTTATGGTTATTAGAAAATAATGCAGAAGGTTGTCATATTTGGCGATTTATTGTCAACTGAAGTTACAACTTGATTTCCAAATGATTCATTCTCTGAATTCTTACGAATTGTCTAAATTAATTTGAGTCATTAACCAATTTAATCTGGTTTGAAACAATCACGAGACTATCAGATTATGCATGCGTCTATATTTAGAAAAATGGTGGGTGTTTTTTTCATCTCAAAATCGATTGAGCTCCAAAACTTTGTTTGCCAGATAGAAAAATTAAAAATGAAAGTTGAAAAAAATTATATATAGAGAGAGGGGGGGGATAGAGACCGATAGGAAAGTCTCGTTTAAACTGGTTAATGACTTAAATTAGTTAAGACAAATAATGACTTTAAGAAATAATAATGTTCTCACATGATTACTTGAAATTTGAGATCGTTGATTTAATTTTTTATATTATAAAAATAACATATTTTTCTTATCGCATTTCCTGCATCAAATATCTTATATACGAATAAAATATCTCTTATATGAGATGTGTTTATCCATTCATGGATAGAATGAAAAAACTAAAATGTCAGATTTAGCTGTGTGTATGAGCTTAGTTTCATTGTCTCTGCTTGGCACTATTTCACCAATATAACGTCTTCCAAATTTTATAATTTACTTAATGTGAATTTGTGTTGACAGTTTAACTGTGGTTCTTTAAGATAATAGATAAGTAATGTTATTTTTTCGATGTTTACATCAGCGTGAAACATGTGTTGTGATATATGAGATCTGTATTATATTTATAAGGGAATGGATAAAAATGTTTCAAGAGTTATGAATATGTATATAAAACAAAACTTTATTACCTTTTCTAAACCTACATCAATCATTTAGTATCAATGTCTTTAAAGAGTGCAGATTTTACAATCCGTGATGTTGAGAATTTGTTTTAACTCAAAAAACGAAGTAGATAGCTATATTTGGCACTGTCTTAACACCCAAACTGAAAATATGTATCAAATTTTGGAAAAACTTGGTAATCGAGGAGAAAAGGTACTATTCGAAAATGCAAAGTGGATTCACTTCTCTGTGCAGAAAGTTTACAACTAGAAGGTGCTTTATGAAAGCGAACACAAAGGTGAAAGGGTAACTGAAGGCTCTTTTAGTTTATCTAATTAAAACGGGAGTAAAAACTGTTTCTACATGAGATTTTTTTTTTTTTTTTTTTTTTTTTGCCTTAAGTTTTCGAACACGGATTTCGAGTATTTTAAATTCATCTCTAAAAAACTAACTTAACTGCTGGAGAGTTATTCGATGTATATTAAAGATATGCAAAATATATCGCTAGAGAATATATGGTAGGTGTGCAACTTAATAAAACGTAAAACAAGTATGTCCATTATAATAAAAGATAAAAACTTTGAAATGCTCTAAATCATTTAGAGTAAATACAAAATCAAAGCTATATATTCAATTATATCTAATTATACACTAAGATATAACTATTTTGTACTTTCACCAGAGTAACAAAGTATTTTGAGATTTTCATTTAAATATTTAAAAATAATTTCAACTCGCATCCGCAATGATAATTAAAATTGTTCTTCAAATGGTTTTGACAACTTAACAAAAGAGGCTCCGACAAAAAGTTATTTGAGTTGAAATTGCTATGAAAAATTTCTATATACAATTATTAGGAATTAGAAGATATATTTTAAAATTTTTAAATGTTAATTTTAAATTGTAAAAAATTAATAGATTTAAGTTTCAATCTGTTTGCATTAATGGCATAGTTATGGGGGTTTTTTTTGCTACTGATTACGATCAAATTCTTAATTGAATTATATGAACAGCAGTTAATTGAAGTGCCGTTTGTGTTATTTTTAAAATCGCCTTTAAAAAACGAGTGATTATAAAAATTATTTGCTGATAAAAACCAAGACCACCAAAATTTTAATAATGCAATGGCATCTTTTACATTTTATGAAAGATGCTTACAATTCTGTGTGTCTGAAAATGAAATTCAGTTTAAATGTTTACTATAAATTAAATAAAATGCAATGATATTCTAACTGCTCTTTATTTATTTATTATTTATTTATTTATTTTTAGATTACCACAAGAAAAGAAGTACGTATGAATATATTCATGAATTTATTTTAAAATTTAATAAATATGTTAAATATCAAAACTTTTCCATTTTATCTGACCAAATTATGAAGATTTATTATGATATTGCCTTGATGTTGCTTCAAGTCGAAGGTTACTAATGTCTATGAAAACATGTAGTACATGTGCCCTTCAAACTCGCGGGACATGTTATGAGGCTTACTTTAATGAAACTAGTTTAGTCTATTGCTGATTTAATAGAATATTTTAAACTATTTTCTATAAAGCATGATATTTATATTAAAAATTTAATATAATATAGCATTTTTTTTTTCATTTAGAAATCTGGTTTTACCAAGTGCGTTTTTTTTCGTACAAATTTATGTCTTCACCAGGAATTCAACAACAATTAAAAATCTTGAATAGTTGCAAAATATTCAAAATAAATAATTAATGCAAATAATAATACTCCCTGGCTTGTAAATCATAAGGTCATCATATATAATGACCTCAAAATAAGTCTATTTCAGAGCATTTAAAACTTTCAAGAAATGTTGCGAAAAATTACGCTAGATTCACAAAGGATTGTTACAACTCCTTACATATAGTACATAATTCCCGGTTCAAAGAAAGGAACAATTACAACACTGAAAGAAGTTATTCTTTTAACATACAAATATATATCATCGCAGTCAATTCAAGAATGATCCATTAAAACATTTCAATATTATTATTGTTGAGGGCTAAAAAGTGATGATAAGCCGAATAAACCTTACACTGGTCCTTGCTAAGGACAGGTCACGAATTTCATTATAGCACAATATTAAGAAGAAGATGTAAGATCAATTATTGTTATCAAGCTCTCTAGTCATTAGAATAAAAATCAATCCTGGTGCTGGAAAATATATTACAGATTTTGAAACATCTGTTAGGAAAATATATTCTTTTGGTGCTAGATACGGAGAAACGGACAAATATTTAAGAATGATAGCAAATACCTTTCAGAAAGGTATCACTAAGAATATATCCACCTTAAAATGCAATGAAACCTTCCACACATCGTTTCATGCCTTGCACAATATCTAACAATTGCTGAGGCAATTTATTCCTCTCTTCAGTAAATATACATGAGTGAGTTTTTGTTTAAGTGAAGATATTTTCGACCAGAAAATCGCCTTCACAAACCTCCCAAACATATTCAGTTCTGTTTAGATCTGTAGAATTTATGGGTCATACTAGGTGCTCAATAGCTTCGCTGTCTGGGCAAGTCGATGGAGTGTTGTTGTCCACGAAAACATTTATCAGTAATAACATAATAGAAAAGGTGATCATAACGCAAAGATCAACGTTAGCTGATTATAGTCCCAGTTTCAACCCCATTGAAGGATATGATCATGATGTCAGATATCGGATATCGGTCCCTTACCAAATTATTTTCTGATTGATATTCACTACCATTCTCACATGAGATCAGTTAGCATTCACAATTCAATGAGAGAGAACCCATTACCATCTAAGAAAAAAACACAAGCCAGATCTTGTCTGGTCTTGTTGAGATATTCATGACAACATTGTGAGCACAATACGATTTGTATGGGTCAGGTTATAACAGGTCTGTGGACAAACCTCTCTCAAATGTTGTGAGATCATTTTTCGTCTTCTTAATTGTAATTCGTTGATTCCTTATTGCCGATAGGACAAAGAGTTTGTCTCTTGCTGAGGTAGCATTTTTAATACGATCATGGCGCTTTGAATGTTTCCCATATTCTTCAAACAACATTGGGATCGATGCCATGTTCCCTGTCAACATCTTTTATTTTCTTCCCTTCTTCAATATTTTCAAAAAACTTCCTTTGATTAAAATTATGTAAGTGACATTGGGAAGAAATGCCAAAAGTTTCAAGTTCTACAATTATGTCCTTCCCATAAAACGTACACTTAGAACAATAGCCGGACATAAACCTATCAGCGCTACCAAGTGACAAACAGAGCAGGAAAAGAATATTTGCATGTGAGCACTTCTTCTAACTCTTTCAAGATCCAATCCTAATTATCCACTTCTCGTTTGCCTTCATTTTATGTTTAATATGGATGATTGTGTTATCCATCCTTAGAAGTTGTACAGTAAAATGTATCTGAGAATTCCATCATAAAAGTCAATGCAAGATTTAATCATTTAACTGCAAGCATCGAAATCGACAACTACATAATAATACTTTATTATCAATTTAATAATTTTAATTTAATTTTTCCAAAATTCTTAATTACAGTTATTCAACAATTTCTTTTAATTTCGTTAAAGAGATCAAATCCTTCATTTAAAATTAAATCAATTATTTATTTAATTTATTGCTCTTTTCGTAAATTTTATATTTCTGATTTTAATTAAAAGTTTGCTACAACATTACGCCATAAATTATCCACCGTATCAGAGTACGAAAGAAAGCTTTCTGATGATGTTTTGATATTTTCAAGGCAAATACAATCTCATTACGACTATTTAAATAAACATAATTTGGCTGGATATTTCACATGATTGTACAATTGCAAATTTATTAAACAGGTGATTATAATAGAATAAGGAGCATCATAAACCGAATAGTATCCAAATGAATGAATGAAGCCAATTTCAGTTTCATCAGATTATTTCGATATCAAAATATTTTGAAGTGACCTGTGCTTCCTCGGCATTCAGTTAAGATTTTTTGCTTCAACAGGGATGAAGTTCTTCTCAAGGGCTTGAATAAAAGATTTTACAAAGGAACTGTAAAGGAGACTCCAGCAGAAAAACAGAAACAGCCGGAGTGAGTATAAATATGTTTGCATTTCGAAGTACCGCTCGTTTTGCAGATAAATCTGAAAAATTCCTCTTGTAATTCATTTTTGTTGTTGATTCATTCATATGCTTTTTGCTTTTATATTTTTATAAATTTTCGTATTTTTATAAGGAATATATACAAGAAAGAGAAAAACTAATTATCCCGCATTAGTTGAGTTCCATCTCTTAGCCAGATTAAAGGCCACGGTGGCCTGGTGACAAAGTCTCAGCTTTGGAACTTGCAGATTTCAGGTTCGAGACTCGATTCCACCAAAGAACCGTCGTGTAAACGGATCTGGTGCATGCTAAATCTGTTGAGGCCAAATGTCCGCCCACTGGTATGGTGTGGAAGTTTGGAGACGGACTGTCGGCTCAGATGTCGTCCTCGTCATCTAATAGAGTTTCAAAATTACAAGGTCCCTCCCCAAAAGCCCTGGTTTTGCTTTAAAATGGGACTTTAATTGAACTAAACTAAGTTTAAACCAGATTAGCCGAAACTTCTGCTCCTTTTAGCTTCTACGTAAAAACGAAACTAAACATAGTACAACTTTGAAATTCTCACAGTTTAAAGGATATTGCGCTTAATTATGTTTAATATCCCATAAAATTTCTTAGTAACAAATTGGACTTCTTTGAATTGTAACCGTATATCATTTATCCCCATTACTTTTAATGAAGGAAACTGTTATTTTATTAAATTTATGTAAAAGTTAGAAACACTTGAATAAAATATGAAAAAATATCTGAAGTATTTTATAAAATGAAAGAATTAGTATAATAAGAACAGTTCTTGAAAACGTACTTTAATTAGTACCCTAAAAGTAGATTATGTTTTAATTTAATGATTTTCAATGGTTTAATATAATATTTTTTTCTCAAATCTCTGTCAGGGGTTCTTGATAAAATTTCATGATATTAATCTATTCATTTCTAATTAATTTTTTAAAATATTAAAATAGAAAACTGTCGTCTAAGAGACACAAATCTACAAAAACGATAAGTGAAAAACAGGATGAACTATGGCATGAAATTTGGCATGTGACTCTTTATCCTTAAATTTTCAATGAAATTTATCTAAAAGAAGTCGGTTTTTACATCTATCGATGTACATGTGAGACCGATAACTTAAAAATGCAAACAGATGTATGAATGAATCTAAGCTCAAAGTTTTATAATTAGAATTAAGAATCTATATGAAATGTTAGCTCCCAATCTTAAAATACTTATTTGCGTATATACTGACTGTCTATCGGTCAATAAGTTAACGAATATATGAAAGATAACTCAAAAACAAAAATAATTTGAAAATGGAATTTAAAATCTGATCTCATCATTAACATTGAATTTCGGACCCAAGCAGTTAGATTCTCAAATACCACACTCACTTTTTCTACGATACGATGTAGCGTTAAATGCGACATATTGCGTGAAAGTACGAGAGAGGGCATTCCACTGATTTAAACATAGCAATTGCATGAGAATTTTAAAAACTAATTATGCTTTCATAGTGTTTTCTTTTCCCATATTTAACTCTAATGCCTACTTTGACTTTCAGACAAACTACAAAGCATGCGGACACTAAGAATAGGACAATTCCTGCCGGTGTGGTGTAAGTAATTAGCACTTTTTTACATTTATTTCTCTTTCTACGTGATTGTTGTTTTCTAATTTTAATACAAATATTATAATAGCTCACTTCATTCAAATATACATAACTCTGCAAGATTCTTTCAAACTCATACTGTATCGTCCTCTGTTCATATTCAAAAAAAAATAATTCGAAATTAATTATTGTTATTAAAAATTGTATCAATCCAAAAACTTGAAACTGTTTGAAACTGAAGGTAAATCGATCATCTTTTAATTCGGACACATATTTACATATATAATCCAGAAATAGAATCTGGTGCACGTTAAATACGTCGGGGCTAAACGTCCTTCCACTGATGTGGTGTGGAAGTTTGGAAAGAGGGTGCCAGTTCAGGTGTCGTCCTCATCATGTGACCGTGGTTCAAACATACGAGGTCGGTTCTAAAATAGGCCTAGTGTTGCTTTAAAACGGGACGTTGATATAACTATACTAAACTAGAAATAGAAAAATAGAAATGGGAAACTGAAATATAGTTTCAATTATTCCCTTCATACTGACAGTTTCAATGTTTCAGCATTACATACAAACAGCAAACCTCTATGTTATAAGAATATATATTGGACTTATCACAGATTTTACATATAAACAAACACTGATTAAAATCTTCTTTAAAGCAAAATAACAGTAAAAAAAATATAATAGAGTTGAAAATCTCCAACTAGTATTAACTTTTAAAATGGATAATAAAATGCGCACATTTTTATTTTGAGAGTTTATGATCATTTTCCTTTATTGCCGATAAGATAAATCTAAATAATTTTCTTCGCCAGATGCTCTGCGATTTTTAGCAAACTTGAATGGGTTCATTTATTTTAATCACATTTTGACGGTTATAATCCAATCAACCATTTCATCGATCACAGTTTTTGACCTTTTAAAACTCTCTGGGGATTCCTTATTTAGTCTTTATGAAATCATGAAATTTTTTCATCGCTAATTATATTTAATATATGTAAATAGGGCCAAGTATTTTTTTTTCAATATTTCTGGATCGAATAGCTATTTATACACAATTACATGAAATAACTGATAATCGATTCGATGTTGTCCTTGGCAAGACAATTTAACACCAATATGCAAGAAAATATAATTGACTCGAATAATTCAATTCTCTAAAAAACGAATAAAAATTCACAAGTGAAATCTCCAGATTATCTGCCATGATTCCTACAGTTATATATTAAATAAACAGGCATTGAGAAGTTGCTCAGTTTAGAAAGTGACTGATCTATAAGGTTTGTTCTCTGTTTTGGCTCTATAATGTACGTTTCTTAATACAAAGAAAGCTGAAAATGGTGTATTCCAAATTTGATTTCATTCGCAGTGTCCTGAGTGTGATATTTCCAAACTTTTTATACTTTTTATGCTGAACATGTAAATGAAGTATATTGTTTGGTAATGTCTTAAGGTTACGTCACTTCTTTTACTTTTACTTACTTAATAGGAGATGTTTTAATCCTTTGGCTATGATTATTTTTTATCTGACTTCAACATCATCATTTTTGTGTTTCATTTTTATTTTTGTGCATATGTTCTTGTGTGCGAATGAAGTGTATTCTGAGAGTAAGGTCTTTTCTGTAAGACATTCTGTGAGTAAGGCAATTAAAAAAGCCCTGATAAGTTTTTTGAGGAATTTGTTATATTCCATTTTGCATTTGAATTATCAAACTTCCACGTATTCAGAGTATTAAATATAACGTCCTACTTAGGGGAGTTATTTAAGCATTAAACTTTCAATTTAAAATTTATTTCGAACATAGACTTTCAACGATCTAAAAAAAAAAGATATTTTTCAGTGCCAATCAGTGTTTATATATATATATTTTTTTTTCGAATACTTTTTCGTAAACACGAAATTTTCCAATGTAAACACGATATTAATAAATGGTGGAGTCGAGTTATCCCAATGTACTCAATGTAAACACGAACTTTGATAAACACGAATTGATTTCAATTTAAAATTTATTTCTAACATAGACTTTCAACCATCTAAAAAAAAAGATCTTTTTCAGTGTCAATCTGCGTTTATATATTTTCCGAATCTGAACATTCTTCATAAAATATTTTTTATTTATTATTGTGTATAATTTTATGAATATTCTTTTCAGGTTTAAAATGGGTTTTTACATTAAAATTTATGTTTTATATGTATTTGAGGGTAATTCATTTTATAAATTTAGGGTGAAAAATGTGCCAGCCTCTTCTAGACAGGATGCCACAGTGTCAGTTCCTAAAAACAAATCTAAACAAGTAAGATTTCAAGTGATTTACTTATCTCTTTTGAATTATTAAGATGACTACAAAATATTGGGATAATATCAATAGCAGCTTTATTTTTAAGGCGGCAGTGAACTTTAATAGGCCCTTTTGCGAATTATTCCTTTATGGTTATGAAATGTTTTGTGTAAATTTATTAAAATATAACTTCCAAATCTCCTAAAAAAACTTTTTAAAAGAAATTATATTATTTTTTAAAAAATTGAAAACTATACAATTTTTAAAAATTTCAAAATATTTCAGATGACTTAGTTTTTAATTTTTTAATTATTCTTTCTAAATTAATCAATATAAATTTATTTGGAACAAAACTGTGTATAATTTTGTAATTAGAATGAAATGCTCACTTTTTTAGAAATATTTTTATGCACACTTACTGAATTTTTATTGGAACTTTTATGTTTTCTGGACTAAAACTGACTTTTAACTATTAAAAAAACTTGAAATATAAAATGCATATCTTACTTTCTTTTAATGTTTTACCAAAATCTTTATAGTCAGTTCTACTTAATTTCTTCAAAACTTAAGACACCTGCAACATTTCAAATATATTTCAATCTAATTGCAATAAAATTCTGAAAAAAGTCAATAAAATGTATTTTTCTTCCTTTATATCCTTCAAATATTTATTTTATTGATTTATAATACTATTTTAGTTGAATATAAACGTATATTTTGGTGATGAAACGATAAAATTAAAATTTCATGTTTTCGTCCTTTTTTGCTTATATTCAAAGTCCACTGTCCCCTTAACTAATCGAAACCGATGTCTTTATTATAAAATCATATCATGCGATTAAAGTATAATTAGTCTTATGTCCGATTCCGCTGGAAATCCAGCATTTATGCAAGCGAATATACACAATATAAATCAAGGGTCAAGCATCACTACATTGACTAGGAGTCCAAGCACACAGAACGGCTCAAGTACTTTCCTCATCACTTGGTAACGTTTCAGATTACCGGGTCATTCATTAAACAGCAATTGAGTAGTTGCCAAACATGGAATTATTTCAAATAATTTATATTATAGACGAATCGTTATTTTACTAAGACGTTCGTTTGAGTCCATCTCGATTTAGTCCTATAAAATAAGGATAAAATGCCATAAAATTTCTACAGCCAAGATAAAGTGTCAAAAAATTAAGACAGCTCGCTAATTTGGAGCATCAACTATCTTAATATTAGTATTTGTTGCTCAATATAATCTTAATTTCGCATACTAATGAATATGTTTGATACTTAGCATTTTAAAGTTTCTTCTATTTTTACAGAACTTGCTGCAATCTAAAAGCAGCGCCTCTACAGCAAAAGAAACCGTCGAAGCATCTGCTGAACAAGGTGAAATTCTTAATTTTTCCACTTTCCTGAAAAAAATTGAGGTAGTTTTGAATGGCAACTATATTCAACTGGTAACGCTACATTAACTATTTTTCTGGTTTTATATCACCATAATTTAATAAATGAAATAGATCGTAAGTCGAGCGATGTTAGGAAAATTCTGAAAGGTTAAGTATACGTGACGAGATTGTTTTGCATAGAAACTACACAAATGCTTCATAGGTTATCTAGAGATGTCTCTGTAACAGGAAAGTAGCAAATGGACCTTCTAAGCTTCAGGTGGAGACCCCCAAGTTTCCAAGAAATCAAATTTCCAAAGAAAGTTGTGACCATTGTGCAGAATAAAAAAAACCTGAAGGCATCTTGAAACTCATGTTCAACAAGACAATAAGTAGTACAATAACATTTCAGCTTCGATCTCTGAATTTGCATTATAAAGATTGTTTCAGTTGTCATGCCTGCTACAAGCTTGCTTGAAAGGAGAACATAACGGACATTCTTGGAAGACGATTTCCCAGATCTTTCACCGCCAAGTTTCCCTTAGCAACATGGTATTTTGTAATAATTGGCGCCCTGCTCTGTCCACAGTTACAAATTAATGCTTTTACATGATTTCTTTTTAATACTACTACTAATGAAATTAGACTTGAATGTTCAACAGTTTCAAGGCAGATTAAGTTCAATTTCGTTTAGCTTGGAAGAAAAAGGAACGTTTAACATCCTTCGAATGATAAATACATGCCCAACAATTTAAAAATGGATCTCTTGAGTAAAAAAAACAAAATATAAATAAATAAAATATTACTTTTAAAATAAAATTATTTTATTGCATATATTCTGTATATTCTATATTAAGAAAAAAATATATTTATTTTTTTCTGTTTGAAATTATTTATATTTTAAAAATGGTTTTGATTTTTATAAGGATATTGAATCAATCTACCTATCATAATTATATTAAAAATTATTCATTTCTCAATTTAATATGTCGTTTACTGGGCGTCTCAAACAACTGTGATAGATCTGGTTTTTGATTTATCCCGACTTGACCTTTTCCCATCTATGAATCCAGGATGTCCCGGGTTGAAACTCCGAAAATGAGATTAATTTAATTTAGCATTCATGACGCTTAGCTAATTTCTATATCTATTATAGAAATAATATGAAGTAAATCTAGCAATAGCTTATGCAAGGCTAAAATTAAATTTCCACTAGTGTAAAATTTAAATCTTCCCTAATGTAAAAAGTTATCTGTCATTTAATGTATTTTATTACTTAATATGTAATGTAAACAGTAATTTTTTTTCTATTCTTTTTTTGAACCAATATGTGTTCTCTAGAAGATTCTTGTTCTGATATTTTTCTTTGTGATGAGAGGATTATACAGCTTATATAGTATAAATCGATGTGAAGGATTCCTTAGAAGTTATATTTTAAAATTAAATATAGTTTATTTTTCTTTGACAGCTTAATTCAAACATATACAACTAAACGAAAAGACAAAATTTAAGACTTTAAGAGCAATCTCCTCAAATTCGTAATAAACAGAGATATTTTATTGAAATTTTTTTAAAAATTTTTTATTTCAAGCCGAAACAAAAGTCTGAAATAGGTACGTCTGGTCATTTTCCTAATGCTTAGTGACAGATCTACAAAATGTTTTTAATCAACTGAGAAGCTATGGATGGATCATTATTCTGGACAAGAGTAATTTACACGTACAGAGAAGTATATTTCGAAGAAGAGAAGTATATTTTATTTGAATGTCAGAGAAGTATACTACGAAGATAGCATCCCATTGTCTTTCTTGTACATGATTTAGGACATGAATAATTTACATGCTTCTTCTGTTAGCTACAGAATCTACCTGCATTATTATTAGTTCAGAAATATCATCAATTGATTGTATGGCCTGGAATATTTGAATGACGTAGACTTGGTACTCGGGTTATCGATTTATCACACAACGAAGATTTATTTAAAAGAATAAAATTTCATAGATCTTAACTTCTAATTCGCCATTGATAGAAGACTATTCATTTTTTAGCAACATAATTTGATATTACTAGCAAAAAATTTAATTTTTAAAATTTTAAACCTGACGTCTTTATTTTTACAAATACCGTAAAAGTTGGCAATTTTACGCTTCATTCATTCTCTTCATTCACAGATACTCTCCACCAATCACATTTGAATTTTTTGTTAATAAACCTTACTACCATAACCATATGCAATATTTCCTAGCGTAATATTGGGTATTTTCTGTCGACAAATAAAGATTATACTACATCATTAGGATGCCATTCCCCTCAGTAGAACTTTTTTGTATAACGTTTAATCGTGATGTAGATAATTTTGTAGCCGCTCTTGTAATACTAACCATAACTGACTATGGCGATGCCACAGACAGTGCCCTCTAAAGTCTTGTAGCTCTACGACTCAGTTCAGGTCAGGCTATGACATGTGCTGCATACTTTGATGCATGCTCTTATATGTATATCTTAAAATTATTCAAAAATTATGTTTGTAAATTGTCTGTGTGTAATGTAACCTGTAAATAAATAACTGTTACATAAATTCGGACTTTTTACTGAACCTCTTAAACGACCCACAGTTTTCATTTTTTTATAATTCCGCATTTCGCATGTTTTGCACATGAAGAAAGGCAGTTAGAGAAGGATGCTCACCTCCCAACGATTTGAAAAACAGTCTGAGGAAATATAAGTTCACCACCAAATTTCCAAGAATGAATTTTCATATTTCAACTTCTAGTAACAAACATTGATGTAAGACATATTATAGTAACCCACACATGTTATCGTTCAGGTCAGAAATATAAGTTTTCAGTCTGATATCAAAAAACATGAATTCACTTTCTACTACTTCTTTTCATATCAACATTCTTCCATGTTTTTAGGCGCAAAGGCTTCAGATTTAAAAGCTGAAAAGTAATTTCAATCTATTTATTTCTGGAAGAAATTGGAAGAAGTATTCTCCTAACAATGTTTTGCGATTGAAATCATCCATTTCAACGAAATATTGTTTTATTTTAGCAATACCAATAATCATGTTTCCACAAACAAATTTTAATTTTGTGCTATAAATATTTATGTTTCTGAAATAAACTATTTCCTTGAACACTATCATTTCAGTATTTTTATTACTCTTCTGTCTTACTTATACCATTGAAATTATTATAGAACCATACTGGACCGTATATGACGTAAATCATACTTTCTAGTTTCTTATTTCAGCTGACCACTGAAACTGTGGTCTTTTGAATTGCAAAACACGAAACTAGTAGCTGTTCTTTATGGCTGACACGAGAGTTATTACAATGCATGTGTGAAATCTGTTATTTCACAGACTTTCTATACATATAGCTAACATATATGGCACAGAAATCGTTCGTATTACTTATTGTGGATAGACAACAATCTAATGTAAAGTAATCGCCTTCGAACGTCCAATTGCTTCATCCATGTTTTTACATTTGCACTTATTTTAATGTTTAGTTTAGTTAATGGATGGAACTTTTTAATATTATTAAAAATACTAGAAATAGGGATCACTGTATCACCGAAACCTCCATTCAGTTAGAGGAAAGAAGATATGAAAAAATCAAAATAATAGAAATAGCCATCAAATAGAAGGTTTAATATACCGCGAAAATAGGCACCATCATCATCGCTTGATAAGTAATCGCTATGACTTGCACATTTAAATTGATACTCACATCTTCTTAGACCATTATCTCATAAAAAGAATTTTTACATTATCTTATAATTCAAAAAATTACATTTATTATTATATATAATAAATTTCCAAACTATATTTCATTATTTTTAATAATTGTTTAAATTAATTTAAAACGCAATCTGCGACAATGTTTTGAATGTTATGATGAAATTCAAATTCATCCGTCGAACCATTCAATCATTGCTTTTCCCAGTATAAAAATTAAAATTAGCTTTCCTTAGATATTCACTCTGAAATAGGATTCACACATTTTTAATTCGTAATAGATATATATATATATATATATATATATATATATATATATATATTAAAAAATTGGATGCGCAGCAGTTTGTAGCACATTGATTCAATAAATTCATTTTCTCCAGTCTTATCAAATAATAAGGCGAATTTTTTTTAAAAACAAATGTATTCCATATTAATCGTCAAAGGGGGTTGTGCCTTGTTATTTTATGAAATATCTGATCAAATCAGATAAAAAGTTAAACTCGCCTAAACTATGGCTAATTTGTCATTTCACAGAATAATAATCTACACCGCATTAATGTGTGTAATATATTCTAATATGATTCACCTTTTCTTATTTGGGTACCTGTTTTGCGATAGGGTTTATTTAATTAATTAAAGTTCCGAATTCAAAAGGCTGTCAACTGAGAATGACTGATCAGAAATGATACTCAATTTTCAATCCAGAATTAAATGCTGTATAATACAAAATATATCAATTTTTATGTTTTAAAACATTTTACAAGATCCATAATTCACTTAACTATTTATTTTATATACACTTTAATTGTTTATCATAAAAATAATACGTTTCTTATAGAAATAAAATCGATGAAATTCCAAGAGCCAGTTTTGTAATATTATATTAACAAATAATTGTGTTTTTGTATAAATAACAAATATTACTCCATAAAAATCATTCATTTTACACTCTGATTGTTTGTCATTAGTTTTTATAGAATAAATAACTATCTCATAGAACAATTAGTTAAAAACTGGAATTCTTCCTTTATTGCATACTTTAACTGACTTTATTAGTTATTTTATTAAACAGGCAGAGAATTCTTTAATATAATTGCATTATACATTTGAAGGGTAATATATACACTTCGCTACTTAATATTTTCAACAAAGACTAAATCCTTTTTGGAGAAGGATAGAAGAATTGAATGGAGAAAGCTTCGTATTTGTTTACTGGCTCTAATTTAAACTTAGATAACATGCGGACCAAAAGTGGTAATATTTGAATGAAATATGTATGACTTATGATCTTGAAATTAACAAACGCATTTTTAATAAAAAATTACAAAAAAATCATAGAAAAATTCTAACAAATTATCAACCCGAAATTCTTCTGATTATAATTTATCATATAACTAATGTAAAATACAGATTTATAGGTCATAACCTCCTAAAAATGATTGGAGTATGCTTCCCTTAACATTCCATATATTTTTCCAAATAAAGAAAGAACCTAAAATCTGTAATCAAAATTGATTCTCTATTTATGTATTTAATTTTATAATTTTGGTCATTTTCAAAATCGATGCTAAAACGATAGTCCAAAAATAATATTTAAGAAATTAAATAACTCAAAATATTATTTAATCATTGATACCAGACTTTTAGTACTTTCCTCAGATTTCTATATTTTTCTCACGTTACTTTCAATTTTAATCATTCTTAGCAAATACACAAATAATCATACCTAGTGTCTTGGTAATAATGGTTTTTTAAATAAACTCAAGTCTCTAAAAAATGTCTAAAATATTTTCTTTAGATTTCACTAGGAGAGATCAGATAAATAAATGAAACACTGAAAGTGAGTTAAAGATCATCATTCAATATTATTTGCAATAAATACGTTAAAAAGAAATATTTTTAAAGATCAAAAATGTCTTTGGGTATATTTGTATAGTAGAAATAAATTATCACTAGTATACACTACTCAACGGTAGATTAAAAATTTAATACGTATCTTTTTGTATAAGAAAACGTATTAAATTTCATCCATTGTGTTTTTTGAGTGTTTGCGTAATCCTATTTAGATACATACACATGATATCTTGGGACTCTAGCTAGCTTCTAAAACTGTAGATTTACTCAATGGTTGATAATTCAATTCTCTTTATAAATTTGATACGCGAAAAAAAAACTTGTAACAAAATTATTTCTTCTTAACAAATTTTAAAACTTCTTCATTCGTTTTTGCTTATTCTTTGAATGAATTTATTCTGTTCATTCATTGGTGAAATTCCGTTTATTCGTTGAAGTGAGTTATGTGTTTACAAGGATTCAATGACAGACGCATTTTGCTACATTCAGTCGCATTATGAAAAGACTTTTATTCGAGAAAGATCTAATCGCTATCAATATCTGTTAGATTGTATACAAAAGAGTAAATTTCATCACAATGGTTATTAAAAGTTTCTAAGTAGTACAAACATTGTATCCATCAAAAATGAATACTCAAATATTTTTACAAAAATTTTTTCATATGAGCAATAAAGTTGAGGTTTCTGCTATCTGTTTTTTTTTTCCATGTTATAAAAATAACACAAGAACAAAAGTCATGGGCGGATGTATTATCTATTTGTTTGAATGTTATAGAATAATCTACCTAAATTCATAACACCTAACTTATAAAATAGGATAGAAACCTAAACTCAAAAATGTTGCAATCACAATGAAAACTCAATAATACACCATCTATGTTGAATTTCTTTGAAAAATTTTCGGACTAACGTGAGCCACTGTAAAGGCCTCGAACGGGGAATTCTTAGACTTATCATTTAAGCAATTCCCAAAAACATAAACACAGAAATCTTAAAAACTGTGTGTACACATTTATAAGTAATTATTCCATGAAAAAATAATAATACATGCATCAGAGTCATTAAAATGGATTTAGAAACTTATCTGCTATCGAAAGTTGTAAAACTGATGATCGACACAGCTGATAACGAAGACAAATGGCATTAGAAACGCCGCCATTATTTGATATTTGAACACATTCTTTTCACGTTGACAACATCAAACTATAAACATTATAATTCAAAAATTATCATGGAAGAAAATTCATTGGACATAAATCTGTAGTCTGTTGAGTACTGTGGAGGGGCATTCGATGTCCCTTCTTAGTTCTAGCCATATTTTAGGCAAAATCCTTTAAAACAAACCAAACATTAATTTATAACTTAATTAATACATGGTTAATAATGTATCAATTATAATATAAAGTCTATTATTAGGATATTTTTATATTATAAATAAAAAGTGTATATATTTTCAGGAAACTTTGTATAATTTCTTACAAGCACCGGATGATAATTTATCTTGGAGAGATCTAAACAAGATGATAGAAGCACATTTTCTTCCTCATTCCCAGTAATACAATTTTGGAATTATATTAAAATTTAACTACTCTTTAACCAGATTTTAGGTATCTCTTATTTTTCCAGTTAAAAACATTTTTTAGGCATTTTTACTAGGTCCTTTAACCAAAGTACTCCTCGAGTTTCCTGTCTTCATAGTAGGAAAAAAGAACTAAATTTTCGCATTATTAAAGAGTACGATTTTTCTCAAATATTTTATTGAAAAAAGTAGGGTCTATGTACCCTTATTTTTCAACACTTTTGACAAGACTACTAATTCATACCAAATATGTCCAGATCATTGGCTCACCAAGCACCAAATCAAAAGGACTACTTTTAAGAATGTCTGGAAAAATAGTATTATATTTTTTAGTGCATAGAATGAAAAAAGTGAAAGATAAACGTTAAGAAGAAAACTCATGTTTTCTTCTTAATCATCGATATATTTTTCCTTCTAATTACAGAAATGTTTTTGAGAAAACACCGTCTATGGTGAGATTTATCTTGGTAATACTGGAAAAATTTCAGAAATTTTGAATTATACGAGATCTATATTCCCTTGCAGATACAAAAAAAAAACCCATTCGTACTGATTAGTAGTACTATCCTTGAAAGCTTCCATGTATCGATCCATTTCAAATTTATTTACAAATATTATTTCTAATTACTCCAATCTTCACTTAATTTTTTTCATTCACTTGAAATCGCACTTAGTTACTATTTGAATATGAATCCATTCGTGTATGTTTTTATAAAATCGTGGACAGCTAACTAATTGAAAAACAGACAAAAACTAATTACTAAATTAACGAAGAGGTCTATCCTAACAGAGTTCTATCTTTAACAGAATTCTATCCTAGGTAACAATGTCTACGAATATTTCAGTGAAATGATTTTTACATCCGTGTAACGAATGCATAGAGAATTCATGTTGTTTATAGAAAACTGTCATCTGTTGGCACCATTGCAAGAGAGAGAGAAAGATGAAAGTGGGTACTAAATAATTCTAAGAGCTTCAGCTAATACTCTCTTATGTACAGTTGGAAAACGAATATTGAAAATTTCTATGTATCGATAGATGAATATTTCAAGAACAAGATTCTAAGTATTGTATTCATAATTTTACATTAATGATATCTGTTTTCTGAATTTTTGTGAGAACTTTTCATAGTTGTTTATTAAAATTAGCCATTTTTTATTTGAAAAAAAATGTATAAAAGAAATAAGTTGGAAGATGAATATAACAATAAAAATGGGAATAGTTTCAAACTTGTGTTAACCATAGAAACTGAAAAAAAAAATCTGTTATTGTTATTACATACAAAATAATGTATTAAAAAAGCGTATGATTTTTTTATTTATTTTCCCTGTTTCAGAATGACTAAATCCTAGAAATCTGTCTGAAATGGACAGCCAGTTAACGAATAGTTCATTACCAAGATCGATTTCAACAAACTTTGTGTTCGAACGGATTATATTCGGTAACTGATCAACCAGTGTAATTATGTATAACAAGAAATTTTCTATCTACTTCTGTCAGATACAATTATTCTAGATGGATGACAAGGTAATAGCTTAATAATTATGTGAGCCACGAATTTTCACTTAGTGATACAAATCCCACCTCACAGGTTGGCATATTATTGAGTTTTAACGATATGCTTACGGTTTTTTTACAAAAAATAATAATCATTTTACTTCGGTGACTATATTACAAGAGCTACTACAATCAATTATTCTAGAACCTTTCACCGTTTCGATGTTCAGATCATTCACCGACGTTTTCTGCTTTTCGCTCGTTACACTGTCCAATGAACTTTTATCGGGGCTTGGTTTCTCCAAATCTTTTATGCCACCGTGTGATAAACTAGTTGTGATGCTGGTCACAGTGACAACTTTGGAATTGCCGTTCTCTTTGGTTACCGTGGTCTCTTCGGTAACGACGGTCGTCGAGATGTTGTTCTTTTTATTCGACGGTTGAGGACTCTTTTCCAAAGCGACTTCGACGCTGACGGAATTGTCAACCGTTATTTCTTTTGGAGGAGATGCTTTCTTTTCTGCCTTTTGAGTTACTTTCGGTTCGTCAACAAAACTCTTGAGAACGAGAGGTTTTATATCAATGCTCTTCTTCAAAGGCTCTACACCATTGCAGGACACAGACGTATCGCTGAAAGATTCGCTCAGCGCCAACTTGGCGTCACTGAGGGTCCTCGACAGAGAATGGTCCTCCTCTGATTCCTGATTGTTCCTGAGATTGCTCTTATCCTTGGAATCCTTGCCTTTCATTTGATTTTGAGTTGGTAGCACTTTTGGAACGTTAACACTTTGTATTGATCTTGGCATTTTTGGTGAATAGGTCCTCAATTCCTTATCCAGCTTCGATTCTGCAACACACTTTGGACTATTCGTGATCACAGGAATCCGTTTTATTGTCTTTGGGGAATAAGTGGATGAGTTTTTGATTTGCTTTGTTTCAGGGGCACGCAGAGGCGATGCATTATTTCTACTCTCCCAGTTGGAAGGAAGAGTGTTGCTGGAGTATAAATTAGTCCTGGGGCCATGAGGATGTTCCAGAGTCTGTAGGCGGGGGTTGACGATGGCTTTTGGATTGGCTGAGCCACTAGAAGAGCTGAAGGAGAGTTTGGCGTCACTCTGGTCTGTAGGAGATTTAGATCCAGGTGAACTGTTCCTATGGCCATTGGATAGTGTTTTGTGAATTTTGGGACTCTCACTGGAACTTCTTCTATGCCTGTGGCGACGCTTGGCATAGTTTGAGAATGACCCGTGTGAGTATCTGTGTGAAGGGGAATGTCTAGAGTTTCCCTGGCGCATGGGAACCGAAGCATTCTTGTATTTGTTGGAATCTGTATCCACAAAAGTAGATTTGGGCACTCCGTTAGAGGTGAAGTAATACGTAAAACCTCTTCCATCGACTTCGTCCCATGGTATCTTTGGACAACTTGGTTCTATTCTTTTCACATTTGCTTTGGGATCAACCTTAAGAATGAATTAAGAAGAATTAAATTTATTTTCATCACTTAAATATTATTACAAAATCAAATCAACAAGAAATTCTTATTTTCTTTCGTTAATCACAAGATATAAACGACTAGATTTATACTTCATAGGAAGTTTATAAGCTCTGTATTATTTTCTGTACAGACACTTCTCATATGTATGGCAAAATATCGTTCATCATAAATCATTCTTTAGGATTAAAAAAAAGGCGCTACATTTTCAAGGGGTGTTTAAAAAGCTATATTTTAGTTTAAAATATTATCTTTGAATAATTCTATAACAGCAGAAAAGTACAATAGGATTGCATACTATTATTTAAGAAAACGAATATATACTATTCCTTGCGCCCGAAATATGTGAATAAAACATAAATAATACTCACCATCTTCTATGCTTTGATATGTGTCTGAAAAACACCACTCTAAGATATGCATCAAAGCATGAAGCATTCCAATATATACATTACAGCAAATGTGATTAATCCGGTGATTATGTATAATTAAAAGTGATAATTCATAATAAGTTTAGTGGTGATTATGAATAATCACCGATAATTATACATAATCACCGGATTAATCCCATTTACCGTAATATATATATTGGAATTCAGATTTAATAAATTGATTTCGGTGTGTTGATAAATGTAATAGATGTGGTATCAACTACTGGGCCATCTGTCTAATTAGCGGCATTAAATTCAAATTGCGCTCTTTTTTTAAGCTGAAATCCAATTATTCAGAACCAATTAGGAATAGTGAATCCTAAATTTAATATAATGCTTTTAGAATGCAAGTAATGACAGAAACCTATATAATAAAAAAAAATTGATGTTAGATAGGATTTTACTGCTTATAATACAATAATCTTTATTTCTACATGCTTACCTGTTAAAATTTTAATAAAATTATATCTATTTTTTCTCTTTAAAACGGGTGTTAGTAGAAGACAAAATACTGATAAAGAATAGAATTTATATTTTCCTCCCCTATTTGAAATCACAAAAGAACTATTCTAAAATGGTTCTCGTAATTTTGAGCTGAGGTCAGATAACAATAACAAAGTCGACGTTTCCTTTCCAAGTTTTTGCGCCACATTAGCGGTAGGGCACGGAGTCTTAACAGATTTAACTTATAATCAATCAACTTCAGAATCGAATTTCCAATTAGAAACTCTCCGACCCTAAAGTCTAGACATTAACACCAAGACATCATAGCCCTGCATTTAAAGCGAATGTATAAAATGTAAGATTTAAATTTCGAACTCTGGGATTGCATATACTAACAGAATTCAACTCTATGATGTGGTATATAATCCAAGCACATAATCTGAATTTTAAGATAAACAGAATAAATTTGAAAAATTAATTCTGAAAGATAACACCTATAATCCCAAGCATTAGTCTTTAATCCTTTGAATTCTAATAGAATAATTTTTGTATTATTATTTTATGCCGTTTGTTTGGCAACATTTTTTTACTACTTCACCATTTAAAAATAGAAATAGTTCCAGTCTAATTTGATTCAGTTTTATTTTTTTTATGGCGCGCAACCACAAAAACAATGAGTGCCTTACTTTCTGCAGAAGTGTTTGCGTGGCCACCGAATGTCCGTGCAAATGGCCATTCTCTAGCCACTCGAGGGGAGGGAACTGGGCGGAAAAGGAAACGTGCTTGGCTGACTTGTCCGTCAGAGACTGCATGCGTTTCAAGATCTTCGCAAGTACAGACTGTTTCTCACCTGCAATAGTGAAAAAAGTATCGTTAATCATGGAAAAAATTCAGAGTAAAACAATGACCCGAACATGTCAATACAATTTTTTCTGCTCAAATGTTTGAAACAATTTTAAACACTCATGCTACTATGTGTAGACACAAATAGAATAAGTTTTCCGTCTTCATTCATTTACATATTATTCTTCATTGCTTCACTAAATTGTATTAAGATACTACAGAGTGAGCAAAAATGTCAGCAAAGATTTTCAAAATTCCGAAAACAAGGAAAGAAAGAAAGAATGGTTTGTAAGGGCAGTTTGCACGAATAGTATTGTTAAATTTAAAAAAAGTATGTTTTAACAGTAAAAAAGATAATAATTCAACAAATCAATGATAACAGACTCAAACATGCAGGCATCTTCAGAAATCTGATATCTTTTCTGTACTTAAAAAATAGGCAAAACTAAAGTAACAGTCCCAAGCCTAACTACTGATCCGATTTCGTCGATTTTTATATTATATGAACACTCATGATTTATAAAAATGTCACTAAAGGTTCCCTGCCACCAATCATACTCCATCTCTGTAAATCTTAAAAGTAATACTTCACTATATAATCTACAAGGTAGAAACCTTGGCAAAGTCTGCCAATTTTTATTTCATATAAAAGCTCATGCCCTCTTTCTTTCTATATATATATATATATATATATCCGCCTGACACCGCACTTACCCATCGCCCTCCATTTATGATAGATATCAATGACAAAATAAAACTTTGGCAGAGTTTACCGTTTCAACAGCAGACAGATTTTTTTTCCTTTAGCAACCAAAGCTAATCAACAAGAATGGTCAGTATTTATTGCGTAAGTACAATTTAAAACAATTCTTTCTTATTTTGTGATAAGACATACATAACTAAAGGTGATTCACATGGCTAGATTAATATAATATTGTATTGTGGAAAGCAACTGATCACCGAAATCGATTATGAAATAATAATAAAAAAAACTTCTTAAAAAACGCTTTTTATTAATGCATGAAATAGGAATTTTTTTTAAATCAAAAGTCTAGAAGTGAAAACAAAAATCGCAAAAAACACAAGGGGCTTTGTAATGCATTTTAATTTTTATATAATAAATATTCGGGAAATTTTTGTTTCCTTTGATATTCGTTGAGACTTTATATCCTGCTTTTACGATTCATTACATAAAAGCATTTTAATACTATAAAGTTTTTAATCTTTTATATACTCAACAAAAATCGTGACGTCTTCGTTCTGTAAGCTACATGACTGCATAAATCGAACTTACTCCTGCATCAATTGTAAATATAAATAATTATAATAAATAATTAATTATAAATATAATAAATAATTAATTATAAATATAATAAATAATTAATTATAAATATAATAAATAATTCATTATAAACATAATTATTATCATTGAATAAATTCGTCATAACGCAAAATGTTGTACTTTTCCCATGACGAGTATACTCGTCAAAAACAGTTAAGTGATTAATTGTGCATATTGCTTCTGTATATAAACATTAATCTATTAGCCTAAGATATCAACATTATGGGAGAAATTATTAACATTCTACTAGAATATAAAATATTCCAGTTCACATTAAGATTTTTCTTATTCAATGAATAAATAAATAAATTTATTTAGAATCCTGATATATTTTTATCAGGCACATGGAAGTAACAAAAAATGTAAAAATATGAGATTCTGACAGAAATATTTTAAGAAAATTAAATTATAATCATGTTTATAACATACTAATCTCTGTACCCTCGAATCGGCCTGTGTTTATTAGCTCAGCATGTGTGTGTCTGTAAAAAAAAACACTTATCATTTCGACTATACAATTTTGAAATTTTTATATTAAACGCCTTAAGATGATTTAGAATCCCCAATCCCAATTAACTACTTTATATTAAAGCTTTCGGATAAGAAAACGCTCTTAGTCTCATTTATATATGTTTAGAATTCCCGCTTCTGGAACTTGATGTATATTGTGTTGTAAAAGAAATATGAAATTCCTTAATGGATGCGAGCAAATTTATGAAATAAAAATGACTGGTTAGACGCGGTTAGGTTGAATCGGAAAAGGCACTGATATATAAAAGGCACTGACATTTTGATTAAAATTAGAGAAAAAGTCGAAATTTATTTCACTGAAAAATTAATTATTTTTTAATTTTAAGATTGTAAAAAAGTAATAATTGTGGCATAGTACGTTTTGGAATTATGGTGGGAAAATGTAAAATCGTTCTACTCTCATTTCAGGGTATGTAGCAATTTTGCAATAGTTCAATTATTCCTTCTAAATTCTAAAACACCTGTGTGTAAAAGTTTTACATTTTTATTCAGTTCTGCCAAGTCAAATTGTATAAGAGGTGCACAGAAATAAACGAAATATATATATATATATATATATATATATATATATATATATATATATATATATATATATATATATATATATATATATATATATATATATATATATAAAGAGAGGGAGAGAGAGGTATTATTTTTTAATGATGTCCAGAAAGTGTTCTTTTTCATGATTTTCATTTTGTATTAACTGTTTATATGACGCTGCTTGATCTTCAATACAAAATATATTTCCCTATCTTTCATTGTATAAATAAAACACGTTTAAAACTAAACAGTTTTATTATTTCGTTCCATTTTTTACTCTTTAATATATTTCATAAATCATAATAATAAATAATATAGAATCCAAAAACTAATGATTCCCAATCTGATAAATAGATGGCGCCACGTGCATAATTTGAATTGCTCATTATATGGACAGATGATTAAAGCGTCTGTCACCGAGAAACCAATAAATGTACATTATTCAAAACTCATATGAGGAACTGCTTGAAAATTTGATTATAACATTATAAAATTGATTATAAAATTTGATTATTGATTTGCACACTTGCAAAAACCTGAGTGTTAAAATATTTGGCAATTAAATTTAGAATCAATTTATTTTCATTTTTAAATACCAATTGTCCCTCGTATTTTACAACGTAATGAGAATCATACAGTTCTCAGATATAGCAGAGAAAGAAAAATTTTATTTCTGTATTATGTCATTCTTTCGAGCTAAGTGCTCTTCTCGATATTTAAATATGTAGCTGTTTAATCCGAATCATATTTGACTTTGTCTATCTGATAGCCACAGCAGATACGCAAATATACCAGTTCGAGCAGGACGTAAGTTTCACTGAGGCTAGTTGTAATCGTGTTTGGAAAAATGCTTGCATTTTTAAATGTATTTGCAATTTCTAGATTATAACTACCATTTTATAACTCAACTATTTATTCATAATCCGCATCAAAAAACATTCAACACCCTTGTTGATTTAAGCACTATATTTTATTTTTTTTCAAAACTTGTCGATTATTGCAATTTACCCAGGATATGGGCCAGTTGTAACAATAAAAACAACGATGCTTAAAAGTGTATCTTCTTACTATGTTGTTGTGTTCCTCCGTTGTTTATTTTTCAGGTAGTGAGTTAGAAATTGGAATTTATTATTAATAATAATAATAATTTAGTCTTTATTTAACTCTTTACGAAATGAGGTAACTCTTTACGAAATCAAGATAAATTTTGCAACTTGTAAAATATTACAACTTGTCCCGAAGTTTTATAACGATGTCATTACTGACCCATCGTTAAATGGCAGATATTTTTGTTGATAAATAAAAAATATTGCAAAAAAATGAAAAAAAAACATTTTATAGCTTAAAACATATTCGAAATAAATAAATAAAAATATTTTTGAAAAAAGTTTACGAAATATCTTTTTTCCGTTAACTAGCACATGTTCATAACCTCTCATTACCCATTGTAACTGAGTACTGATTGTCAACTAATAAGTACTGTAATAAGAATCGTCTTTAGCCAAAATTGTGATTAAAATTTTTTAAAACTTCTGCGTAAAGTGTGTATTACAACTTGCCCCATTTACAATTAGCCCCGGGCTCTCTTACTACGTGCCGATAAGTCTAAGTGTTAAAATCCGTAAATTGAATTATTTTATCCTGGAACCAAATTATCGTTAAGATAATCTGATATGAAGCAAATCAATCTGCCATTTGTATTCGAAAAAAAAAAAATAATAACTGCAGTAATGCTATTGCAGTCCAGTATAGTAAATGCAAATATTTGTTTTCAAATAATGCTATTTATCATCACGATTTATCGCCGGACCTAATTTTTACAGTTGTATCCATTCAGCAATCCAAAACAAGGTAATAATCCTCGATTCTGCACGTAATTTACAACAATGAAATATTTCATGTTGAGTATATCTCCAATCGAATCTGCAATCTTTTTTTCTAAAGCATTCTTTACTTATTTCACTTGATTTTTATTAAAGGATTTTGATGCCGTAGAATCCTTTAGATCCTCACCACCATTATGAAATAAAAATAAAAAATATAATGATTTTAGAATGCACAAGTTTGCCCAAAAACGTGCTTCCCAGGCGTATGTCTTACAGATTGCTTTGTAGTCCTTAATGCGCTAAATATTTGCCTCAGGTTGGTTATGTATCTATTTAGCCGAAAAAACATGAAAACGAGATATCTCGTTTCATGTATGGCCGTTTGAAACGAGATATCTCGTTTCACCCGGCCATAACGTTCGGCCTACTGAAAACGAGAAGCCTCGTGACCCGTACGCAATGTATTAACAAATCACTTGAATGGAGATAAAATTGTATATACATTGTGTGATTCACCTGTACAGGAAGGTATGTTGAGTATTTGCTATCACTAGAACGTCAATAAACATTCTGCTATACATTTTTTGTGTATGCTCATTCCTATTCTGCTCTTACATTAATGAACATTAATTAATTAAAATATTAATGAAAATGGTTTATATAATGAAACAAGAACTGTAACAGGTAACATTCATTCAGCAACTTGCTCTGAACACCAAATTTTTCCTTCATTCGATTCAAAAAAATAAAATTTCAAAAAATATTTTGAATCTCGACATCTGTAATCTAAAAATTATGCGAGTCGCATTCACAAAAGAAGACTCCTTTCTCTTACTTTTGGGTAGATCCTGGATGTTTTCGTTGAGCTCGTTTGCCAAGTAACTGAGCCTTTTGGTCTCCTTAAAAGAGCCGCCCCGGTCTACACCTTCATTGCTCTTGGGGCGTCGCTTCATTCGTAGAATTTTCAGAGAGTGACTACGTTCCAGGTATTGCAAGTCCGGGGACGGGGGAACCTGTGAAGAAAAAAAATCATATTACCGCATTGCAACACAACGCGAGTAATAAACATGAAGAAGCCTGCGTTGATTCGGATTTAATATCCACTGTACATCGAGCAAATCGTAACTATAAGAGCAAATGTTCTTTCTTTGTCTGAAATGTTTATATAATATATATGCCATGTTTTCTTCGTTCGTAGAATTCTGCTTTTCACACTAAGAATTTAAATGATTTTTATTGTAAAAATTCTATTATTTTCTTGTTACATTAGATTCATTCTTGTTTGCGTGCCTTATTTATATTTAATCGAAACTACTTGTACATTTTTGAATTTAAAGTATTTTAATTTAAAGGACTGTCTAAATTAGATTTTTTATTTTTCATAAGTTTGTTAATTATCCTTTATTTCAGTGTGCGGGTAAACTTTTAGATCCAAAAGAGAACGGTATAAAGCAAGATTTAGTTTTAAAAATCTTCAATTCAAATTTTTACAGTCCGTGCTTTTCATAAGTCATCATTATTAAACAAAAACGTAATACCAAAAAACTGAAATTTTGCGAGAGGTAATTATTTTCTCTTTTACATAATAAGAAGCAAAATTTAAAGAAAAAAGTGTGGAAAGTGTAAATAAAATAAATACAAAAGCATTCCAGAAATAACTGTTTCTGGTCCATAAACTTCGTATAAGTATTGTTATCAGTGTTTAAAGATTTTTCAACATTCTGACGGTATTACTCAGCAAGTAATATACTATCAAAAATTAATATCACCCTTTAATTTTTATAGTTAGAATGGCTCTAAAAGGAAACTTTAGGAAGAAAAAATCTAGTACATCCTTCAGAAATTATTAAAAAAAAAAAAAAAAAAAAAAAAAAAAACGAAATGACCTTTAAAGTTGAAGAGTACTTTCAATCAGATTAGTTATATTAATGCCCCATTTTAAAGCAACACAAGGGCTATTTTTTCTGGGACAGATATCATGATTCTGAACCGCGATCAGTTGACGAGGGCGATACCTGAGCTAACATTGTCCTCTTCAAGTTTCCACATCACACCAGCAGCAAGACGTTTGGCCCTGACGGATTTAACATGTTCCGAAGCCAAGATCTTACCACAAGGTCACCGTACTTTCAATCAGAATGTTAGGAGGAAAATCATTCTAAATAAACTTTAAATGAATTACAATTTTTTTTTTTAAGAAGTACCTGCGTAATCTGGCAGGAGACATCTTTACTGCGCTGCGAGGCGTGCAGGAATGCGGAAGAGGAGCACTTCCAGGCTGCGGCAATGTCCATCTCGTCCACCTGAATGGCCAGCGAGCACTCCTTGCGTCCGTGCAGCTTCACGATGGCCTCCTCGTTAGTCATCAGCATCTGCCGCTCGCAGAGAGGGCTGACCGCACGCTGTCGGTATGTCTCCGGACTCACCACGAAGTAACCTACAAGAGAGAAAAAAACCATTCTTGATTTTCCCTCAGAAAATATTTCAAAGTATTAAAGAATATTACAAAATAATTTAAAGGGAATTCCAGAAATATTTTATTACATATTTACCTAAACTATGAAATCTCAACTACTGTCCATCCAAGTAGTTGAAAATGGAAGTCAATTACTAAGAACGACTTCTACTGGAAAAGTTTGGAATCAAAATAATATAAATTATCCGGTTTTGGTCTTGTCCGATTATTTATAACTTAACATTTGGTTTTGTTATACTGATTTGTTATTTAAATTGCTTTTTCTATAAAATTTAAAATGATTGTTGAAATATTTAATTATAAAAATTGAAATAGATGCTGATTTTATGAAAAATTTGGAGCATACATTCAATTTTCACTAATAATCATTACCAATAGGAAAACAAATGAGATAGTAACGAAAAACTATTTTTCTGGTAATTTTTTATATTTTTAATATTTTATTCATTGAATATAATTAATTTTTTTCTGTGATTTTCATGTCGGCAATTGTAGTAATGGTTAGAATGTTGGAGGTTTATCATTATTGTATTGATTCTAAATCTAATCGATAGATGGCGCCATATTCGCCTCATATTTCCCAATTTTTGATATACTTTCAATTTACTAAATTATTCCTATTGAAAATCTCATTACTTTTCTAATAATGAAGATAATAAGGAAGCATAGTATTTACTTTCTATTATAATTTTAATACTAATTTAACAATTTAATTCAATATGATTTTAAAAATATTTTTAATTATACAAAGCAGCGTTTGAAAGAAGACCTCCCCTAAGAATTCTCATTCGACTAACTATTTTCTCAGATCCTGCCTTCGAAATCATGACCTACAAATGCATGATGCAACCGATTAGAAAATCTTTCAGGATTCAGACAGCATAAAAACGGCGAAATATCATTCACCAACAAAATTACGGGGGCTTTTTACAAAATACTAAGAGAATCGGTTTGTTAAAAATTAATTGCAAAGTCTGTATTCATTTCTAAAGACACATTTAAATACACATCGCATTAAAACCTTCTAGAAATCATTTCGCAATGACCATAGTATATGTTTACGATAAAGCAAACACTTCAATAAATTGCGTTTCATTATATTCACACTTTACCGTTAGGGATTTCCTTTCATTTCATTGCTTACAGTGAAATGGCAGATTTGTGCACCTAACTGCATAATTACATTTAAATCTGTAATAAAACAACATTTAAATTCAAAAAAATAAAATCATTTAGTTTAGCTGAAGTATTCTAAGAGCTCTTCACTTTCTCACAAAGAGTAAAATAGCAATACCTTATTCCAAACAGAATGTGTCGTCTGCTCAAGAAATTCGTATACCAAGCGGTTAACAAACCTCATTTTGTAGAATAGCACTTTACATCAACAAAACATGTAATATATCTGACAATTCATCGTTTTTCACAAGTAGCAAGTGAATCTGCATAAAAAGTTTCAGCTGAATAACATTTTAGAAAAATTTTCAAATACCCCTTTTCCGAAGTTTTAACCTCAAACAAAAGAAAATGAATATTCAATAAAACAGATGAGTTTCCGTTAAAGCAACAAGAAAGAAACCAACACTTATGAGTATCC
Organism: Argiope bruennichi; assembly: GCF_947563725.1. NCBI lineage: Eukaryota > Metazoa > Arthropoda > Arachnida > Araneae > Araneidae > Argiope > Argiope bruennichi. Next base: position 127,882,766 of record NC_079158.1, on the reverse strand, counting down.
AATGAGAGAGACAGGGGAAAAAGCCGATAAAACGAAGCCGAATTTCAGATAAGGCGAGTAAAAGAAAGAAAAAAATGAAAAGAAAACACGATTCCATTTTATATTTTTATTTACTTATTTATTTTTGTATTTTCTATGATCGTGATACTCTCAGGGTGACGCAATACTCAAACGGAGAGAAAGAGGTTCTACAGCTCTATAGATTTAAGGGACGCGTCTCCACTATATGAAAGTAAAATAAAACATTCATTACGAAAAAAAAAAAATATCCCTCAGAGAAATGAAAGGCGATTCTGACATCTAGATCAAAATAACGGAATGAAATGAGTCCCTTTTAAAAGTTTATTCTTGATTATAGGGTGATCAAATCAAATGGAAGGTTCCTAGACTTCTCTGTAGGAGAGATACTCGCCAATGTCACCTAAATGTTGTGTACATGTTCTCCATAGTACGTAGGTTTAATTTCTGAAGAAAAAAAAAATTAGTTTACATTTCTGTCACTAGGGGAGGAAAAGATGATGTGGAGCAGGCCATTTCTATATTTCTTAGCATGTCTAATAATGATCGCTTAAGGACACCATCATGTGGAGAGGAAAAGTGCTAGAGGGAAATAGTTTAAATTGTATCAAATGAAATTAATTACAAACTAAGCAAAAAAAAAGTTGAGTTATAACTTTATTGCTTCACATGTGAATCATACTGTCATCATAGATACGATTCGATATGCTTCCATTTCTTTCTTCTAGAAATACCATTCGATGCGCCGAACATTCCACTGCAGAATGTAAGTCATTCGCTTGGAGTTCGAACAGATGTTGTGAAACTCCGTTTTTCAGAACAGTTTTCCGATACATTTTCCTTATGAATGCAGCTGTTAAATGTCCACAACCAAAGTTCAACATCCGCAATCAAAATTGAAGATTTAGATAGGGTTACTTAGACAGTCAAATGCGCAACATATTCCGCGGAATGTTGGAACTGACTTGTTAATCACTCTGTCATTCGAAAAGTCACGGTGTAAAAACGTTTGATCATGTAACGCAATATGCGAAGGCGTATCAACTCTCTAGAAGATTGTGGTGTCCTAGTTGAAGCGATGGAATATTTAAGTTCAGGAACATTCATGTAGAGTCTTCAACCCCGATACCGTATTTTCCTCATAGAAATGAAAAACAATGACAAAAGATGAAGGATAGCACTGTCAGTTTCGGAGGGTGCAGTGCAATCATTTGATGAACATGAGATGCTACAGGTGCGTGTGTTTGCAGCGTCTTACAAGTCTGGGATATCTTAAACGGGTGAAACTTCAGGACATTTTTCATTACTATCTGCATTGTCGTATATAGTATCACGATTTATACGATGATGCATGTGCATTATTGCTACCATTTGCATTTGTTGCTCCTTGCTTCATTACTACTGTTGACAGTTGCAAGTTCAACTTCCAGTTGTCTAGTTGATTTGTGGCCTCGTCCGATTTTACACCGATCTCTTGTTAAATTGTTAGAGAGCTACTGAGTAAACATTTTACATATTGAAATTCTCTAAAATTTTACATATCGAAATGCCCTGGTTTTAACATCTCTTATTGAATGCCCCGGTCTCCTGTTGAATAGTTAGGTTGCCACTGAGTAAACAATTTACATATCGAAATGCTCAAAATGAGTGAATTGCGAAATTTAGTTTCATGATGGAATTCTTGTTTGATATCAAAATGTTTCACAGCTCCTTATATCGGAAGAGTATGTTGTGTATATTAAGAAATATATAAATTCTCTGTTCCGCAACGCCATATAACGGCCAAAATATGAACTTTTTTGTTGTTACTGCTGCTGCAAAAATCTTAACTATATACACAAGCGACCATGTGTACGAAATTTTTGTGAAATTGGCTAAGTATTTTTTTTCCATAGAAAAGTCTGAACATTTTTTTAATTAGAATTACCAATACAACGCTTAAGAAGCTAAAAAAAATTGTTTGTTGATTATCACAAAGCGTATGTATATACATACGGTGTACAACTATAACAAATACAGTACTAAAATGTGCTTTAAATACTAAATTATTAAAAGTATTGCATTATTAATATATTGTTATTCTTGTGCAATTAAGAAAAAAATGTAAGGAAATAAATTTAGTATCGTTAAAAAAATTATTTTTTAAATTTTGAAATGGTGTAAAAATTATTCTTGTGCAATTCGTATTAAGAAAAAACGTAGACATTACGAATATTTTTAATTGAAATAACTAACAATAATAATAATAAATTAATATAATGCGATTAAAATATTTAAAAGGAATTTTTATAATTCTTTCTTAATGAGGAAACCAAAACTCAAGAAGTGACTACGTGCCAAATTTGGTATATCTACGTCTAGTGGTCTATTCTGCAGATAGCTTTAAACATTTTTCACGTCATGTATGTCTTATTTCACGATTTCAACTACTACCCAGCCATTATTTTGAAAAGTAGTCAATTAACAATTGAAACCTGATAACAAAAAATTCCATTCTATGAAATGTAGTTATTATATGTGCAAATGTAAGAATGAAATCTATTAATATAACTTCATTTTACGTCCCATTTACATTACAGTTGTAGATATACTACTATCTTACGTATGTCTGCATTTCCTCATTTTATTGATATGTCTCTTTTAACATGACAATGTTCAAATTATTGGTAATTATTATCGGTAAGTTGAACAGCGTAATGCGGAAGTTCTTTAAAAATTCTACAGAGAAGACTGTTGAGCAACCAAATTTGGTACACAGTTATTTCTTGGGCATTAAGTACTCACCAAGAAGTTTATGAATTTAAACATATTTTAATTAATTAAAAATTAAATGCTTTTTTAGTGTTTTTCTCAATAACTTCGAAAAATATTATCTTCCAAATGCTATTTTTACAAAAGATTAAAATTCGAAAATTTAGCTTTTCAGTGATATCAAATTTATTTCTCTGCAGTTGTTTTTCTGCTAAAGTAATTACTTTTTGAAACTAATTAAATAATCAAATTAAGTAATAAAGTACAATTTCGTAACAACGTGTTTACTTAAAATAATAATATCCAACAAAATAATAATGACTCGACAGTATCCAATAAAACATTCACCCTGACTGTTCACAATATTTCAATATTGTGAACAGTCAAAGTGAATATTTTAATAGCTCATGTATTAAACGATAGAAAACATTAGATTTTTCAATTTGCTTCAGATTAATGTTTTAATATACAAGGTGGATGTATTAAAGTTCCACTTTTAAATGGTCATAAAAGGAAAACTACTGGACCAAATATTATCAGACTTGGTAATATTTTGAATCAGGTCATAAAAATTTCTTTTCCGCCGAAAAAAATAAAAAGTTCAAAAACTCACTACAGGGGGTAAATGGCGCTGTATATAAAAAGGCGATACACCGACATATGCGTAACATTCCTCCTGATATGCTAAGAGCTACTGTCAAGAATGCAGTAATACGATTAAGCGTGTTTCAAGAAAATGGTGGGCGCCACATTGAACATGCTTTGTAATACTTTTCAGAAGCGGTTAAACGCATTTTAAACGGATGTCTTGATGTCTTATTTTGTTTAATCATATAGAAAACATCACCATCCCCCCCCCCGCCCGGGTGGTGAGTTTTTGAAATTTTCTTTTTTGGCAAAAAAGAAATTCCCATGATTTCTTTTAAACTATTACCAAGTTTGACAACATTTAGTTCAGTAGTTTTTCTTTTATTACTATTTCAAAGTGGAACTTTAATTATAACCACCCTGTACATTAAATCATTGGATGTTTCTTATTCTTATAATGTGTTTTTCGCAGACATTCTTTCTGTTAATGAAGTGACAAAAAAAATGTAATTGCTGATACAATAAAACTAGACGAAGTTGAAAAGAAGCCTAACATATTGTCACGCCATGATATTTTAGATTAAAAGTTTAAAGCATTCTTAATTTCCCCTTATACTTTCTTGTGTACAGCTGATCACCACTGAGAGAGACACTATCGACAACATGTCCCCCTATACTGCATAAAAATTTCACAGTATACTTTTTTGTTCTGTGTGAAGAATTCTTGTGTGTTTTTCCATCCTGAGAAACAGTGTTAAGAATAATTTTTCTCCTTTTTCCGTAGACAAACGACTCGTTGGAGCCCAAAATTAAACTAATGGAGTGCAATGAACGTGCGTCACGTGAACATTAATTGCCTTTAATAAATTTCTTCAACGTTGTTGTGGTCGTTAAGTGTTTCATTTCTCTCATATGGAGAAGATCACAAACATTTGAGAGAGGTGGATAACAGAATAGTTTTGAAAAGCATTTTTTAAAAGCCCGGAAGGAAACATACAATCTTTTGCTACGAAACCCCGACGATTTCGTTATGTGCTGCATTAACCTAATAGCAAGTCTGGTCTTTCAACATGCGAAAATGAAAAATACAGTAAAAAATTTACAGACAAATTGTTTCACGTTAGTTGTCGACCTTCCATCAATGCTACATAAGATATAAGAAGGAATATCTATAAAATAATACATAAAACAATATATCAGATATATATAAATATAAAGTAATATATCATATTGATGATAACGAAAATATTTCTTAACTTTGTAGATGTCAAAGATGTACAAGGGAAGTCAATATATAGGGTAGCCATAAAATAACTTTCCCTGTTTGGGGGCATCTACAGCTAAAAAGAATGAACGAAATGAAACCGCATTTCATATGAAGACTGTGGAAGGCATGGGAAGATGAATTCCGCATAAAAAAAAATTAGTACTAAAAGTTGCCAATGGGAGAAATATTAGCGCTGCTGTCACGTACGAAAGAAGAAATTTGTAGATCGAAATGGATTATATAAAATTCGTAAAATGACAGCAGCACCATGCATACTATACATTATACACAACGGAAAAGCAAGCGATCTGTTAGCAGTTCGTTCTTGACTATTCATGTGTTCTTGAATCCTGTTGGGGATTGGCTGTTGATGTGTGGCTTAATATGAGTCCTATCTTACTTCAGCATGCTTCACTGGAAAGATTGTTCTACACAGTGTAATGTCGTGGCTGCTCTTAAGCAAACCTGCATGTCTGGAAACAGAACATAAGACGAGATGTTATGAGTATCGAAACCGACACTTTACAAGCATCAGTGGAAACATCATACACCATATGCAATATGTTGTACACAGGGAAGGTCAGAATATTGAAAACGCTGCACGGCGTCCAGGGAACCTTAATATTGATGAATAAAAAATTATTTTCTCTGAGTTTCATAAATTCATTTATAACTGTGCTCCCACAGCACCAGTATTTCCTTTATCAGCAACTTCCGGTACATATTTTTTTTCTTCCAAATTCATCTTACCATGCCTTCCACAATCTGCATATGAAATATGGTTTCATTTCGTTCATTCGTTTTAGCTGCAGAGGCCGCCAAACAGAAAAAGTTCTTTTATGGCTACCTTGCACGATAGTTCATATGCAGTCCATGCAACTTATATTCCAACAGACACAAGTAATAGCTTGCAGTTGAAATTTTAGCTATCACAAATATAATTTTAAATTCATCAAGTTAAAATTTGGGCAAAAACTAAAAAAAACCTAGTAGAAAAAAAAATGATTGACAGATTTTCAATTATTAAACAAAAACATCATTGTAGAAAAAGAATTTAATGATAGTTAGAAATTACCTCTACAAAAAAATTCAAGTTGTTAATTTTTCTCTTTGAAGGCAAAATAAGAAACTGTAAAATCGTCGCAGCTAAAATTTTAGTTCCGAAATCACCGTCGACTATTACCTACAATCGATGATTCTCTCTTACATATGTATTTAGTAACTGAGGTAAGAATTCCCTGTTTTAACACAAATACAAAATCTTTTATAACCGTATAGTCAAACTTTCATTAAAACCTTTGATTAGCGGAAACAATAGCAGTGTCGTTTACTACACTTTTTTTTCACTTACCAATCGACTAGCAAAAACTTATAAAATGAAAATCACCCACCATTTCCCGTGTGGTAGAGTTTCCGCTCCTTGATGAGTCCCCCGAGAGTCTTGTAGAGGATGTCCTCGGCCGGCACCTGCATCTCGGGGAAGTTCTCCTCCAACTTCACTCGGATGGTGGAGGTCGAGGCCTGCACTCCGTCTCCGTTCAGGTCAGCAACTACTTTGCACAAAGCTTCGGATAAGGGTGCGAACTGCGTTTGGGACACGGGCACCATCTCCACGACGCCGATATCCCCTGGAGGAAGAAATAAAAAAGCAAATTCAAAATAGCTCTAGATTGAAAATGGACTAACTTAATTAAATATTGTAACTCCAAGCCATAGATTCCCAATGAAAATAGTACTGCTCTCCAGTGGAGGGTAGAATCTTTCATAAAGGCGGTAGCTGACCCAGAGGTAATATTTGAACATGATTAATTATTAAGGAAAAGGGAATGTTTAAAATGTTTTTTTTTCCTTGTAAAAGTGGAAGTGAACCAGAAAAATCTGAGAAATTTTGCTTTAGGTCCATGGTCACTGGTACAGAGAATAGGCCCTATACAAGGCCACAGAATTCCTGAAGTCTACATCAGCAACATCTACCATCTACGTCGACAATAGGGCCAGCATCTTAGCAGCAAAAAATCCAAACTCTAATAACAAATGTGCCAGGAAAATCTTTGCAATACTCTCTACAAATGCAAACATAAAGATATCCTGGATAAAAGCCCACGCCGGATATGCAGGTAACGAGAAAGCGGATAGACTTGCCAAACAAGCTGCTGATTCAGACAGCCCTATCCAGCCCGAACCATACCCAATTTCATTCATAAAGTCCAGTCTAAGGCGAACCATGTTGGAAAAGTGGCAAACGGAATGGGACAATGGCCGAAACTGGAAGATTCATCTACCAGCTTCTTCCAAAAGCCACTCAACAACTTACGCCCTGGAGAAGGGAAGAAATTCTCTTCTTCACAGGCCATGGCCCATTTCCCACCTACTTAAAAAGGTTCAATTTAGCAGACGAACCTTACTGCAATTGCGGCAAAGTGGGGTCACTACTCCACTACGCAACAGAATGCATTTTAACTACATCTTATCACCTAACGAAACCATCAGCTAACCTTCAACAGGCCTGGTTCTCCAGGGTAGCAGATAACTCTCTCAGCAGGGCAAAGATCAGAAAAATGGTTCAATTCTTGCATGAAAAGTCACAGCTGTTCAGATACTGACCACCACTCCTATAACATCGGAAAACCCATCTCACCACCTGCACGACAAGACTTCCACCCAGGCCCGGAAACTCCAACCACCAACGCAGCGCATCCTCAAGCTCAGACAACTCCATTCAGTCCTGCATAGCCCATGACATCCCTGCTCCAACCCAACCTAAAACCAACCATTCCTGCTCTAACCTAGCCAAGTCAGCTCCTCACCAGTCTAACCGAATTCAACTCGCCTACTCCAATGCAACCCACTGCAGCCTAAAAATCTTTAACCTAGCCAACTACAACTTAGCCAAAATCAGCTCCACATCATCAGCCCAATCACCATTACCTCCACATCATTAGCTTAGCCATCTGTAATCCTTCCAGCCCCAAGCTCCTATCTAGTCGTTCCCACCTCAGTCAGCTAATTCAGCCCAGTCCCTCAGCATAGCATTCACCAAACACAAACCAAATGTGGTTATACACCAGAACGGTCCACACATTTGTAGAAGGAACCGCAACTGTAACCAGCAATGTAACTTATCTGTATATCAAAAGGAACATTTTCTGTACATATTGTAAATACTTTTTTTTTTCTCTTTTGTAACCAAGTATTTGATTTAGATAAAGTGGCACGGGGGTCTGGATCTACTCTCACTCTCCATGTCCACCCAACTGTTTAAATAATCGTAAAGATTATAGTCGCAGGGGCATGGAGAGGTGTTAAGGTTAAGGTACAGGGAATAAATTAAAAAATGGACTAAATGATTCATCATTATTTATTACATTTCGATAAAATGTCAACATAAAAAAAATCTATAAATAATCTAAAATGATACCAATATTTACGGAAATAAATTATAAAAAGAACTTTAAAATATTTACATTAGTTAGTGTTTCTGTATATCAGGGATGATCGATCGATGATTCTGAAGTCGATCGTGATCGATAGGTGGACCGCCAAGCCAGTCTGGGATGGCCTCCTTTACTAAGACCTAAGACGCGCACATTCAACGTACCATATTTATGGAACACAGACGAAAAATTTCAAAAATATTTGTGACGAGTTGTTTAAAAACGGAGGTATATTAAACAAATAGAAATATTATGAAGAAATAGTAAAACTTCACAATGAATTCAAGAGACGTTTTCAATTTACTAGTCTAGAACCAATTGTTACATTCATGTGTTACCCATTTGGTAATGTTGATGTGAAAGAAATAAAAGAAAATATAAATTGTATATTCTCTTTCTCCTTTAAGGAAAATGAAGTTTTCTCTTTCAAAATGGCATAATTTTAAAAGCACGTAGTTCAGAACCTAAGAAAAACTTTTGTTATCTAATGGACGAAGTAAAGTATCTTAATTTTAAAAAAGAATTGTACATCATTTAGCATTGTTCTTTGGCTCTACTTACTTGAGTGAATCTTCATTTTCAACGATGAATATAATTAAGACTACCCAAACTAGAGAAAAGTCTGCCCACCCCTGCTATATATTAATCGAATTTAATTGATATATGTTATTAGACACTTCTTAACGATGAAAAAATTTGTTTGAATTTTGAAGGAACTGTGTAAACTCTGATTCAATAATTGATATGTTTCTTAAATTTTGTGTAAATATTTTTGAAAGATGTGTAAAATGTACATCCATTACTTAGAAACTTTCACAGAGATAAGAGCATTTTGTTACACAAAGAAACAACATTCATTCTTCGGATTACTTCACTTCCTGCAGCTTTTTATATAGCAAATAAAAAGGAGAATTACGCATTCAAATCCTCAAAATAACCGAGAGATAATTTTGCCACCATTTGTGTTCACGATCTGTGACATTTCAAATATTTGCATATCGGTAGCCAAATTATCATCTCGAAAATAAATTTGAAAAAAGAAGGGGGAAAAAAAGGTCTTCGAATCTCCTTCCACTGCTAAACACTTTCAGAAAATAAGCAAATTTCGAATTTTCTTCCGGTTTATAAGCTGGGGCAAGAGACGGAGAAATAAAATAAAACAGAGAAAAGGAAGTGCAGTTTTCAAGTACTAAAGTACATCGAACTGAAAATTTGGTTTTGATGGAAAAGAAAAAAAAGATGCCACAACATTTAAGTGACGACAGGCTTTCTCTGAGATGTCTTTGTTGTTGTTTTTTTTTTTGTTATCACATGACAAAAACAGCATGCTATTTGCTCAGTAGAATCGGTGACACATTCAACCAGCAGGAATGCAATCGACTTTCCTGTATACGAACACAGGAATGCGGCACATTTTGAGATTCTTGCATAATGATGAAAACCGAATATGTATTATGAGCGTTTTATTTTATTTATTTTTTTCAATCGATAACATCCAAAATTTCATACACACCAACATCGATAACAAAACCAAGAATCATATTTTATTTAACTAAGACGCTCCGTTTCTAATCATCTCAAACCACACACGAGAATATGTGCAAACGAGAGGTGATCAACACTTTGATGAATATGACTTCAATTTCACTCAGACCTGCGATTTTGATGATAAAACGATACGATTAAATTCGTCTTTCTTATTGTAATTTCGAACTGTCGCGCCCTCGTCCTTACGAGTGAAGAGATGCACAGAGGGGATTTCAATCAAAATTTGGTGGATGTTTACGATCTAGTGTAAGTATTGAGGATGAAATGAGACTGTTTCATCTTTTGCGGTATCGTGTGTGATGGCAGAGATGGATCATTTTCAGCAAAGCCTTGAACTAAGAAAGGTTTGAAACTTGGAGGCTCCTCAAAATTTGAAAATCGAATATTGCAATACTTTCTTTTTGAATGTTTCGTACAGAAAGAAAGTAAGCATGTTCATGTAAGCAAAAGTTGCATGTATGTGTTTTCTCTAAATTATTAACCTTGCAGCTGCATATCCCGCGATTTCCGCGGGTTGACAACAGTCCATTTTCTGTTGCATCCCACGTTTTTTGCAGTTTAGAGTGTTCATTTTTACGAATTACAGATTTCTATTTTATTATGTTATTATCGTGAACTATATAGTATCAGTTCACTTTCTCTGAAAAATATTTGAAATTATTTGGAAACATCGCATCTAAATAGTGATTTTAAAGTATTACGCAACCAGAGGGTTAAACTCAAGCCAGTGGGGCATTTACTCTTGCCTTTACAGTAAATTTTATTTACAATTGCCCTAATTTGGAATGTTAATGTACTGCACGATAAAAATGGGCAAAAGGGCAGCAGCCTGGATGTTCTTATTTTTGGAAGTATCCCTTTTCCAAATATGTTCAGATATACCATTTCTCAAACAGGTTGAAGTAAATTATTCTCTAGAGAACTGGTTGGCAGATAAAAGCGTGCAAAATTTAATTCAATGGGCGTTATTCAATCATGAATGGTAGATTTATAAAATTTCCAGACGGATAATAACAGCATGATCAACTTCATATCCTTCATAGAGGTTTTAACCAGGATTCAAATCCGAAAAGAATATTCTAGAATTTGCTTATACTTTCTTTTTTTAATTACAGCCAGTCACCCCGTTACCACAGAACTAAGCCGCATGAACAAGGGTTATTGTGACTGCCTGTTATGATCATTACCTAATCAGCTTTTTCACAAGGGGACAACAGCCAGCAAAAGTTCAAAGAATCTTCAGACTGTTAGTAAAAAGTTAGAAATATTTTTCATAATTTTTATAACGTTTTAAAGTTTTCAGGGTATTGTATTGCTTGCGCCTATTCGATTTTTATTCATATGTCCAGATTCTGCAGTTTTAGTTTAATAAGTATTCTTTCTGTCACTGACGAATTTTATAACATGCTTTATGAAATTTTTCAGGTTTTCATATTTGTAAATATAAAATTTTGCAAGTAATTGTTAACTCATTTCTTTATGTACTAGAGTTCTAATATTTTATGCAATTGTGCTTTCCAGATAACATTGTAATATTTTAATAGATTCCTGATTTATTTATCATTTTTAGTGAAGTTAAATAGTTTTCTAAATTATACAATAGTTCCCTAATTAATTTATAAATGGCGCCATCATTTGTGTTGAATTCGTGAAAAAAGGGGGAACATAAGATTCCTTAGCATACTTAATAATGTACCATAATAAAACATATTAAAAAATAAAAAGGAGAAGTAATAGCAGAAATAGAAATAATAATAATAATAATAACAGAAGTAGAAATAATAATAAAAGAACAGAATAATAAAAATAATTAAAAATTAAAATGAAATTTACGATCACAAAATTTCAAGTTATCATGTGAGAAGATTATTATTTTTAAGTCATTATTTGTCTTAATTAATTTAAGTCATTAACCAGTTTACACCGATTTGAAACAATCACGAGACTTCTCTATAGGTCTCTGTCCCCAACCCCCTTCTCTCTCTCTCTCTCTCTCTCTCTCTCTCTCTCTCTCTCTCTCTATATATATATATATATATATATATATATATATAATATATATATATATATATAATTTTTTAACTTTCATTTCCAATTTTTCTAGCTGGCAAACAAAGTTTTGGAGCTCAACTGATTTTGAGATGAAAAAAACTCATCGTTTTTCTAAATATCGCCTCGTGTGTAATCTGATAGTCTCGTGATTGTTTCAAACTCGTTTAAACTGGTTAATGACTTAAATTAATTAAGACAATTCGTAAGAATTACGAGAATTTGAAATCAAGTTTTAACTTTATTGGCGATAAATTCCCAAATGTGACAACCTTCTGCATTATTTTCTAATAATCTTATTTTAATTAGTTGAAATTATCTCTGAACCAACAATCTTTATCGATTAAACAAACAATATTTCAACTTGTTTGATTTATTTTTAAAAAACGTTGCGCGAGTTAGACAATAACATTGTGATTTCCAAAGGAAATACTACAACAGCAGACAATAGATAATTCAAAAGCTATACTGTGAAAGCCGACTCAAAAATAAAATTACATTAGCAGATGGTAGATAATTCAAAAGCTATACTGTGAAAACCGACTCCAAAATAAAACAACATTAATAGAAGATAGATAATGGAAAAATTATACTGTGAAAGCTGACTCCATAATAAACTACATCAGCAGACGGTAGATAGTTCAAAAGCTATACTGTGAAAGCCGATTCCAAAATAAAACAACATTAATAGAAGATAGATAATGGAAAAATTATACTGTGAAAGCTGACTCTATAATAAACTACATCAGCAGATGGTAGATAATTCAAAAGCTATACTGTGAAAACCGACTCCAAAATAAAACAACATTAATAGAAGATAGATAATGGAAAAATTATACTGTGAAAGCTGACTCCATAATAAACTACATCAGCAGACGGTAGATAGTTCAAAAGCTATACTGTGAAAGCCGATTCCAAAATTTAAAAAAAAGGATAAATCGCCAGTTTATTTCCTACGCATTTTGAGGCTTCAACAATTTGTTGCCTTCAAATCTTTTCAAAAACTTCAAGCCAAAACAACATCATGTTCTCACACGTTAATAATTTAAGAAAAGTTTTAAGGTTATAAGTTTAAAGTTAAAGTATAAAGTTTTAAGTTTTAAAATTTAAAACAATATTTTTATTAGGTTAGAGCATAAAATATTTTTTATCAAAAGACTAATGATAAAAACAAAATCATAATAACAATAGTTGAAAGCGATATTATTAGAAAATAAATGTACAATGAATATCATAAAATAAAAAAAAAATCCCTTTATGTTCATTAAAATTAGGATAAATTGATTTAAATTTCCATAGGGATATCTATCAACGATTGGAGCATTTACGATTTTATTTCAACTTCTAGAAATCTGATTAGAAGAACTATTAATAAGTGGGTTTTTAAGTACTACTTTCTTAATTTTAAATGTTGTCCTGAATGACAAGTCTGGTGCCATTTCAGAAAATAGCACATATCAACTCAATGAGATCCCAAGTAAAATATAATTTTTAAATGAATAGTTTGGTATTTCCTTACTACAAACGCTTGGAAGAAAATTTGAAAAATTCCATAATTGTAAATTGTATTATTAAAAGGAAAGAAAAAGGAAATCTCCGACTCTGCTAGAAAAAGTTAATAGTTTAGGTAAAAGCTATGTTCAGACTATGTATCTGCTTCGACACTTAAACTAATTAAATAATATTCTTAAATCTCAGCATTTTTTTTTTTTTTTTGTAAATTATAGAGTGTTTTTTTTAATTAAAATGGGTGAATATTAAATCCAGCAATGAAAAAAACTCATTGATTTTTTTTATTGTATAGAAAGATATATCATCGAAACTCAGAGAAGACATAGAAAGATAAATAAATTATCGAAATTCAGAGAAGAAACCTCCAATATTTTGATGGCAAATAATCTCTTTGCAATAGCAAAAGTATGAATCCTATATATATATATATATATATATATATCTTTCAGTGGTCTCCCAGCATTTTTTCCTGCTAATTTTGGTGGTTCATTCTTTATTTTTTTTATATAGATTCATTTTATTTTTTCGTCATATGCTTTAAAAGTATTACTTCATTAAGTCAAATTATTTGTTTAAATTATTCATGATAAATATTAAATAATGCTTGGCTTTCTTTAATTGATTTCCATTATAACAAACTTACTGTTTATTTATTACTTACAAAATCAATAAATGGTCGTCTTTCAGAGTAATTGAAGCATCATATTCACCAATAAAAAAAATTGGTTATGTTATCTTCAAATTTTTTTTTAATATTATCACTTAAAACTTTCACTTAACAGGCTGTGGCCAAAAACTCCAAGCAAATAATTTAAAAGATTCTATTAAAATTTACTAAATATTTAATTTATTATTATTTTTTCATTAATTCATCATTATTATTTAATTATTGGTAGATTTCGCAACTTCGAAATACAAACTAGACATTTCGTGTAAAAATGTGTCACTTTAGTTTTGCATACTTCAAAAAGTATTGCCAGATAGGAAAAAAAATCAATTTGAAATGCGGCTTCTTAACATCTCAAAATAACGTTTCAAACGGGGGAACTTGATAGTTTTGATATTTAGGTCTGCTAACTACAACTCTCCAATTTAAAGCAAAACGAAAGGGGTTTTAAGAAGGACATTTTCATTTAGGAAATAAATGTGCCTTAATCAGATAACAAATAAATTATTGCCTCGTCTGCAAATTTTCAAGTCGAAGAAGCGAAAGCATGTCTTCCCCCTAGATTTCGGATTCAACCAGCATCGAAGTATTTTCCTCTGTGTATATACTAATTTTATACCTTACTTTTCACCCTTTTGGTTAGTCCCACGGGAGGGAGGGACACCTCGTCATTGAGGATGAAAAGTTTCCGGCATGTTGGTTGGTTCTCCCTTGTGGGTATAAGAAAAGATGTGGTGTTAGCTACCTCCTATCGATGACTTCCTTAGGGAAGTGTTGTATCGTGGCCGGTGATGGTCCTTAAGACTCAAACACAGTTCCCGCCAGTGTTGCTGTCGCGGAGGTCCGGTCATTCAAGTTTTTCCGTGTGCCTTTGGGCGGGTCGGAGTAGTCAGCCTATGATAACCCTTTTGATCAGACAGGCAGGTTCAGTTGATCTTAAAGGCTTAGTAATACAGCATCTGAAGAGATTCCTCCAAAGAAAAATACTATTGCCGTAGCATCTGTACAACACGTAATAAAAAGATTAAAAATGCTTGCTTTGAAGACGATCGACAAACAGTAAAAAAAAATTTTTTTAAGTGGTTATCAAAATTGCCTGCTTAAAATTCATGACAAAGAATCATTTTTAATTAACATCTTCCTCCAGAAAATGTACATCACGAATCTCACGATATTCACTTCACTTCACATGATTACAGACGGTTGAAAAAAAACAGTAGACTGAGTACACCTCTTCGTCAGTTCTTTCGAAAAACGTCAGTCACCGAAAGAGAAACATTTTTGGAGAAGACAAACACAAACAGTAGTTGAGTTTTATTGAATTCCTCGTCAGGTCATTCTGGTGGTGGGAATGGATCTCCAACAAGGAAAGGGAGGGGTAGAGGGTAGTGAGATGGATATCTGCGGACGCAGACCTTCCGGTAGTCGGTGGTATAAACCCGCGGAAGTCGTGGGTGGTTATGCGAAAGCAATCCGTAAATGAGCTACTTTGTTAGCTGACTATGACTGTCACCGTCGGCAAAATAAAAGCGACAGCTCGAAGACTCAATACCAAGGAAATCCCACTCATTGTGAAGAAAGCATGGAATTTATAACTGACAGCATGCAATGTAAAACTATTGAATGTGAATATATATTTAAAAGAAAATGATTTTTTTGAAGAGAATTAGATTAACGATAATCAAACTTTCTTTTTATGTAAAGAAAAAGTTGTTTGATACATCCTCAGGAGAAGCGATCACTAATGACTTTCGATACACAATAAATTTGAATTGTTTTTTGTCTGTACTAGGAATCTAATCTCGTAAATTCAAAATTTTCATTTTTATATATGCGACATATTTTCGATTTCATTTTGCAGGTCATTTACTTTTTAAAATTTTAATTCGTTTTAAATATTTTTTTTTTCTTAACTTCGTATGTTTCAAATTTGTAAGAACAGAATTTTATAATCGACTTGTCATTTATTTTCTCATTTATTGGGGTTTCGAACTTTTATGTAATTATTGGTTTTCGATAATGTTAGAATACTTTAACAATTTTACGATTCTTATCAATAAATACATTATTTATTTAAAAATGGATTTCACAAAAAGGGTGCCATCTAGAAATAAATTTGAACAATATTAATTTATAATCTTCGTAATAGAGGGCTAGAAAAAGAAAAATAATAAAAAGTAAAAAAAAAAAAAAAAAAACTAAATACAATTTCATTTGAGGAGTAAGTAATAAGTAGAAAATATTTTTGTACCGAAAACCAAGCAGCATTCTAATGAAATTGAGACATAATGTAATCATAAGAAGGAAATTCTTGCATATTCATTGAAAATAAAAATATTAGCTTTAGAATATTTTTACCACTTCTGTTTTTACGATCCTATTTTAATATCCATATATTTAATAAAAAATGAATGAATGTAAAACGATAATCTTTTTCAAATGATAACGAAAATATGATAATTTTTTAAAAAGTATTCTTACAATCGGATTATTATTAAAGCGAACTAGAAATGCTTGCGATTCTAATAGAATATTGTATTTTCTGATAGAATATAGTATCATAAATGATTACTCCGATCTCTCATGAGGCGTAAGGAAAAATTCGAACGACTGCTACGGTCTAAACGGGAAATATGGTTGTCCTAGGGGACAACACCGGCCACTGTGCAACCCTCCCCCTAGGAGGTACGTGCCATCATCGGTATGAAATAGAACATTAAACATGCACATTACGAGTGAATACAAACGCATTATGTGCGAATAAGAATATTTTAAAATTCCAAATTCTCAAATAGTGTTTTTTGCGATGAAAATGAATGCAATCCTTTAGGACAAGAATCTAGAATAACTATTCGAATCCGAAGCATCGTAGCATAATAAACTTGCAAGTTCTATTCATGAACTAATTATAATTTATAAAAATTTACTTTTAATTATGGCAATGACAACAGGCAAACAAAAAAAATATGTTTAATATCCTTTTGTTATGCTTGTATATAAGTTCACTAAATGAAACAAATAAAAGTATTTTTGTTAAATATATTTAAAAATACTTTTGAAAAGTTTATTAAAATGAGAGAAAGAAATGTATAAAAATAAGAATGGATTGAAAAGATTTTTTTTTAAATTTTAAAACGGTTAAAAAATTATATTTAAATGATAATATGTTCAGATATTGTTGAAGTAAAATGATATCAGCTCAATTACTTTTTAATAAAACTTTTGAAATTTTTTCGCATCTATTTTCTATGAAGTAATAGCCCCCACCCCCACTCCGATTTGATAGCTGCGGGTCTAGTAATCGACCTCGTAGAGCATTTTTCACTATTTTTGATCACGGCTGTAGCCTGAAGCAATTCACAGGTAGTGGGTCAGCCTACTTCAATCGTTTTCATCACTGAATGGATTTATATCAGTTCTTTCATTTATTTGCAATTAAAAATGATTTTCCTGAATCAATGAGAGTAGGCCAAGATTCATATGTTCGCCATGATCTGACGATCGCCAGAACTTCATCACGACACATAAACAATTTGGAAATGAAGGCTATTTAAATATTTTTTAAGCTTTTGATGTATTTAAATGGCAATAAGAAAAATAAAAAATTCGGAGACCTCCAGAAGAAGAAAGTAAAAATATTTTGCATGCCTGTTATCAGTCCTACCGATACTGTATTTTTACAGACAATCGGTGGCGTCTAACGCATGCATGAGCAACAAAGATCTTTCTCATTAAAGGTCCTAAGAGTGTTAGTGGGAAAGAACTGTGGCAAAAATTAATTTTAACGGATTTAATATGTCATTTGTATATGGCAAAATAATATCCATAAATAGAAATAGAAATCTTTAAAAATTTTTAATTAATCAGTCGCATATTTTGCTTTCCAAAATTTTTAATTAATCGTGTTTCGAATTCACTTAAGGCAAAAGAATATCATTAATATTTTTTAAAAAAATTGATAGTCCGCATGAAAATTTCTCATATTTTACCTTTCCAGTCTCAAAATGACTTACTCTTTTGTAGCGATTTTGAAATCAAATGCTCATTTAATTATACACACAAAATAACAGAAATAATACTTTGATATGAATATAATTACAAAAACCTGCTTGTATGCCATATTTGCTATCAGAACGGAATCATGAACTTTCTTGCATTATCATTTTCGACAATTAATAATGAAATATTGTTATATTTGCAAAACTTCATAAGTAATATGATTCACATTGCTTCATTTTATAAAACAGCTAAAAAAAAATCAGCGAGAATGGTTTCGACACACTTTCTCGCGTACTCTCTAATAAAGGCGAATGTGTGTTTTACACGCGTTTTTTTCCCCGCAAATTGAAACCAAAATCTGACATAGAACCACCATTGCAGTCACAAAATCACGTACCACATTTGGTATATTGAAGTCATTACATTTTTGAGTTATCGTGTTGACATGCTTCTCAAAATAAAGACCGGCAGACATTCAATCCCTTGTTGGATTTAGCTCAAAACCTGATAGGTGTTGAACGATAGATGTTAAACTTGTGTAGCGAATTTTGTCTACCTAGCTCTGTTTGTTTTGTACATATCTTATTAAATTGTATTCCATCTGCCAGACAACTTTCCTGGAATAGATTTTGCTTAAAATTTGAAAGAGATCTACACATTTGGTGTGAAGACCATGTATCAAATTTCATCCATCTAGCTCAAAAGGTTTTTGAGTTTGGGGGATCAAAGGGTCTTGATCTTTGCAGAAGACGGACTGGCATTTTCCAAAAATGCGTTTCTCCAACTCAGGGAGGTCTGAAACGGGGAGATTCGCCCAAATCTCGACTTCGAATCTTTTAATGATTGCTGTGCTTTCGCTCTGCTTATTATACTGGAAAAATGAAGAGTCTGGTGGAAGTATATAAAATGATGTTAATGTATTTATGCGATGGCAATGGGACCCTTTTTTCTAGGAAAACAGAATATTTTATTATTAATATTCATTCTCAAGTTATAAGCAGACAGCAATGACTGCAGAACAGTCATGTTCACCTATGCTCCTGAGTCTGAAAACATGCGACTCAACAGCAGTTTCGAAAACGTGTTTTAGCAATTCACATGAGTGTCCTTAAATTCGCTTATGTCCATTCATCATAATGTCTTTTTTATTTTAATTCTAACTTATATTTTATACGTATATGTTTTAGCCTAGTCTTTAGCAAACTATACTGAAAAAAAAATATTAAAATGTCCAGTCTGCTTATACTTTATTCATCGTTGTAGGTTCTGTATTGAAAACTTTTGACAACAGAAATAATATGAAAAACTACTGCAGGTATCAATTTTTTAAGGAAGAATAAAAATAAATAATCGATATTATTTTTTTTTTTCAGAATAAGGGTGTTTCCGATAAATATTTCACTAAATAAATGAACAAAAATATAAGTGCCAACAATTTTCTCCTTATTGTTTCGTTTATCAGATTTTGTGCAGGCACAAAAACTTATTTCAGGATAAAATCATGCAATCTCAATCATTCAAATTGCTCATTAATTACAAAAGCCGAATCAACTTTTGCGTAAAATCACGAAATCGGGACATTGCTATACAAAATGGAAACCCAAAAGTGTTTCTTTTTTAATTATGAAAAAGCACGGAATCTTAGAGCATCCATCGACCTTGAACCGTTAAAATCCAATTCGAAGTGTGATTCCAAAACAAACCGAACTCGAACATCGTCACGCAAGGCGGGGGTGGTGGAGACGAAATCGGGAAGGAGACGTGACTGCTATCACCTGTTGGAGTGAAAACAATGGGAGGAGCTACGAGGGGGTGGACTGCTGTTTCGGTCACGATTTCACGGAGAGCAGGTGTTCCGCTCATTACCCGCCATTAAGAAAGATCTCATTTTCTTCTGAAAAGGTTATGGGAATTAGAGGGGGGGGGGGATTATCGTTTGTTCTTCCCTGGTTGAAACCAGTTCTAGGTTCAGGTTGGCAGCCGGTGAAGATGCATACCACCCATCTCGTGAAAAGGGTGAATTGAAAATTATCTCGAGGGTATGCAAGAGCATCTGAATAAGGTGGATAATTTTTTTCTAAAAAATATCATCACTGTTATTTCAGATAATAAGCGACAGTCAGATTGGATCCTGTTGCTAATGTAGCCATGCAAATGCCATCGAAGCTCGTTTGTTCAAAGAGATTCGAAATGTGTTACAGTTTAGGAGCAAAGCATAGAGAAGAGAATTCTTGTATTTTCTAATATAAGGCTTCTTAAGCATTAGATTTCGATCCTCCAATGCAATTAGCTAAAATTATTTAGGTGCTCGCATGTATTTTAATCATTGGCATCTATTGGTAAGCATGCTGAGTATCTATATAAAGGACAATGGTTTTGGGTTTTAACCAATTTATTATTACTTTATTGTTATCACTTTGAAAGTTTCCCATTTAGTATTATTGAGTTATTCAATGCATAAAGACCTCAATCAGGGAACTCTCCAAATTGCATTTTCGACATTCAGTGCTTTTTTTGTTTTTCGTTTGATTTGAAAGAGTCTGCTGCCGAAGCCCATCAGACACTTTTAGAAACTTATGGTGATGCTATTCCGTCATATGCCGATTGTCGGTTTTGGTTTCAACCATTCAAGAGTGGTGATTTCTATGTCAATGACAAAGAACGGCCTGGAGGTCCAAAAAAATTCGAAGACAATCAATTGTAAGACTTATGGGACGAAAATTGAAAAAAGTTGAAGAAAATGGTGGAAAATAATTTGATTGATTTATATTGTACCCATTTTTCTCAATAAATGCTTTTTTTAAAGCGAAAAAATGATCAAAATACATGCAAGCACCTAACATATTAAAGAGACAGAAGTTCAGGATTTTTCGAAATTCACAGTATTCACGCAATCTCACAAGCCACGAAACATTTCTCCTTTCAGCTGTTTTCACATTTGGAAGCAAAAATAATGAAGAAAATTATCTTGATTAATTATTTATTTCATTAACTCTCCGTGGCACAGGGATTCTTCCTTATTAATTCAAATTTTTAAATGATTTCTCCGTTCTTCATTTATACAATTAAAACCAATCGGTGTTTTAATTGTATAAATGAAGGATCCCATTATTCTCTGCCAAATCTAAAAAAAATTATTGCATCCGTCCAAGGAAGGAATAAGATTTGATGCATTAAATTAAAATTGTGCTTGCGTGTGTGTGTAGCATATTTTAGTAGTGGCGTGGCAGAATAGAAGAAACTTTTGCAATTTTAAAACTGCGATTTATTTCACCACGGGATACATAATTTAAATACAAAGAATAAGTGGTAAGAAATACGTCATCTACATTTCGGCACAAGACCTGAAGGGATCAAAATTTTTCTCTTCAGCAGTTTTACTGTGAGAGTTTGATGGGGATTTCTTTGACGTGTAGTCTTAGGAAAGGGAAATATGCGTATCTTTAAAATAATGTTGTAAGCATTAGAGATTTTTACCCCTTCACTCTGAAAGTAAGAAAATGCTTATTAAAGCAGTTTCACAGAGCGCGTGTAGTATTAATTAAATAAAAAGTGTGAATTGAATCAGGAAATAAGGGAACATTTTAGAATGAAATTAATATGGGCTAAATCAAAAAAATTAGAAAATTAATTAGGATTTAAATTAGATAAAAAGATATCATGATACACACATATTCGTGTGTGTGTGTGTGTGTGTGTGTGTGTGTGTGTGTGTGTGTGTGTGTGTGTGTGTGTGTGTGTGTGTGTGTGTGTGTGTGTGTGTGTGTGTGTGTGTGTGTTTTCAAACAAACTGGAACGCATAAGCTTTCTTTAAGAAATGTAACTAAATATATAAACTATTTATAAAGTGCGTATGAAATCTAATTTGAGATATCAGATGATTTGTAACGCATTTTCAGGGTTCATTTTAAATTTACACACATGCCACTGGGTCTTCCAGATTGCAATTCCTTTAGACATCGATTCCATAACGTTAACTTTTTTTCGTTTAGTTCTAAATATCCTGGTCTTATTTAATTCATTTTACTACCGCAAATCATATAATGGTTAAATGCATCGCAGTTAGGCTACTTATCAAGAAGAAAATTCACAATATCGTGGGATTCATACATCACAATGGCAGCCTCTTCCTAGAGGCAAATCTCCGCTTCCTCAATAAATTTATAATATTGTATCCTGTCAGAAGATTACTTAAATTTATCAATCCAAGAATTTCGAGCCAAAACTTCTTAATGTCTTTTCTGGAAAGGGAAACTCGTACTGAAAAAAAGTGAATGAAGCTTAAACTATTGCTTTAACCTGAGCCAAATGTAACTCCTGAGTATTCAAGAAAGACTTTTCAAGTATTTCAGAATAGAAGTAATGTTCATAGGCTAGGTACTGTATGCTATACAATGCAGATCACTGGAACTAGAGCTATCAAATTTGTCACGTAATTACTTCGTGAGTAGTAGTAGTGAGTAGTGAGTAGCAGCTCATTGAGCACAGCATTTTCACGGCTTTCAAAATTTTATATTTTCCCTCGATAATTTCAGAACAAATGACGGCACAAAAGCCATTTCAAATCCAAAGCCACATCAATTTTTTTTTAAATCATTTTTCAGTAATATTCAGTTTTTTCTGTTCATGCTTCCGTACAATATTTTTCTAAATTTTAAATATATTTTTATTTAAAAATAATTTATATACAAGCGCATTGCAATGGTACCAAATACATTTTTAGAGTGCATGTTAATTTTAATAAAATTAAAATTGTAGTGCTTACATTAACTCTACTACCTTCTTTTTTGATACAACAGGTGGCGTAACCTTATTAACATGAAGGTATATTTCCAATGATCTTTCTTGGGAGTCATTATTAGATTGTATTCTAGTGAGTGTTGTGTATTTTTAAGTGTTTGTGTTTGTTTTGTCTTGTGAAATGTGGAAATTGGAAAATAATTAAATAACTGTTCCTGAAACTTGCCTATTATTTCCATCTACCTCATAATGAAGTTATAAAGAGTTTCGCCCCTCTACAGAGTAAATTTTAAAATAATAATATAAATACAGATATTTAAAATAATAATATAAATACAGATATTTAAAATAATAATATAAATACAGATATTAAGTAAATATAAAAATAACAGAAAGACAAATGAAACCTAAATCCTTATGACACTACAAACTCAATCTGTCTCTCTTTTTAAAGTGTCATCCTTCTGTTTGATTAGAAATCACATATCTAGCATTTAATATCACACACGTAAAGTATCTAGTTATGTGTGGCATGCTGAATTGTCTATACTCGCTAAAACTCCTATAACTCAAGTTTTGAATCTAAGACTCTTCTCATTCGAGATTCTTACCCCCTAATCACCAAGGCTGGTTTAATAAATACGTAAATTAGACAATTCCCTAAAAGTCCGAATTAAACAAAAAAAATGCGATTTCTTAGGATAATTTTTGTGCTTTCATTGCATTATAAACGCCAAATTCAAATTTATTCAAATTTAAATGAAGTGCTGTTTAAATTTTGGGACAAAAATTCCACTAACATTCCCAATTTGCAAGTTTTTATATCACATTATTTTATAATTTTAAAAAATAGGATGTTTTATAATTTAAAAAAGTTAAACCGCACATTTGAATAGGGGGGGGAGGATGTAGCAGGCCTCCACGCGGTGCACCCTGGTTAACATTAAATCTGCTACGGCTTTGCTTCCTTTCTTGTGTCTCAGATCGGAGGCTAGAGATCTAATGGCGTCACAGCCAATCTTCTGGGCATTTGTGATAAATAACATTTGAATAATATTTAAATTATGTGCAAGATTTATAATTTTTTATACTTTATATTATTTTGTACATTTTATATGTTATACTTTTTATTATTTATATGAGTCCTGAAATTTTTATTGGCTAGAGGCCCTTGGAAAGCTTAATCCAGCACTTAAAGCTACCGTCGCCTCTACAACCACACAAAATAAGAAAAGGAAAATTTAAAGTGAAAACGATAATTTTTTCGATTGAATAATACATGCATTTATAAGAAAGGAATAAAACGTGAATCGGAGAAATCATTTCAAGGTCCGAATTCAAAAACCGACGCTTCGCGATTATACTTTTAAATTTCAGAAATACATCAAGTTCCGAACGTGTTGCTCCCAAAGCGTGTCACCGCTCGGAATCTCCGACGTAAGAGCGACATTCGAATTTTCCCATCGAAACCGTGCTGCCGATGGTCCCACGGGAAAGTCTCTTTCACTTTAACCTGCCGCTCAAATAGATCGAAGGTTGCGCTTCGAATAAAGTGATGAATCAGATCCGACAATTCGTCCTTTTGAAGCACAATACGCCATTAAGACGATGCCTTTTAATTATAGAATACCAATAATAGTGACCGAGTGGTAATTATACCATCGAAAAATAGGCTGGATTTAAATGGCGGCTCCGGGCAACAAAATCAATGAGTCCCTCGACGAAACGGCGCTCCGTCATTAAAGTAAATATCCATTCAGCCTGTTTAGAATAAATATCTATTTAGAGCTTTTTATTTCTACTTTGCATCGAGATGTTTGAAAGTAATCTGGGTAGAAAGCCGAAAATAAATGCAGATGACCGTGTTTTCGTCCCAGTAAGGTGCTCTAAAAATACTCGAAATGGGAAACCGGAAAAATCAAAAAACATATTTTAATTGAATTGTTAACCAGAGAATAAGGACAAATTCTCATTTCAATAAATATCAGTTGTAAACAAATGGTTAAAAAGGTGATTACTTTCATAACTGCACATATGGTTAGCAGCTATTTGATATCGAAATTTCAAGAAAATTAGTCCGAAATTCGTACTTTGCAAATAAATATCTTGAAATAACTTTTGAATATAAACGGAAAAGAGGATAATTTGGTTAATTTAAAATTTAAATTAGAAAAAAATAAAAAAACGATGGACTCGGAATATAGGGCACAAAACATGGATCGCACCTTCACACTGAGAAACCTTATTAAATAAAAAGAAACCATTCCGCCCAACAACCGAAGAAAAACAAAACACAAGCATATTCATTATATCCAGCGATAAATATTTTGAGATCAACAATAGCTAAATCTATTAAAGTTTTTAATTTGAATCTCACGAAAAAATTCTATTTTTCAGGCACTTTTATTCACTGTGAATTTGAGTAAAGTTGAGATCTTTTAATCCATTTTTCAGACATTTTCTGATACCCGTGAGCTGCAGGTGTCGCGCTTTTCTTGTACCCCTTCATTAGGCCTTTTATTTTTCGTACCCTTTATCAAACACTCCCTTCCTCAACCAATCCACCATGCAAAGAATTTTTAATAACGATAAAAACTACGTTAAGTTAAAAATCAAATGAAACGAATTAATTAATATCATTTCCAGGATTCATTTTTGATTTTACATTTTATTCAGTTTTTATAATAGTAATAATTAACGCCTATTCAAGTAAAAATATCATTGCAATAATTCCATATTAACTTACAATCAAAGTTAATAATAATATTATGTTAATGAATTACAGTACACTCCCGATTATCCGGTTCGCAACTACCCGGCTTCCGTACTATCCGGCCTAGTTTTCTTTTATCGTAATTAAATGAGGAAGGCAAGTTATTGCCTTCCTCATTCACTAACATTGCCAATGCATTGGAAGCGGGTGTCTCCTATGAGCTAAAATGGTGAAACAGTCGTCTATTAAGGACTTTTTCAAAAAATGTTGACTCTTATCCTAGGATTACTTTTCATATCTGTGTAAAAAAATCATTTATCAATAAAAAATAAAATCAGCTTAAGTCAATTTTCTTGAGAATTAGGCCTATGATTATGTTAATGCTTTGTTTATGTTTCCTGCGTTTAAGTTAGACATTACAGAATTTATGTTAAAATGAGAACAGTTTATATTCTTTAACTTATTTTTTCACTAATAAATTCTTGAAACGTGCAGTGTAGTATATATGTGGATGTGATGGGTTCGAATGCATCAGTCCACTTGGATTAGCTTAATCGTTTTATTACTTGATTAAAAAAGGATGATTATGATGATTTTTACAAGTGAGAATTCAATGATAAAGAAGGCATTTATAATACATGAAGGTGGAGAGTTGATGTTCAAAGGATCTTTCCCACCTACGCGTGGTGCATTGGCCATTTGCAAATGGTGTCTCTCCTCTGCTGAAGTCTGATCTCTGCCCTCTGGCTGCTGGCTATCATCGGAAATATGCATAGCACCCTCCCTCTCATGGAGTTAACTTACCACATATCTAAACATATATGAACCACCAATACTTTTAACTCGATACGTTACCGGCAACAGCTTCTGTGATTCATCGGTCCATGGCCACATTCATATTTTACGAGATTAGTACTCAATAAGAAGTGAGAAAATATAGATTATAACAGTGAGATTTTGCATAAAAACTTTGTCATCTGGTATTGATGGGCCAAGAAATGAATTCATAGAACTCCGCGTATTCGTGTTTTTTTGTTATCCGGTCCGCCCTCTCGCCACATTAGGCCAGAGTATAGTGTATTCAAATAAAAGGCTTTTATACAATCCTCTAACTCATTTTACGGAGCTGAGTTTTGTAAAGTCAATGACAAAACCAGGTATCTCTTGCCTGAAGCAGCGATATTTGGTATTAATGTGCGCATAAGATGGGATATCACCAACTTTCTGTAATGTGTAAACTATTAAATATTTTGCTACTTTCACATTGAATTCTTGAAATTATTGTTTCACTACAACCGAGTAGGCTTTTCGCTTTCACGTTTCGTTATGAGACAAATTTCCATAACTTTCATTTTCATTTTTATCCTATATGTTTTATGCTTTTGCCATTATCAACTGGTTCGTAGTATACACGCAAAAGTACGCATGCCATAGCTTACTTCCAAACTTGGAAAGGATTTCATAAGCAAATGTTTGAGTATTTTAAACTCGCTGATAAATTTTTACTAAATACAGAAATTCCAGTTTCACCAAATTTTCAATTATTTCCAACTGCATTCATGATTGTGTATAATTATGATTATTTAAAGCCATGCAACTGAATTTTCATTAAAATTTTCTCACGTGTTGTTTGACGGGCCCCAAAGAAACTGGTTGTGACCCATGAATTTTGCACCCTTTCTGTAAGGGAGACCGAGACTATTGTAACAAGCAATTTACACAAAGTTTTAGAATTTTTTAATCAAATTTTCTTTAAATCTGATTTTTATGACAGGCCCTATGACATCAGCATAATCAATGCCCAACTGAAATGTACTGAGAGATTATAAACATGTACTCCACTTTAGCTAATTATTGAAAAACACATATTCCGTAAAATTTCGTTTAAGATAAGTTTGATTTCTTCAAAAATATGTTGGTTTCTTTATTTTGATTCGGTATTAACTTTGAAAAATTACTTTCATTTTTTTTCTAATAGCAAAATTGCCTTATTAATCAACAAAAAATGTCTGAAACGCGATGGGGCAAATTGTAATTTATTACAACTTGCAAGATTTATTTTGATTTATGTTTGATTCATATAGTTCGACTATTTGCTAAAAATATTAGAGATCTCATAAACAAGATCTCTTCATAAGGATCCATTTCGAGACGGATCGAACAAAGGATTAAAATTTTTAAAAAAAATCTCCGCTCCTAACTGATTTACCTGAAAAATAAGAAATGGAAAAAGATCTTGGTGAATAATTGATAAGAAATGAAAACAAGAAAAATGGATACGGGAAAATGAAAAGCTTACGAAAGATTCCAAAAGTGAAAATAAGGGGGGGAAATGATAAAGAAGAGGATTTTGAGTTAACACACAGATTTTGAAAGAAAAAAAAATGGTTTTACTCTAGCTCTCCAAAATGTGTATAACAGCACTAATGATATATTATAGCATTTTAAACTGTGTTCAGATGACAAGAATATTGCTTGAGCTAGCACTCCCTCTTTAAGCTTCCATGGCGCGCCATCCAAAATACATTTGACCCAAACAGATTTAGCCTACTTTGGTAAAATCGTCTTTCGAATAGGAACAGTCCGACCTTGAAATCCAGGCATGGTTCACAATTTCCATGAAAGAAATTGGGCTCAATGTTTCATTTTCAAAATGTGTTTGATAGTAAGCAGCCTATCGTTTACTTGCGTTAACTACAATTCTCATGCTGACTGACTTTTATACTAACTGTTTAAAAAAATTTATTTTTTTATTTTACTATGCATCACTTGACAACAATTATTATTACTTTTCCAAGTGATAATAATTACCAAATATATTGTAAATTTTAATAAAGAAAATAACACTAAAGAGAAAATTATTTTAAATATTGTTGTTTTTATTTTACAACTTGACCTGCATAAGCTGTAACAACAATCGACAAGATTTTAAAAAATATTTCTGGTGCTAAAATCAACAAAATCATTTAATGTATTTTTATTCATGTTATTAATGAATAATTGTTACTAAAATAGTAGTTATAATCAAGGAATCGGCAATAAATTTAAATATAGTAGAATTTTTCTCAAAATTGTAATAACTAGCGCCGGTCTGGCGTTCTGTAAGTAGAGACGAGACATGAAAATTCATCAGATGGCTCGATTCTTGGATTTTTCACAGGAAAAGATCGTCGACAGAATATCAGAATTTTGCCAAGTCACTCACCTGATGACATGAAATGGGGCGGAATTTGCTGAAACAGTGACCGACGACCTCCCTCAAGATTCATTTCAATCCAACCTACATTTCAAGACGATTCCGAATTAAAATAGAACGTTTAGAACAAGAAACCAAACGATTTTCAAATCGGTAAGCCCACTTTATTGTTGCCTTAGGCAATAAAAAGTCGGCACACCCGGGCAATTGTCTGCAAAAATGGCACTTTTATACCGAAACAAAATCATCACGACTGTAAACACGTCGATTATGAGTGTGAACAGAAAACTGAAGTGAAAAAAAGAAAATCGTCTGCGAGAAAAAAGATTTCTTTTCGGAATGGAGGTCAAGGTTGTTTGAAATAAAAGAGATCTGGGGGAAATTATAGTCATTTAAATATCAGAAATGAAAAACACTTTTTTGTTTTACTTTTTTTAGTTATTTCTGTACATAGAAGTTTTGATACGATGAATTGGTTTCTTTCAATTAAGCTTTTCTGCTTAAAAGGTTTGGAAAATCAAACTTTCATCTCCTAAATTATATGGAATATAAATAAAAAAAATAACGAAATCAACCTGAATCAAGAATACTTGATATATCAAAACAGAATAACAGTGAACATAATTATCTGCTGATGACCGATGTGTTTTATTTGCAATTGATTTTTTTGATAATTTTTTGTCGATTAAAAGTATCTATAAAATATTGCAATAATCAAAAATGGTAACCGCAGGATTTTAATAAATTTCGATGCTTCCTATTTTAGAATTGTTTTAAAAATGGCAGTTATGAAGACATGGAATTTATACAAATATGTCATTTAATTTAATAGGTCATATAATAATTGCTGAAAAGAAAATAATTTCAGTGAGTTTCCAATAAAAATGCATATTTGTATCATCGTTTTTCTATGAACCTTTAAATGAGTGCGTCCGGCTAACGCATCAGAGATACAAGGAAAATCTAGAGTAGCTCGTTTTCATTAGCACCACTCAACACAAAAGCACTCAAAAAGTAACATTATCAACACTCAAGATACATAGACAGCATTTGGCAGTTGACCTTAATATAATGAACGCTTAATCATCTGAAAAACATCAGATAGAGAACTGTCGGATTAATGGTAATGTCGGATGAGTAAAGGTTCATTTGAAAAAAAAAATCATATTTTGATAGCAAAACCTAGCATGCAATTTGCAAAATTAAATAGAAAATTATTCAATTTATAATAAATGTAATTCAAAATGTTGAGCTCTGTTTCTGTTACTGAATATTCTCCACTAGTCGAACTGAAAATGCCGGATTTAAAAGAAGAGACAAATTGTTAGAGAGAAAAGTTTTTGTTGGATCTTTAAAAAGATGTAGGTTTGTTAAAAGTAAGACTGGTGTTGATCATGCGTTTTGTTTAGAAAAGTGCGTGTCATTATATTTGCCATACTGCGTGCAACTAAAAAAATTGCATAACATTTTACTCTTTCAAATTTGCAAACGGCATTTCATGACATTCTGTATAAAAATATTCGGAATTTTTATGTATAATTTTTTGTTGTTGTTAATTTAGCAATCTTTTCTTATTTATTTATAGTAAGAAAAAAAAGGCATTTTTAAGAGATTCATCATCTTAATTTTCCTTCTTTCATGAAGATTAGGAAACACAAAATAAAATTTTACAAGATAATAATTAATTCATCCAGAATTTTATGTACAGGGTGGTTATAATTAACCTATAAACAGCATCGTACAACTCAAACGGGTGAACGGATTGCAACGAAATTAGACATATAGACTGTATACGAGATGCGTTCATGGAATTTCGAAAAAAAACTTTTAGTTCCAAAATGTTCGCCAAAGGGAATCTTTTCCGTAAAAACATTAATTTTAACACAATTAACGACCAAAACGGAATACAGAAACAATTTTAGCATTTATTGACTAGTTTCTGATCACCTTGTCATCGAACCACATTAAGTAAAGATAAGGAAAAAATAACAGTACTCTGTTTGAGAGGGGAAAAAAACAGTTCAGTTTGCAAAAACAAGAACTGATTAGGACGAAATTGCACAAGAGATGCAGTTGTTAATCGTGTCCAGGATGATGTAGGGAAAGGTGCTCCATGTGACCACCCTCATTCACCTGCAAAATTTCAAGTCGATGGACAGTGTGTTCAACAGCATCTCTTAACTGATCAGTTGTGAAGCTTCGCACATGAAATTCTTTAATTCATTCAATGTCGCAGCACCGTCGCAGCAAGATACCGACATCATTACAGCCGGAAACATCGACATAAAACATGATGACTCCAAACGTTTCTTACCCTAACCTGTTTTGCATAAAGCTTCCTCTTCTTCGCCAACATGCAAATCTCGACATTTTTTTTTTCCTAGAATTGACCGCTTTCCCCGATTTTACATTTTATGACTCATAATTCTTGTTCTGGATTGTTAATATTGTTTCTATATTCTGTTTTGTTTGTTTAATTTGTTAAATTTAACGTTTTTCTGGAAAAAGGGCCCTTTGGTGGACACTTTGAAACTTTTTTTTTTTATTCCGTGAGGGCATCTTGTGTATAACCTATATACCAAATTTCGCTACAATCCGTTCATTCGTTTGTGTTGTAGGGTGCTGTTTGTAGGAGAAGTTTAATTATAACCATCCTGTACCTATTTTTGTAAATTTATCCTTCCTTTCTTATTCATTTGTTGTAAGAAAAGTTTTCTAAGAGATCCATCATCTTACTTTTCCTTCTTTCATAAGGATTAGGAAACGCAAAATAAAAATTTAGTCTATAATAATTTCGGTAATGAAAACCATGTATAAAAATATGCAGAAGATTCAATTATTATTTAATTTTTCTGCTAATTAATAATTTTCAGATTATGTAATTTTAATTTTTAAATGGTGGAAAACTAATTTTTGTTTTATGATATATTTTTAGAAGATACAGACGGTT
Source organism: Argiope bruennichi (assembly GCF_947563725.1). Classification (NCBI taxonomy): domain Eukaryota; kingdom Metazoa; phylum Arthropoda; class Arachnida; order Araneae; family Araneidae; genus Argiope; species Argiope bruennichi. The sequence goes on along the minus strand of NC_079158.1, from coordinate 127,851,334 downwards.
AATCAGAAAATCAAAATTCTAATTAAAATTTTTAGAGAATCCTTCTAAGAAAGCTTTAAGTCTGACGGTCTGTCCTGTAGAAGAGCAACACCACTATGCACGCATACATAATACATAATATTTACATAGAATACATAACATTTCCTAAAACAGGGAATAAAAAATAGTGTTTTGTATATAGAGAGAAAGTATACTTTAAACCCTTCAAAATATAAATTTTTGAATCTGACATCCATTCAAAATCCCAAATCGCTATTAGTTTACACTACTGTCGCTTCCTAACTAGAAATGCCCCGAAAATTACTTAAGCACAAAATTTTCGCATGTTTATTTTAAAAACGGCCTCCCCCTCGACGGATTCAAGGAGTCATCCCATCTGCAGGTCGCTTTCCATAATGCCACCCAAGAAGCTTCAGAAACGCCAAACATTTCGAAAAGAAACGGGCAAGAAGTGGAGCATTGGCAAAGTTAATTCACCCCTTAGGAATCCCTCGATCTAAGTGCGGTTTAATGTGATTTGAGATCTGTCTTCAGTAATTAACTTTGACCTTGTGATAAGAAAGGAAGAACGGACGGAAGAGGCAGAAGAAATAGATTTGGCTTGTTTTTGAATGCGGTTCTCTTTTCCTACACAAACAATTATGTATTCCATCAGTTCGTTTCCTGTTTTGAATAGTTGATTTGAAGAAAGGAAAGAATGGAACCGTGAGATTATTTTAATAGTATTTCTTACAACTCTGGATCACTGAACGAGATATATCAATACAGTCTGCTCAAGTAAATTATAAAAAGAATGAGTTGCAGTATATCAATAATTGAAATCAGCAACTTCGAAGTTACCGTTCCGATTCTTTTAAAAAATTTGATTTGCCACTAATTGGATGGAAGAAAATTAGAGATTTCAAAAACTAGTAACTCATACTTTAGACAAAAATGATTAAATTATCTGAACTTCAATGCTAAAAAACGGATATGATGCCAAACAGTGAATATCTAAATCACGGATGTGAATCAAACCGTGAATAATCAAATAACTGTTATTCTCTCATTGACCATAAAAGATTCTCAATTAATGGATGTGGGTAAACATAGGAGGACAAAGTAAGATATGTATGTTTGAGAAAACATTAGGATTAAACTTTCCAAAATATGACAAAGCAAAAAAAAATCTGTGCATATCTCAATCTGTGCGTATCTCAACATATCTGTGCGTATCTCAACATATCTGTGCGTATCTCAATCGCACAGATATGTGCAGATTCTAAGGGCACATCTCCGTTACAAATTCAAATTTAAAACAAATGGCAAAATACAGATGCGTCATAAATTCAAAAAAACTTCAAAAATTCAAAATAAAAAAAAAATAATGGCAGAGAAAAATCACGGTTTGAGAGAATATAATCAGACGGAATTGTATTTTCCCCCCAGGTAACGCTCACATGTCATACTGAGAAGTTTTATGCATATCAGACAAATACAAACAATAGAACAGATAACATCAAATGACTGCATTTACTTTAAAGCAATAGACGTTCAGCATGACTCCTTAGTTCCATTAGACAAGGAATAATTATTACTACTTGTAAAGCATTCATTATTAATATCAGGCAAGTGCGCCACTGTGCTTATTACAGCTTCGACATCCTGTTGACATTAACGCCACCGGCGGTCGACTTTTACGGTAACTTTTATTTCCACCAGAGTAGTTGGAGAGTTTCAATACACACGGTATTTTAAGTATAGACAACCAAATGTATCCCCACAGTCAAAATTTTGCCGAGGTAAATGAGAGGACCATCTAAATTTACAACTTCTACTTTTATTTGATTTTCAGAGAAAATGTCCAGCAAAAACATCTTTATTTCACGTACAAATTGGGTTGAGACAACATTCTGCTTGAAGGTGAAGCCAGATAACACATGTCTTTCCTGCAATAAAAATAAAACGTGACTACGCAAAAATGTAACGTACCGTTCCACAATCATTGTACAAGATTCCCAGCCGGATACAGGACAACGAAAAGTAAAAGGCCCAGAATGAAAGACCCGGTGAAACCACATCTAACTGTTACATCAAGAGAATGCCGCGGCTTGGTCATTTACTTACATGGCTTTACGACGCCCAGATACGGTTGTTTTGCATACTGATGTCACCATGCAGTGGAAAGTAGACTTCACCCGCCTATCGATGTTTAATAACAACCGTGGATATCATTCCTTTTGTACCGTCGCTCATGTAGCAAAGTTTAGCTTTTTCATCTGCATCTTCCGGTAATAAAATGGAGATGAATCTGGGATCCCCGTTATTTTCCCAACTTCAGGAGCGCTACTTGATGTCTCGGCCGCCAATTATCTCAGGACACTTTTTACGGCATGGACGTAGTTCACATTCAAGGATAATTTATCATTTAGGGAACTATATTCCAGACTTTCCATTTCCGCAAAACATAACTCTAAATTCATTATCCCATTCAAGGGAATGGGAATTTTTAGCGCCTTCTGTCTCTTCTCCGTACGAAATTTTCGTAATGAATGATAGTGGATTCTACATTATTATAGAAAGGTTTAATCACCTTGCAATCTTATGGATTCGTCATTCCTGCCATTCCGTCTTTCCAACCAGGTATTTTATTGCTAGTCGGATTGACATAACGAATCATATTGGCATGTGAGCGTCATCTTTCGGTAACATTCGGAAATATTCCATTTTTTATATACACAAAAAAAAGTCCAATATCCCTGTGATCAGATTTGAGCAAATCGAAATTTTTTTCTGAGCATTACTTTTTTTTATGAATTTTTGAATTTAGCATTAATTTATGGCGCGCCCTATAAAAACAATTAAAGGAATGAAACATAAGACAAAAAATTAACAATGCAAGACTGATGATAACTAAAGGAAATAGACGTAATACGAAGACGTAACGACGAAGTAATACGAATTTCGATTAAGAAAATGTCTCATGTTATGCGTATAAATAAATAGCTGATATCTAAAAAAGAAAAACTATATTTAATTTTTGAAAACTAATTTTAAATGAAACCCCCTTCCCGTTTACTGATATATCTTTAAAGTAACAACAATTTTGGATAAACCTGTACAAACTAAATTTCTGACTCTTGGAAATTTCATTTATCTCACTGGTTGCGTTCACACACTCAGGGCCAGACAAATGATCAACGCATCCGTGGAGTTGATCCCAAATTTGATATAGCTTACAATTCTAATTTTTCTCTATTCAGTTCGTTCCGCTTTAAATTACTAGGTTGACATGCATTTTGACAGGCTGAAAACTTTCCTTTAATGCATTGTGTCAAGAAATCGACAGTCATCTACAAGTTTGATGTGGTCTTGTATCAGAAATTACCTTTGCCCCTCTTATATTGCGTATACAAACTCCAGAGTATTTCTGATTGCCGCCGTTTCTGCCATATAGACAGTTGCATTGTTATTCAATCTAAATTTTCTAAATTCTTTTTCTCGTTCATTTTCGTACCATACAAAAGCACAATCTACTTTACCCGCAACCCCAATTTTTGACCCATCTATGTAAATACAATTTCCTTTAGCCGTAATATCCACATAATAGCTCCATGTAATTCTTTTGACTTCCCATGGTTGGATAGATACCTCAAAATCAAAGTTGCGTCCATTGTCTGTATCTTCTACATTCTTTGCTTCTCTAATTAACTTAGCCGCCTCCCTTTCTCTTTTTATAATTATATCGATAAGGGAACAACCACTGAGAATTTGAAGTGCATCTGTGGATGCTATGCTGTAGGCTTTACTTATAGCAAGCAATGGAATGCGTTGAAGCTATTGAAGTTTATTTATTTGCCTAAGTTTTCCAGGTGACCAAATCTCAGACCCAGATCTTATAATTTTTTTCAAGTACAAGTTTGGTGTGAAAAGAACATAATGAATTTCAGCATCCTAGCTAGCTGTGTTTGAGAATCATCGTACTCATCGTAGACTGACACTCATTCCAAACATATTCGATTCTTATTTTGACATATTTTATATAGAAAAAAAAGAAGGTGAGCAACGTAGCATAGTAAGGAAATATTTTAATAGTGGATAAAAAGTGGGACCAACTAAAAACTGCTGGAGCAGAGCTAGACTGATATTCCAAATTCTTAAGTCCATTATGTAACGCACTCATAAATGACTTATTCTCATCTCTTGACGGCTCACAATCCAATTGTTGAATCCTAGTAATCCTTCTGTACGAGCTGTCTATCTAAGGCCATATGAGGTGACTGATGAGGGAATCCTCAAGACACAATGCTCCGGTGTTCGAAGGTCACTTCCGTAAACACCTTCGCTTCTCTTGCTTTTTACGATGCCCGCCCCCCCATTCTTCAAGTCCTTCGCACCCTATCCTCTCCGGATTGCAGCCTGTTGCCATTCATGATGGCTCAGTCATTAGAGAGCCTGGGAATCGGCGTCTGGCCCATAAACAAGAAGCCATTCAGAAAAGAAAAAAAAAAGGAACGTGACGGTTTGGGGAGCACTTCCATTGGGAAATATACGGCTGTTCTTCAATGCCAAGCGCAAAGTTAGATGGAAAAATCTGCGTGAGAATATTTTTATATACCCGAGCATATTAGATATTTACGACACATTAATAACTTTTACGACGTTACGACAAACGTTTACGACACATTAATAAGAAAGACCGTTTGCGACACATTAATAAGAAATGTGCAAAATGTCACTGATTTAAAATACTAGAAGATTTATTTGATAATAGATGTTTAAAAAAAATTTTTATTAATGATTTAATTTTTTTTTAACTTTATTTATATTTCACTTTGTAAGCCTCTTTCTTCCCTTCTTTATTCTCTTTCTCTTATTTTTTATTCTTCTTTATTCTCTTTCTCTTTTTTATACTTCTTTATTCTCTTTCTCTTTTTTATTCTTCTTTATTCTCTTTCTCTGTTTTATTCTTTTTTTTATTCTCTTTCTCTTTTTTATTCTTCTTAACCCTCTTTCTTTATTCTCTTTGTTTCTCTAATTTTTAATTCATTTTTATTAATATTACGGAAACTTATATTTTTTCTCGAATTCAGCACCAGGTGATGTGCCCCATATTAAAATCGAAATTAACCGATTAAATGAAAATTTAGTTCAGATAATATGGTAATGTTACACTGCAATTTGAGGAATATAAGGTGGTGAAAGGAAGGAAAAGAAGGTGGATGGAAATTCAGTGATAAAATTCTATCTTTGTAATCGTGAATGAAGTCAAGTATTATGAATTATGTATTAAAGGTAGTCTTTTCATTCGCTCCATTGGATATGGGATTCTAATCGAAGAAATTTTGATATAAAGCATGTCTTATTACTATTAGATTTCAAGTCCTCCCGACCTCATTTTAAGTACATTGTTCTTTAGTATCAAATGACATTTATAATGGTTGATTTTCAAAAAAAATTTAAAAATGAAATTCAATCGGAAAAAATCTCTGCCCTTATTGGTTTCTAAAAAGACATTAAATAATATTATAAATATGGGCCACAGGGAATAATTATAACAAAATTATTGGCATCAAATTTGATGTCTGCTATTTTTTTCTAAAAATTGGCCTTTATAGGACCATCTGAGAACATAAAACATTACTTTCAGAATATAATTTTTTTGTGTGTCTTTGAATTAAGACATATAGAAAAATAACAGTAGTTGCAGCCAACCTGTTGCAAAATTTCAACTTTATGTTAAACCAAATCTCTCATATGCCAAAAATTCTCACACTGATTGCATTTTGATATGAAATAATGCTAATATTTTTTTAAAGGAAGATTATATCCAACATTTTTCGAATAGCTTCAAAACAGGACAGGGATCTAGAAATCAAGCCTAATATAGCAATTTTGATTCGGAATGCAAAGGCTGATAAAGTATTGAGTATTAGTTAACAGTTGAAAAACAACAATCAACTTTTTAAATAACAATAAATAAAAGAAACAATTTTCAACCAAATGATTTTTGTTTCTTCAGACAAAAATAAGCTGAACAACTCGGGGTGGAAACATCAATTGAAGAGACAGATCAAGTTTTTGAGTATTTCATAATTTGCTTTTCAACATTCATAAAATAAATCTCGAATCCCATTTCTTATTTTCATCATCGTCATTTCCGTTTGAGAAGTAATTACAGTCACATTTAGGCTTTTGCAAAACTTAACTAGGTTCTCTTCAATAATAAAATTCTGGTCAAAATACACAGGGCAATAAAGTAATTTCAACTCATTAATTTTAAAATTATATTTCAAAAAGTTTGATGTGTTTCAACCTGATATTAAAATGAAAATTTTCGTTGCAAGAAAATGACAATGAATAGCTATTTTTATGTAAACAAAGAAGATATTACTCGTTTGATTTTGAATTCAATTTGGCAATATTTTAATCCAATGAATAAAATTAAAGTACAACTTTTCAAGAATTTTGATGATAAAATTATAATAATCAGATTTTAGATTACGACAGTAAAGGTGGGTTTACACTCGACCAGTAAGACAACGCATACGCAGAAAAGGACTGATTTACTTTGTCAGAATTTTAGAAGATAGATTAAGGCCTTCCATGCTTGGTTATAAATTGCCTTTTTGGCGTCCCTGAAATCTTCTTTTCTACAAACGCATGCGCAGTAAGAAAAAATACAATATATCGGCATGTTGTTGTTCCTTGGACAATTACATGCATGTTGGACAATTACTTGCCATCGATCGAACAGCACTTTCTAGCCTTTCTACGCATGTGCAGCCAACTGGCAGTCTTATAACTGACCGAGTATAAACCCGGCATAAGGGTTATTCAAATGCGAAAATTCAACAGCACTTTATTAAATAAAGAGGAAATGTTAAATAGATCTACTATTTGAATCTCCAAACAAATATTTAAATTACATGAATGACAAAAACTGTATTTAAAATAAGTATAAATACATACCGCCTACAAAATAAGACATTAATAATTAAATCCTGCCAAAAATATAGAAAAAAAACTGCAGAAAGATAATGAAAATAAATTATGCGTTAAAAATCACATTTCAGTAACATAATTACTTTTGTATTTAATGAGAAATTCTTGTAGATGAAACAGTTCATATTTTATATAGTTCATATTGTGTGTAAAAGAACATTTCGTTTTTTACAGAGTATGTAAAATTCATTTTCAATTAAAATCGTCTAAATTGAAAATAAAACTAATATTATCTAACCAACATTTTAAAATGGCCGTTAAGGTTCGAGTAACCAATATTTTATAATGTAGACGGAGAAACAACCAAATAAGACTAGCATCGATGAAGTGACTCAAAAAGTGACAGTTACCAATCTTCGGTGGGATTTTTTTTTTTTTTTGTAAATATTTTTAAAACTATAATAGATAAGATGGCAATTTTTTTCTTTTCTGACATTTAATAATTTCAGCTTCATTCTCACAAAAAAATTTTAATATATTACAATTTACTGTTTTCACAGTCATGTTTAAAAATCCATAAAAAATATAAATTATTCCATTGATAAATTTATTTCATAAGTTTCTGTTGCAAGAATATTTTCTACAGATGAGCATAAAGTATTTTAAGGATATATACTAGGGGTGGGCATTAAGTCGACCGTGATCGACCGGTGGACTGCCAAGACATTTTGGGGCGACCGCCTTTACTACGACCTAAGACTCGCATACTAAAAGAAACATATTTATGGAACACCGGCGAAAAATTTTAGAAATATTTCCGACAAGTTGTTTGAAAAAGGAGGTACATTAAACAAAGAGAAATATTATGAGGAAATAATAAAACTTCATTCTGAATTCGAGGGACGTTTTCAAGAATTTACTAGACTAGAACCATTTGTTACACTCATGACCTTTGGCATTGTTGATGTGAAAGAAATAAATGAACATATAAATTATATATTCTCTTTACCTCTAGAGGGAAACAAAGTTTTTCCTCTGTCAAAATGGCCTAATTTTAAAAGCGAGTAGTTCAGAACCTAGGAATAGCTTTTGGAATCTAATGGATTAAGTAAAGAATTTTTTAAAAATTACGTATCATTTAACATCTTTCTTTGGCTCTACTTACCAGTGTGAATCTGCATTTTCAACGATGAGTATAATTAAGACAACATATCGTTCCCGTCTCGCAGGCGACCGCTTAGAATCCAGTGCAAGATGAGCAGTTAGTAATTATATACAGAGGTATTCAAGATTGGCAACAGTATACAGTCTTCTATTAACTGTTACTACGAGAAATAACGTTAGATAATAATGATTTATTTTTTTAATATATTTTGAATTGTTTGATAATAAATGCGTCATTTGATATTATATTTGTAGCTATTATTATTATGTTTGTATCTTGCTATTATTATTATGTTTATGAGCTATGTAGGTAAGTATATATTCTGTATTTATTATTAAATTATAATAAATATTGTACTCGCTACACCTACGCCACTGGGTGAACCATTACACCTTGTAAAAATTAGAAGTAGCCCATACCATGGAAAAATCTGCCCGCCCCCCGATACATAATATTTTTGAAGGCGTCGCCAAACTATTTCAAGGCAACTGTATTTAAAACTGTATAATTATTATTTAAAACTGTATAATTATAAAACTTCATCATAACTTCCTAAAAAAACTATTTACGTACTAGTTTATAACGAGTATTAGATTAAGTGAAAAACATTTCTAGATGTAAATATAAAATTTCGAAATATCGAAAAATTAAGGTAATTATCTTGGTTAATCAATTCGCTCAATTGATTAATCCTGTTTGATCATTGCCATCGGTGACAATTTTGCAAAGAAGCTATGATTATATGGAGGTGTCCCTTTTTTTGTTGTATTTGTTATTTTTAATGAAGTGCATAGAATATTAGTGTTTCATGTATATTTTTTTATGATTCATCTAGATGAAAATAATGTTGAAAAATATAATTCTGACTTACAACTTATATCAATCGGAACAAGACACGACCATCATTCGAGGAGAATCTGTTAATGGAAAAATTTTCAGAAACTTCTAAGAGTAAAAAGAGTTTCAAAGTTTTTTTTTTTTTTTTTTTTTTTTTTTTGAAAATGATGAGGCACAAGGAAGTGAAAAGATCCATTGCGCGGTTATTAGGGTTAGGTATGAGTTTTTCACCAACGTCATTTTAACTTATATGAACAAATCAAAAGTCAAATGATATACTTTATGTTCAAAGAAGCAAATTTATAAACATGATCCAAAATCAAATGGATTATTGATTATCTAGAAACTAATAATTATCTTAAATTTTTTTTTTCATGAAACCTTTTTTCAGAGTATGTCCTTTTCTTCTTCTTCTTTTTTTTATCGAGAATATTTGTTCCAATAATTTTCGCAGTACCGGCAATCAGAAAGCAGTCTGCTAACTTAATGGACGAAGTCATTTAGGTAGAGATTGATTTGTAACGAGCCTCCTGGAAGCGAGCCCAGAAACGCTTTTTAATTGACTTTGAATCGATCGGTATTTGTTCTAAGAGGGGCTTTTTCGAAACAGTTGTTCGATTTTTTTCATCAAAGCCGTAGTTGATAATCCTCGATGTACTTTTTTCCAATGAGATCTTTCAGAACAACATAATCCATTCCAAGAGAAAATTTTGTTTTTGAACTCAATCAGTAAACTCTTTCAAAACTTTCACATTCCTCTTCCTCTTCATACACGCAAAAAAAGTTATTCAATATTTTGCTGAATTATTGAAATGAATTATTCAGCGAAAGAAAGGTACGAAAAAGTTGCACATCTATAATAGAACAAAGACTATGAAGTTAGAAGGCTTTCTTTTTACATTATTGACAAACAATGTGCTTTTAAACTAAGAAAGTTATATAAAAAATTTGTTTTTTTATCGTTTTAATTCAAAATATGCAGAAACAAATTTGCATGATCAAGTTATTATTTCCCGATTCTCACCAAACTGTTCTGAGAATGGATTCGAAGTGTTCGAAGATCGTTAACTAAGCATTGCTCGAGCATATTTCGACCCACAGAAATGAAGGTCTCTCAACTGAGCCACCAAATGCTTCACGGTGTCTCTCGAAATAAATCGGATAATAAGAATGCCTTGAAGGCAGTTGTCGAACCGTCGAGACATGATTATCGAAGATCGCGAGCGATTGACGCTGCGAGGGCGGAGAAGGCACTTGTTCGTGTCACCCGCGCACGCTTTCACAATAGTTAACTGATCGGTTCCGCTTTGCGCCGGATTACTTTCTTCTTATTATTATTTTTTACCCTCCAATTTCTTTTTCTTTTCCACAATGGATGATGATCTTACAATGCAATTGTTTCGTCAGCTGCGAAAAGTGATTTGCTGGAGGAAGATCACAAATTTTGATTCGATTTGTAAAATCAGGGTGTTTCTCCTCCCATTTGATAACCTCTTTTGAATAGGAAAAAAAATCATGTATTTCACAAATAAAAAATTTTTAGGAAATGATACATTGATAAAATATTAACTACGAATAAATTAAATTAAATTAAATTAATTATTAAAGAAATTTTAATGGTAATTTTTATTTAGTTAATTTTAAATTATAAAATCATAAAGTCTGGAAGAAGAAAATTCTTGGTTAATAATCTTTTATGTGCTACGGAGAGAAGTCATTAAATTTAGTTCAGTTAGATTAACATTCTATTTTCAATCTACACAAGAGCTAACTTGTGATGTACCTGAAAATTACAAATCGTAATCAGACAAGGAAGCCTTCACTTTAGAGACATTCCTTCTCCAACTCCAACAGAATGCTATCTTCCGTCAAATTTAACCTCTTAACCGGTTTGCCCGTACACCATGCGTGCCACCCTTTTAGACAACAATTAAGCTGTTCATAATTTTTATAATGCTATACAAAATTATATAGAATAATTAAATATCTAAAGTGATCTATATGAATTCTTAATTGAATCAAAACGACAAAATATTTCCGAAACTGAAGACTTAATCTAATTTCATAGCAAAGAAAATAAATCAGTGAAGGAGTTAAACATATGCTAGAAACGGATCTTTCATGAAATCTCGCCATGAAGCCAACATTCTATTTAAAGCGACTCGAATTCACTTGGAATCTCCAGCCGAGAAACTCAACTTCTAGATAACACATCCATTTTTGAAGCTACATGAAATATATTCTGGGATAGACCCTACCATTATGAATTGAGATAAAATATAATGAATAACAACTGCCACGACACCGTACTAGACAAGTTCCGTGCCAAAGAGTCTAACTGCCGTGCACTGTCCTAATACGTACAATATTATCTTCGATCGATTCGGGACTTAAACTCAAAATCCTCTGATTTCGAAGAAGCCAAAAGTTAACAGAAGAGAAATATAAGAAGAAATCTGTTGTAAGTGGAATTTTTTTAATGAAATTCTTCGAAAAAAAATCCACAGATTTGCAACGAAACGTTAAAACGATCCATTTGTGTTCTCCTGATTCTCAGTATGAGGAAAGGACCGAAAGTAGGTATTTAAGCATTTCCCATCTATGAACACGTCGCAAGATGATCACAATGGATACCAATTTATTCAGATTTTCAAAAGTCACTATGAGTTAATAATCACTTACATCCTATAATTCTACTGAAATAAAAATAAAAGTAACTTGATGCGATGCGGTGCAATGGAAGGTATGGATAAAGACAATCACATGAAAAGTGTCTAAATTGTTTTTAATAGGATTATCCAAATTTTCTAATATCCTAAACAGCATAAATTGTTCGCCTGAAATTTATCCATGATCTTTTCAAACTAATAATTAATTCACAGTTTCAAATTCTAAAACTTAGATGAAAGTGATACATTCACAGTGCGACACTCCATGACATCGCACGTCATTTCCCTTTACAAACAGGTTGCTGCGGTCCTAATAGTGAGTGATATCCATCCAGTTAGCAATATATTTCTCACACAATCTGAAGCGGTCATGTTAGAGTTCAGTCACTTGACGAGAGTACACTCAGTTCTCTCTGTGAACTGAACCATTCTGACGGTAACCGAATCAAAATTAAAAAAAATTGCCAAAGAATCAGTACATATTCGCTCCTTGTAACAATATCTATGCGTGGTGTGCAATCGTATTAGATTTAGCAGCACAGAATATTACCAAATTGCGGACCTAAACCTACTTTTAGTTCCTATTATACTGAAATGAGAAAAACGCCTGTTATAGATAAAAGCTATATATCTATTTATTTGCATGAATAAGCCAAATAAATAGTTCATTACTTCAAAGAGTTCATATTTTTGCTAAAAAAATGTAAAAGCTTCTTATACATGAAATGAGCATATCTATTTCCATGATGCAGCAGGATTTTAGGACTTCCGCGTCTTTCTTTAATACAAGCACTGCTAGATAAGGTTTAATGTTTCCTTCCTTTTCTTTCTTTTTTTTCCGTCATTGTGGATTTTTGGATAATAGTCCTTTAACAATACATTTGAATACTTTCTTGATCAATTTGTAATTTCTACACCCTCAAATCATTTGGGATTTTATTTGTTTACTTGTCTTCTGAACTCATCAAAAATTCGTTCTAGAATTATGATTTTATATAAGCGTGTATCTTTATACACAAAATTCAAAACTGATGCAGCAGCAACTCAAAACTCAATAAGATAGATGGAGTAAATATGGAATGTTGTCCTTAGACCAAAATAATAAATTTCTGTCACATCTGCGGTCAAATTCTTCAAAACGAAAAGGCAATTTCCTTAAGCAGTTTGAATTTTTGTTGTTTTACTCAAAGAGAGAATTTTAAAAAAAATTACTCCAAATAAGAAAAGAATACACTTTAAAGGTTTTTCCACATGCTTGGTATCTCAAGCATTGTACAAAAATTTATTTCCTGACGGTTGCCATTCGCATCCAAAGGGGAAAAAAATTAGATATTCTTTTGCATGTGTGCTTTCAACCCATCCGTTATTTGTGTACTTGTAATGAAAATGTTGTAACTACCAGTTACATTTCCTCGCATTTGTTTATGTACAAGCTATCACGGCTATAAGAAAAAATAGAGAAAACATAAAACTCAGAGAAAAATAACACGACGAATAAACTAAAATTGCTCAATAGATAATTTCTTTATATAATTTTAAGACAGTTCAAAAGTATGTTTTCTCTATTCATACCTTTCATGTTGTAGCGAAATAACATGAAATTTATGAAACTGAAGAAAAAGGTTTCGAACATCTTTGGAAAAGTAGCAGAAGTTCTTAATACTCTTACATGATTTTTCTTATTATGTAAGAAAATACTTGATTGAATGATACGTAACCAAAAATATTCTCAATCCCACGACATACCGATGTAGAAGAAATATCAAATTTCAACCGGTACAGTCCCAGTTTATATCTGTTTGTAAGCGAACGCGATAACTGAAAATTATCAAAAAGGACTCGATCTGACGAGTGGACTTTACAACAAAACAGCAGATCAAATTTATTGCAAAGTGAGACATACTTATAAATGTTTCTGTTTTCAGCATTTGCGTTTCTTGAACTTGTTTAAAGAATATAAAAAAAGGAAGTTTTGAAATCATCACAAAAATTCGACACCATAATTTTGTTAAATCTTCATTCTTACATATTCATGAAAACCAGTTTTCGGGGTTAAGTATCTGAACATAATAATTCAAAAACGAAAATGAATGATGGACAGATTTCATATGTGGTCAAATGTTGGACGAAAACTGTCAAAAAAGAGTCTATTCTTACTGTTCTTCGTTGTGTATGGGAAATGATAAATCAAAAACGTAACGAATTAATCACCTGCATGAAATGGAATGTTTTGGAACAAATTTTGTAGTAAATATAGAGAATTGATTGTCTGCCGATCTTTTCTTCAGTGTATATGTGATTGCAATTAGTTAAAAACACAATGACTAAGATAAATAATATTGGGTGCTTGATTAGTGTTCCCAATATTGTAAGCCAGTATCAAAATTTAGACGAATCTATCGTAGAAGATATTTAGAAAATGCATGCTCGATTTTCTTCTTTTGGGGATGAATACAAAACTCGTATATTGTTCATTTTAGGATCTCAAGACTACCACTTTCCAATGCTTCCACTTTGCTAAGGGGTGATATGGAGAAAGATGACTGTTTATTACGCCACCTAATTCGGCAAATAATCTGAATTCACCTTATTGTTAAATGTATACATCTCCTTTCGTCTTTCCTCCCCCCCCCTCCTTTTTTGACGAAATGAACTCCTGATGCATGTGCGTGGAGGATCCGAGAATGAACAGTGAACAGTATAGGGTGTTGCCTAAATATAAAGAAAGCCGAGAGGATAATATTTCCGATCTTCACTGAATCGTTATTTTCTGAAAGATTCCGATAAATAAGAAAAGTAATGTAAATTATCATCTCCTAATCTCTTTCCTTAATTTTTTAAAAAAACATTTTAAAGATTATGATTTCAAAAATAAAAATCTCAGGTTCTGAGAAGGCTCATCTCCACAGCGAATTCATACTGCGGGGATTTGCAGATTAAAATCTAATTTCATAAGTTTCGATGCCAAGAACATTTCAACGAACTCCCCAACAAAACCGTCTCCGTTCCATAATACTCCAGACAGGTGTCTCCTTCGAACGAAAGCTGATCGGTGGTCTCGGGTCAACGGATGACAAGAACGCCCACCTGTTCAGCAAGCCCTGAAATCTGTATCTCGGTTTCAGATCTCGTCTTCATATCGATCAAATTCCAAAACCGCAACAAAGAAAGCAATTTTATTCCGACAGCAATCCGATGCTTCCGGAAATCGAAAGAGCAAAAAAATTAATAGGAAGACGAATGCTGCCGATTCAGCAACTCATATATGTGGGGAGAAGTTCCTTTAGGCATTGCTTTGAAAATATTATGTGCAAAAAAAAAAAGAACATAAGCAGATTCTTTGTGTTTTTGTATTCATTCTAAATAGAAAAAGGTGACCAAATACTTTTGGGAGTAAATTGTCATCAGTGCAAAATGATATATTAAAAAGCAATTTAAAATTTTCTTATAACTAATTTCGTTCTGTCTGCTATTTGAAAATATATACATATTCCTGTGGGAGAAAATTCACATGTTATTACTTTCTGGTATATATAACTGATGAAGAGAAAGTATTATAAAGGCAAAAATTTTGACCTCAAACCTCCAATGTTTAGACTTTTCTAAGCTTGTGAAACCATTTTTAGAATTATGTCTTTTAGTTTGTGAACATGACAACCGCAATAAGCTAGAGGAATGAGCAATTTGGGGTGAAATATGTCACCGGAAAGTTTGTCTATTTGTTAATCTGACATAGTAATTTAAATTCTCAACGATTTCGATGAATGAACTATGTCATACGATTTGTCGTCATATTTATAAATCTGTGTTAAATTTTGGATTAAATCCAATAAAAATTTGACTATCTTTCAGTTTGTCATAATCAGCTTTATAATGTTAAAAAAATTTACTATTAAATATCCGTCGAAAATCAATAATTAAATATTGTATATAAAATACAACATATTTATTGGTTCAAGAAATAAACAATATAATTTTAAAGTTATTTACAAAATTTTGAATATATTATTCATAAAGTATAAGTGAATGCAACAAATTCTACAAATGAATTCGGTTCATAGTCTTGTGACCAATATTACGCCACACTTCGAACACAATCGGTATAAAAGAAATAATTCAAAATACATTCTCTGCTTTCTTACCTATGCAACGAAACTGAACATAACATACACAATATTTTAAGAAAATAAAAGATGAAATAGTCCTGATTGTATAATTACGAAATGAAATCATGTTTATCCGACACAATCGCGGAATTTCTCTTAAGGCACGTTAATCGTTATGTAGAATCACTCTATATGTTTGGAATAAAACTTTTGCTCAACCATTTCCACATCTTTTTTCTCGAACTGCGTCAAAACAAAGCCAGCATTTAACTTATTCGGGGATCTGAAGGCTGCCGATTTTTAGAACAGGATACCAATGTACATCATGAAAAAGGATTTGGGTATTCAGTTTTCCTGCTTCTAATCTTCGGCAATAAATCATCGTAAAAGGAATACGCATTTCCTTTTTTCACTGAATGGGCGAAGGAGTATTCCAATTTCAACATTTTCGTCTCATTTTGAAGGCGCAGAAGGACCGACACTGGCGAGATCACGTATTAATAGCCAAGTCACGTACGGATCGCAGGTTGTTATGCCGCGAGCGCAGCGTAGCGGAAACAATGTTATTCAGAGCCCGAAGCAGATTCTCTGGTTAACAGAGTATCGCACTCACTCCGCGGCAAGGAAACTGTCTTTCATGTTGTGTTAGATTGATTCTTTTTTCCTTACTACTAGCAGTGGTGCAATTCACAGCGTGAGAGTGATCCCTTAAACATTCATTTGATCAAAACTAAATTTACGATTGTTACTTAATGTCACTGAGATAAGCCGATTTGGCTCATATATCAAAATAAAATTTTATTAAAAAATGAAACAATTTTAATTCAACTTAAATAAAATATGCATAAAATGTATTATAATATATTTTACATATAACCTCTGTTTCTGAAATGCATTTTCCGAAGATATTTACGCAGAAATATTCTCACATACATATTTTAATTAAGTCAATAATAATGAATTAGTTTCAAGTTCATTTAATAAATGCTAATAATAATTATTTAGTTAGTTAAATAATAAATGTTATATGCAAAATATAACATTTATTATACGATGATCAGCGAAATTTTAATTTTTGTGTACGATTAAAGTAATAAATTGATAAAACTGTATATAAAAGTTGACTCATCGGTTATTTATAGCATTTTCATATCTTGTATCTTTCATATTTTGTTGATTATAGGCATATAATCAACTACGAAATCAAAAACAACAATTTAACTATTTATAAAATCATTCATTGAATCAGCTTAACTCAATAACAGTAAAATTAGATATATTACGTAAAAAGCGAAAAGACCGATGAATTTATATTCATATGCATGTCGTAAAGTATCCAACTTATACTTTTAAAATACTTTTTTTTTAATTTTCTGTATATAGAAATGATAATTTATACCAAACTATATACATAACAATAAGTTTTTTTTACAGATACAACTCGGTAAATTTTCCTAACGACATATTGAAAATAAAATTGCAGGTTTTCTCTCATTCAGATCCTATCATGTTTTTTCCCATAATAACTTCCAGTTACGATATATGGTAAAAATATCTGAGTCCTGCGATCAAGCAACTGGCATCATTAGGAATCTAATAAAAGCAAGCATAATATCCAACTGAATTAATATTCCTACCCGTTTTCCTCATTTTGTTATATTAATATTTTTTGTCCTTCGATAAAAATTTTCTTTAAAAAAATTACTTCTAAGATTTATTATGGTTATTGTATCAAAATTTGTATGTAAACCTCCACACGCAGACAATTGTATTTAACTCCTCGGCACCTTATACCACATACGACATTTTGGTACAATTGAAACTATTAATGAAATTCAGCATTTCAGTTTCGATATATAAGTTCAGTTTTTTTTTATCATATCATATATATATATATATATATATATATATATATATATATATATATACACACACAATTTTGAAAGCAAATGTAGCTTACCTATACTGTTTTGAATCAATACAAATTCTTAAGCAAATTTCCCATTAGACATTTTTATATAGAAATGACAACACGAATTTAAAATAATTATTAATAATAATCAAAATTTATATATATATAAGTATACAAATCGACTAAATATCATCATGCTAAAAAATGAGTCGAAGAAAGATTATGCTCTTGGTCAAATAATTCTCTAATTGCTCTGTCTGCTAATTATCTGTGTTCGGTTTCTTGAGTAATTATTTTAAGTTAGAAATATGCTGAACTGTTTAGAAGCAGCCACGTCAATTTTTTTTTTAAAGTATAAATAATTTAGGTGATTACCAAATTACGGAAATAAATTCTTACCGTCGAAACCATTTATTGTAATATATATTGAGAGCGTTTTCAAAGTAGAATGTAAAGAACGTGCGAAATTTTGTTAAGTTTGACAAAAAGTTTTAGTTTATTTTTTATAAATTTATTTGAATTAAGAGTAAAACCTTCTTGCAGCTAATTTACATCGAAGACACGACGATCAAATTCGATTATTTTTATCACTTTCTGCAAATTTTTCACTCCATTTAATGAAAATTCCTTCGATTCTCCAAAATTACCTTCATTTAGTGAAAATTCCTTGGATTCTTCAAAATTTCTTTCATTTAATGAAAATTCCTTCGATTCTCCAAAATTACCTTCACTTTATCATCCCCATTTCAGAAAAATACGAATCGCCTTCAATTGGTTTCTTTTATTACTTTTTTGTTTGCAAAGCTTACTGAAAATTTGTCATGAATTATACAATAAGGAAAAGGCTCCAACAACAATCGGAACGAACAACCTCCATTGATGACGTGTTTCATTTTCTCCAGGAAATAATTCGTTATCTGATGCGCACACGAGGAATATGTTTTGAAAAGTTAAATTTGATAAAGAATGACATTGAACATAATGATTTTGGTAAAATTCTATTGTGTTTATCATAAAATTAGTTTTAACCTTTAATTTTTATGTCAACCTTTTGTTTTTAACAACTTTTTATGAGCGAACTCATAAAAAGTTGTTACTAAATAGCAAAGAGAACTTGTATTTAAATTTCCCGAAACTGGAAATTTTTCTAAAAAGCAACAATGAAAAAGGAAAAGAGCTTATTTTTTTTTCTGTATCTAATCTTCAGTTAAGATCTCGGAAGAAAGATTAATTCAAAATAGATATTGTTTTTAATTTGCGCAAAATAAGCAAACTTTGAAAATGAAAAGAAAAATGAAAATTATTTAAAAATTATATAAAAACAGAGTTTTAAATTTATTAATTATTTTGACTTTATATAGAATTTTTTCTGCTAATAAAAAGATATTAAATTTAATATTTCTTCATTAGTGTTTATTTTTTAAATAATCTATTTTTTTAGGAATTATATTATTTGAAAAGACATTTTATGTGTTCATTTTATTTCATTTCAGGTCATGACAGCGAATTTTTTGGTTTTTTACATTTTATTAATTTCTATTTCATAATAAAAAATTGAGAAATGCAAACAAAGCATAAATCATTAAATAAAAATTCAGTTATAAAATTAAATTATAATTCAATCTTAAAAGAACACTGCTATTATTAAAAATAAAAGAAACAAAGAAATTTATTTGTAATGAACCTAACTGCGCCATTATTTTGAAAATATTCTAGCTCTCCCTTTAGATCTAAATAAGAGATGCAATCCTGCGTTCTCAAACTGGACTAAAATCCCACCTTCGATTTTTGTTTCCTACATCAGAAGAAAATTTCACTTTGCCTTGAAATTGCCGGAAATAATAATATTTCAAACGATATATCACAAAAATTTCAAAAAAACTGGAAAATTCTAAGTAGATTTAACGCTTTGTGGGGCACGTCAAGCACGAAAAAGATTCACAAGTACGAAAACATCTTTTCAACCGGTAATGCACTCGAATGAAAACAGATTCATGAAGTTTAATCGTATTAAAGATTGTAATGATTCAATAAGCGCATCAAACGGAATATTTTCGTATTAAAATAATGCTGTTTTCGTATTTCGTGCATTATTTACGTCAAATCTTCTTTGTGATTATAATAGATCCGAACTTGTTTGTTTTATCCAAACATCAGCCTTGGGTTATAAAGATTTAAAAAATGTAGAAATATCAAAGAATTGATTTAAAAAAAAAGAAAAAAAATTAGTAACTTTTGAATCAGAAGAATAATTAGACGTTTTTGATCATTTCTAATAAATTTAATCATAAAAAGAAATTTATAAAACACATGCTATATGTTTTATAAATTTTGCAAAAGTCTATTAGCACTTATCTTTATATACCCGGTGCATTTCTGCCGCAGATGAAATAATTTTTTAAATATCGTTTGAAATTTAAAATAGCTATCTTGTTTAATTAGAAATGATAGAAAGAATGATAGTTATTTTCTCGTCGACAATGAATACATTCAATGAAATTGAATAAGATATAAAGGAGAAGTATAAATAATATTTATTCTATTTTTTTTTACTTTATTATTCAAGTATACTTTAGAGTAGACAATATTTTTTTGTGACAATATTTCAATATTTTCTCGTGAGCATCCAACATACAACTGACCAAGTGAAAAACATGGATTTTCTATGTTCAAAGTTATAACTTGGCAAAATTTTATCGCAGTAGGACGAAAGTTTACGGCAGCGCAAAATAAACGAAAAACCAAAACTTATTTTTGTATATTGGATATCATAATTGTACCTATCGTGTCTAGAACTTCTCCGCAAGTGCAAACAATAAGTTGGCAAAGTTTTATTGCAATCGGATGAACAGTACGCAGCGCCTAAAATACGAACAAACAAAAATTCATTTTTATATATTAGATTTAAAAGCAATTCGAACTTCTTTTCCGAAACACCGAAACGTGATAACGTTTTAGTCTGGATTCATCTATATGTATATAAGCTTTTGAAATTTGTTTCCATATTATAATAAATAATGAAATGCATATCAAAAATGTACTTAAAACAGTTAGTCACTGTGTTCGTTATTAAATACATGCACATGGTAAATAAAATAATCAAAATAAACACAGTTTATAAAAACAATAATTAAAACAATGAAAAGGTATTGCTGTAAAATATACTTAATTAAAATGTTTTACAATTTATTAGAATTGTTGACAAGATTGCAAGGAAATAAAATTTCTATCCATACGAAGCTCTTTTTTATTCTTAAAAGGATATAAATATCCTTTTTGAGTTATAACAAATCCCAAAGTTCTTGAAGGAAAATTTTAAAATGCGTATTCTTTTTCTAAATAATAAAGATGAAATTCAAAATTCAGATTTAATTCAATTCCTTTCTTAATAAACATTTATTACCCAAGAAGCAAATACTTGCCAAATTTTACCAAATCAAATCTTCGGACCATTTCCAATTTGCCCTACAAAGAGTTCGTTTTGATTGATTTTTACATATCACATATCGCAACGGATGTTTGCATACAGAAACCAAATTTTAAATATTATTTTTAAAAATATTGTAAGTGCTTATTCATCGTCCTGTATAGCAAGCAGCTACAAATGACTGCAGTTCTGTGGTGTGTCGCAAGTCCTCTAAAATTCCAAACTAATCATTTCAACTCAAATATTCTAGGTGTTCTTACCTTATTTCTAGCACCGAAGCTAAAACATATTAACCTAAATAAACATATTTTACTCAAAAATTGTTTACTCAATGATGTCACTTTGATTATCTTGATTATTTCCTTCCAACTTTCACTAATAAAAACTTATTTTTAATTCTGGAAACAAAAATTTACACAAAAAAGATGCATCTGATATTTTTACTAGACGAGGTAAATACACATAATAACTTTCAACCTGTTAACGGATTGAGTACAAAATATGTTAAAAATATCTAACTATGCACAGTGACTAATGACCAAATTTCATCTGTTTCATTCAATGTTTTGTTTTTTTAAATAAAATGCCCTTCTATTCACGAGCGCATACAGACGTCATTTTGATACTTTTGAAAAACTGCAGATTCAGGGTGCTTTAAAACATCAAAATGGATTAAACTCAACTGATCGAGGGTTTTACAATAACATTACTTTCTTTATTTCGTACACCAGACAATACAATTAGTTTATCCAAAACATTTGCATATATAATAGAAAATGAAATAACAATGCATATTTCCATTACTAGACAGTTACACAATAATTCCGTTATTACCTGAAGATATAAATCCTTTCGGACAATATATAGTGATTAATTAATTTGTGATTGTTTTTTCCTTTTTTTTTTTTTTTTTTTTTGGCACCACAAACACAACATTGAAGATCGGCCTTTGTTCGGAAATTCCTTTTCTTTGCATAGGTGATACAGATTCTAGCACTCATGATTTATATAGTTGAAGCATACATAATTATTTAAAGAGTCATTTGCAACTCCTTTTTCTCAACAAAATGACACTATTGTCAAGGTCAAATGACGATTTTGAATGCATGCAGCAAATATATCAGTTTTTAAGATAGTAAGCATTCGACAAAAACAATTTTAACAGGAAATGAGACTTTTATGAAACTTAGTTTTCGTAAATTCTTCAAAAAAAAAAGTATTTTTAAGAATGTTTAAAGTATTTAACAAAAAGATTTTTCTTATAATGGTTCCTCTTTGATACGAAACATTTTCTAAACCTAAAACAAAGATAGTCATCGCTGATGTATGTCATCGTATTTATGGACGAAGATGGAATGACCACCCTCTATGCGTGGTAAAATTGGGAAGTAGGAAGTTCAAAAGCCAATTTTGTTCTTAAGTACGCACTTCTTTTAAAGAAAAAGAGGGCCATCCAGTTATCTCCGTTAATTCAGAAAGGTTCATCATTTCAATTTTATCAACGTAAAATAAAATTCAATGCTATGTAATAATAATAATGTTCTGTATCCTCATCAACTCATTGCGAGTCAAAATCTGCTCCACATAAGTCTTCGTGTAACATCTCAACTGGATCATAGGCTTAAAAAACCAAACAGCACGGGCAGTTTTGCACTTAAAGGAGTTGAACTTCAAATGCAAATATTGGAAAACCCGTTTAAAAAGAATAAATATTTTTTGAAACAGTTTCAGGTTGAAAAAAAAAAGTGTTTTGTTCATAATATTTTTGGCTGTATAAAAATAAAAAAGGCAAACACGCAAATAAACTTTGAAACAGTTGCAGCTTGAATCTACAGTTTAAATCAAAATACTCTATAAATAAATGTACACTTCATAACATTCTAATTTTTAAAGGAATAATAATTTACACAAAATATAGCAATGTTTAAAAAAAAACCTTGAACGCTCAAAAAATTATACTTTTATCCAAGTGTGTAGTTCAAAAAGCAAATAAACAAAGTATCAGCGGCAAATCTCAATTTTTAGGCATCAACCTGAAATTTGCTATACATTTGCTTTGAGTAATGCAATAGATAGTATATCTATTAGACAGTCTCAAAGAAATGTATGATAAGGTGAAATCCTGGATCAAGAGGAAACCAACGAATTAAAATTCGCCTTTGTTGACTGAACTATCAAACAATACCATAAATAATTAAAGTGCATTGAAAAGCTGATTATTGACAAAAATATCGAATATTCTTTAATCAATTTTCTTTCTAAAAACTGTTTCAGCGTTCAACTTTTAAAAAGTTATATTCATTTTTATATTTGCATAATATGTATTTCAATGCTATTTTCACACATTCTAAACACTGGCAAAATCTTCTCACAAATTAAATTCTATTGTAATATATATTTCTTGCTCAAATGTGTATTAATAATTTCTTAATATATTCTGCAATTCCTGACCTACAGAATGTGCAATAATCTAAAACTGTTTTGCAATTGTTTTAATGCGTCATAATGTGAAAAAAAATTAAAACAAATTAATGTTATATATCAGTCGGAAAGCGGCAATTAAATATTGGGTATAAATACTGCTTATTTATTAGTTCAGGAAATAGGCAATATAATATTTGATTTATGTGAAAAGGTTTGAATAGATCATTCATAAATTTCAAAATAGATGTTTTTATTCTATACTTCTATTTTTTAGCCCCCAAAACACAATTCTTTCAATTTTCTAAATGTTTTTGGCTTTCAATTAAAACATTTTTGTTTCACAAGTGTTTTTTAAAACTATTTTATGCAAAAACTTAAAAATTAAGTATCTCAAAATATTTTTTTAAAAATTCCTATAATTGTATTTTTCAAAAATATTACTTAAATAATATGTCATCTATATTTCTTGAAAGTATATCTAAGCAACTCCGGTTAGAAAAGTTTCTAAAAACAAAAATTTCCATATTGTTTTGTTTTAAATTAATTCCTATTATTTTACTGCTCTTTTTATAAAATACAAATTTCTACCAACTCTTTATATATTTTTTTATTAATTTCTGCATTAAAATACCGAAATAAATCAATGGAAAGAATACCCCAATTTCCATCAAGTAATAGCATGACAATCGCATCATTTGTCGCTAAATTATACTTCTTTATTTTCTTTCTTATTTATTCTTCCAGTAAAAATGTCCTGATAGCATATGTAGCAAAACGTAATTTTTCGTACAAAGTAAAAAAAACAAAAAACAGTCTGAAGTAAAAATCGAACTTCCAGTTAAAAAATATTATAGAAAGGTAATGTTTTAGTTTTACTTTTGCCTTTATTTCCTTTTTTAACTCCTTCTTAATTGTATTTAATATCGTCCCAACGTCCATGACCATTAGAACAGCTACTCAAACACTGATAAGTATTGTTGCAAACTATGCTTTACACAATTCCTATTAATTTGCTAAGTTTTAAGAACAAATTTCGCGGAAATAAAACTGTACCGTTAAAAGGCTTACTTTTTAAATTTTTAAGTCGTGCAAAAAATATGTTTTGTAGATATCGATAAAATTTAATTTTTAAAAATTCAATTAATTTTTCATTAAAATTTTTAAAAATAATCCATTTTTAATGATGCAATCCAAGAAATAATTACGTATCAAATTGAGTAGATTTATATCCAATAGTCTGTCTCGTAGAGTGTTTAGAATGATTTTTGTATCATATATGCCGCATGATATAATTTACGAATAGTATTCAGGCTATAAACGTTATCGTTTTTAAAAAAGAACTTTCATCCTTTGATCATTTGAGCCTTTGTCTAGTATAAAACTTTGAGGTTCGCATCTCCTTTCTATTTCCAAAGAAACGGACAACTAAAATATACTTTTCGAAATGGAATAGATCGCAGTCATAATGATAGCTCATCTGTTGGCCAATAATCATTGCAGCTCAATTATTTTAATGGACTTAACAAAAAGGGTTCTGATTAACTACTTTGCAATATTTCCTTTCTCTGGTTGGGCCAGTTGCGCACATTCCCCGAGTGTTGCGACAGTGTTCAACTCTGAGCGAGAACAAAAGTTGAGTTTCAATGAGAATCTTTAAACAACAGAACAATGAGAGATGTTCATTTGTCCGAGGAAATCACGGAAGAAAGTAAAGATGCTCTCGAATGCATTGAAAGTGGGGATCCAAAAAATGGATTTCAAATGAACACATGTTTTTTAAATACCACGTATTTCATATTTGCAAAATTAATTTATGCTGCCATTTATTGGTCCAACCTCCATTGATGTTTGTACAGTCCGTCTGGAATAAACTGGTCTTTCTTCCGAAACTAATTGCATCGCACAATAAAACTGCAAGTACTTGTCGGTAGAGAAATATATTCCTTATAAAATTGCGAAGTACTCTTTCACTCTTAGAGGTCTCATCCACTTTAGAATTGCACCAATTCTATTTTTTTTTTAATATAAATATTCAATTTCGAATAAGTATCCAAATTCTCCAAGTCAAAATACTTCAAATAATACAAAATTTCTGAACATTGAGTAAACGACTGATGAATTATAAAAAATTAAAATTTTCGGTTCCTGGTATAAAAGGCTTTCGGAGTTTTTTTTTTTTTTTTTTCAACACATTTCAAGGCATAATTAATCTTTGACAATAAATCTTATCATACAGATAGACGAAATATACGATACGATATAAGATATGAATAATATCGTAACACTAATATAAGAAAAAAAAGTGACGTCTTTAAAAAAAATATTCTATGCAAGCATATTTTACATTTCTTTTGTTGTTGATTTTTAAGTTTTTAAATCAAAAGTGGAGTCAATACATAACATGGGCTAATTTGTTTCGATTGATCGGATTGATTCCTCGATTTGAAGAATGAAGGCTATTTCGGGGTGGACCGCAACATTTTTAGCAGTGGACAGATAACGGGAATGACACTCTTCCACTGAAAGTAATTTGGACTACCAGGTCTGTGGTTCAAATATAATGAAT
Organism: Argiope bruennichi; assembly: GCF_947563725.1. Classification (NCBI taxonomy): domain Eukaryota; kingdom Metazoa; phylum Arthropoda; class Arachnida; order Araneae; family Araneidae; genus Argiope; species Argiope bruennichi. Next base: position 127,825,304 of record NC_079158.1, on the reverse strand, counting down.
ATTTTCTCATTTAAGTTTGATTCGCTTCAAAATTTGCTATAAGAAAAGAGCATCAAGAGTGTTAATAAACTGAAATGATCATTTTCCAAAATATGTCTCCGTAAACAGGATGGCAAGTAGATTATTTCATTCTTTTCTAGATTATATTAACTGCCTTTTTTTCCAACCAGGTCACTTCCAAGTAATGCCTGAAATTTCAAGTTATTTTTTTAAATAAAAAGATGCAATATAAAAAAATGTGTTGATTCAAAGATTACTATTGCAAACATTTTTGATGAGCAATTTACTGATTTGAAACATTTCTGAGTGATATATCTTTCCTATTTTCATATCCTTTTCCAAATCAATATAACCTCTAATATAATTATTCGGCCTTTTCTGCACGAACAGAAAAGATTCCGACTGAATGAATCGCCTTATTTTATAAAAACTTGACCGTCGGAAAAAATCATTCATCAAAGACGAGATAAGGTTTCTGGAACGCCAAACGATTCTGATAAGAAAAATTGTCTGGATGAATTATTGCTGCGAGAAAGAGAACGATTCTGTCCAACTTTCGCTTTCTCCTACTCATAATGCACTGGCAGAAAAAAAGTGGCAAGAATCACGAACACAATACCAGTTGTTTAATAAAAGGTCAGAATGCCCGTATCGAGATGGATGGAATTAGTGACTAGGTGAAGAGTTCGCATGAAATGATGGGAATTGATATTCAATAAACGAAATCTTCTGATGATACTAGAATTTTTTTTTTCAGAATAGCAAAAAAAGTCTTAATTCAGGTAGAAAATGAATAAATATTCATACTAAATTCGAAAAGTGAGTCATCATGTTAATCAGAGGGTCATTATACTCTAGTCATTGGCTACAAAATATTCAGAAGCAGTTGATGTTTTATTTTTACAAAAAGATACTCGAATATGATTAATGCAGCCTCATTTAGGAAAAGCGGACAGACGAATTCAGAAGGAATTCTGCTGAATGGATGGGTTTTTAACCTGTTAACATAAGTATTCAGAAAATTTTAATTTCGGGCTCATTTTCTTTTTTAACACAGTTTTTATAGATGCAAGTAATAAGATGCTTCAAAGATCATTATTTAATTTAATTACAGCACCTACTCTTCAAAATAATAATGTTTATTATATACCAAACTGTGAAAATGGGGATGAAGTAAAATAAAGTGGGCTATCGAACAGGAATGATGACATGAAAAGCTGTTCGTCTTCTTATTTCTTTCACATTATTCAATATTCATAAGCAAAAATTGTTAAGAAAATCGTCTCGAAGCATTTCGTTAAAATATGGCAAATAACTATTTTAAGCTAAATATCTTTTCATTTTTAGTTCTTTTAACATAATATCCCGTTAACATATCACAACAGTAATATTCAATAGTTACTGTTAAATCCTTCATTAATAAATGCTCCATTTTCCTGTTTAAGGAGCCCCTAGCATTCATTGCATGAGTATAATGTATGAGTGTTGATTTCAATATTCGTCTGTCTACTTATGTTCCAATTTTAAAATCATTGTGATTCTAATTATTATTCCATTGTCTGTAGGATGTGCACTCATTTTTATTGATAAAGAACGAAAATGAGCAGTAATATTGTGCTGATTAATATTCCTTCAAGAATTACGATAAAACTTCAAGACATTTATCTTATTTGCTTGAACAAAATAAAAAAGGTATTGCTTCAGTATGATATTAAACAATGAGTGGCAAACTCCATTTACACCATTTGGGAAAAAAGTACGATCACGATACTATTCAATTTGAGTGAAATACTTTATAAAAATATGACACTCCAAAATGTGCATCCTAATGTTTTTACAGTTCTCCACTTGAGTAAACACATAACTAAATAACATAAATGAACAACTTTACCATCATTGATATAACAGAAATCTAACTTTATTAATTTGTATCTCTTAATTTCGAATCTTCGTATCAATATAATTCATAAAAAATGCGAATAGGAAAATTAAATAAATATTTCTTCATTGTTCATATTGATTGTTAAAGTATAAAAACATCTCGAATGATTTCCATTTAATATTTTCTGACATTCCCGTTAAAATAAGAGAAGTAAGAGCAAAGTAATATCAATTGCTGCTGACATTCGAATCCAAATCCGAGATTTTCTATTTATTAAAGACGTGTTCATTGAAATCCGTTCTGATAATGCAGTCGAGATACTGTTGCCATAATTCCGTGTAACACAATTTAATTTTTATAATAAAATGAAATATTTCCACGGATTTTTAATCAGTGGAAATGCTTCATTTTATTATAAAGCCTGTTTGAGTTGAGAACTAATAAGTGATAAATAATTATAGTGCCAAAAATAATTACACATCGTCTTTCACATTAAAATGTAACGAGTAATGCTTTAAAACGAGGCAGGCGTGGGGGAAACAAGGTAATTCTTTAAATAGCTCGTGTAAATAAATCATTAACGTGTTTCTGCAATGAGTGTAAACAGGGTTTTATTTTTGCGATTTATTAATATTTTTACTTTGGTCACTAGCGACGTTTTTCTTTTTTTAGTCTTCCTTCAATATTTAACAACAAAACAGGTGCTGAAAAGAAGGACATTTCTCAGTTTTGTATAAAGAGCAACAGTACGCTTATTATGTAAACAGATATGCATATCTATAAATGAAAACAGCGCCCGTATGTCTACAGCGTCTCTCAGTGTGACAAAGCAGCCAATCAAGTACGCATTTGAACTCCTTTCTGTTCAACAAAATATATCCAAACTTCGATCAAATTATAAAAAGTACGAATGTTAAATCAAAATTTGTTGTAAAACACTCAAACAGAGGGACTTATAGATTCTTCGGAGGATTAGGTTCAGAATATTATGCGTGTCTATTCTTCTAATCATAAAATTAAATGCCTATTTTGTTCACATCCGAGCGATAGAATGTCCTACAATAGACTTCGTCGAAAATTTGACAAAATTCTGTAATTTTAGTAACAAATTTCCTCCGTCGCACTCGTTGCATTTTTTAGTTATTGCAGTCGCAGAAAAATCAACAAAATTCTTCTAGAAATGATAAATTCGTCAAAACTTTGAGATCAAATTTTTTGGTGAATGACGTATTTATCCGTTGTATACTTCGTAGAAAGTAAAATTTGTCTTAAATTCACATATGGAAAAGGAGAAACAGAATTGTGAAAGTGAAAGTAACGAAGTACAGCGACCGAGATGGCACCTCCCTCCGAAATCAGCTAATCTCTTAATTAAATTCACCCCCCCCCCCCAACATCTACACCCATCCTTTTACCCCCAAACATGGCGAGGGTGGAATAGAGAGGCTTCCCCTTCTCAGGAGAGACTTAAGAAGGGGGTGGGGTTGATGACGACCGTTTGGCGGGTGCCACCGGGATGGGTATCGATCCGAGGGGAAGGGTGCTCGCTCCCCGCCACTATTCGTAGCACGTGAAGCGCAGAATAACTTCTGGAAACAAACGAAAAAAAGGAAAGAAAACGGGAATGTAAGGGGGAATTCTCTCTTTTTTTTTTTTTTTTTTTTTTCGCTTTCGAATTATTTTTATATGTGGAATACCAGGACAGCCTTTCTAAAAGTCAGCCATTTGAAGCGTCAATAAAGACGGTTCGCGTCTTTGGGATTTTTGACTTTTTTCTGAGAAGGCGTCGTTTCAAAATTCTGTCAAATAGATATTTGCGGATAATTACGGTTAAAGTTGATTCTCTTAATCCTCAGATTAATCCTTTAGTTAATTTAAAAGCTCTGCAACTTCTGGTTTAATATTTTTTGGTGGAGATCTTTCCCAAATTTCCTTCAATATAAAGGCGTTAATGAGCATCTTGAGTCCTTCTCCCCGGATTGTTATAAATTAAGAATATTTTGAAACTAGCAATTACATACTTTGTGAAAATTTGTCCCAAATGCGATTGCTTTGTGATCGTAATTTATTATGTTTATTTACAATGCAATCGCTTTTTACGCCATGGATCCAAAACTGAAGACCCTAGAGATCATAAGGCAATGGAAGTCCCACTACCCACTCTTCCCACCTCCCAACTTCTAAAGCCAGAAATACTTTTATTGATTTTAATTCAATTTCTAATGAAGCAGTTTTAACAGCAGAATTTTGCATATTGAAAAAAACCAAACATTAAATTACTTATCAGTTGCAAGATACGTGTCATTTCAGTATATCAGGTGCAAAAAAAAAGTATGCAAAGATAAAATTTGAAATTATTTTATACGAAATAATAATAAAAATGACAAAAACTTTTAACACAATCTAAATTCTACTTAATTATAGCCAATTTTTTTTTTCATTATAAAACTACATATTCATAGCAACATATTATAAAATTTACAGAAGATAATTAATTATGGGTGTTGTTAGAATAACCTTCCAAAATTTAAACGACACTTTTTCATTTGAATAAGTTTCAAGTGTTTGGCTTTTATAAATTCAATGCATGTACTAAAGTAAAGTATTCTGAAAATATAGCAAAAAACCTCGAGGCTTTGGGACTCATAGGCAGATTTATTGATTGCAATTCGTTTTTCAATCGCATTCCCAAACAGAAAAACTTATTTTTAGGTTTGTCCCATATGAAATCTAATAGACTCAAAGTATTTCGTAACAATTAAAAAAAGACGCTTTTTCGGCGGCATAGTTAAAAATTAGAGAAGCCTCGGGAATGTTAATTTTCAATTCCTTTCATTGTTTATGAATTCAAAAACTAATGAACTAAATGAATGACTATTTGCTTTCTCAGCACTCTAAAATCCGCAAACAGAGCCTCTATAACCCTTATATTTCATTTTTATACTAATATCTTTTGTACAGCACAAAATTTATTTCAACTTGGCAATAGAATTAGAACTTACTGGATTTTATAATTGTTTCCGTTGGAGAGTTATTCTATCATTAGTTCACATGGTTGTTTATCAACAAATAAAGCAACTCATCCTTAAACTTCATCTAACTAAACTGCATCGCTGGAATGAACGATTGTAGCAGCTGCATTGCTCTATCTTCTCTTTAGCATAATAGATGGCAATGCCTAATTAGGAACGCATCCCATAGTGCATTGCGATTGTAAATAATGAGATGAGATGCTGTTCCGTTAAGGTGCGCGCGTGTTAATGTCTAGTCTTGCCTTCGTGTTTTGTGTTTGTTGGCGTAAAATGCGATCATTAAAGAAATGTTACCTAAAATATGCGTCCTCTTACTTCCACCACACGTTGATATTATATAATCGATGATGGAGCTTCACAAATAGGAGAGAATAAAGAAGGAATGCTCAATGCATATCTGGTTTATAAAATATGTGCATTGGAATTTATTAAAATGTCTTCTCCTTAAGAACATTTTTTAAGGGGAGGGGGTAAGTTTTCTCATTCATGTTTAACAAGAGTGACATTTCTTTACTGATGAAATATCTTTCATAGTATCATATCTTTCTAATTTCTATCTACAGAATTAGCAAAAAAAAAAAAAAAAAATTCCACGTTTTTGTAGACAATTTCTTTTTTAAGAAAAGATGTATTCGAGAAATGTGAGATGCATGCACGCATGTGTGTGTCTTTGAGTGAGGAGGTAACTCAAAAACACAACGAACTAAATGGAAAATACTTGGCAAAGGTTCCTACACCAAAACTATTCACTTTTATAAAATATAAAACTAGCCAGCCAGCTGGAAGTGTCATTTTTAAACTAATTCTTAATATGTTATAAATATCGGTCGCATTTATATGTAGGCAAATTATAATGGACATTATTAAAAATATTTTTTTCTAAAAAAATTAGTTAAAAGAAAAATTTTATAAATAACAACTCGATTCGTTAATTACGCATTTTTGTTAAAAATAAACAAAAATTACCAAAGTCAAAGCCGAAAGACACCAAAACTAGGATATAAAATAAAACGGTTCCAAACTGTCAATGAAAAATTATTAACGATACCAAATCGGCGAAGTTAGGATACTAAATTAATATCGCAAAAATGATGTTAGATTTGATTCCGCAGAATCAGAACTTGACGAATGTTGTTTCATCCAAAAGCACATCTGAGGATCTAGGGTCGGAATCTTGAAAGGGATCTCGGAGTGCAATAAATCGACCGACATGAAATCCAATGTCATCAAAGCACCGCTGCGTAAATGCGAATTCTGTTGTTGCTGCTTATGGTATTTGTCATAGACAAGTCCACTGACAAAGTCAGAGACTTTAAGCCGAGTTTTAGAGTCTTGTGTTTCAGTAACACCATCTAGGGCCAAGAGTACGTCTTAGCTACTAATGAATCACGGCCGCTTTCGCGGGGCGAACTTCATTCATACATTTCATTCACAGACCGTAATTTAGATCTGAATCAAAGAATGATCACCCCTGATCTAGTACCCCTAGAGGAATTGTCTCAACTTGGAAAACTTCGCGGATACGACAGATTTATACGTTAGCCAACCACCATGTACACGGGGAGTCTTCGGCCGGTGGGGTGCGAACTCACAACACAAGTGATGTGAATTCAACGCCTTACCAACCAGGCTATCCACGCCTGTGCGAATTCTGCTGTACTTTAAACTTGAAAGCGCGCCTTCCCACTTGTGTGGTGTAGCAGCCGGGAAAGAGATAGGGTCGTAATTTTCCGATGAAGGTCTCTTCATTTCATCACCAACCTGAGTGATCATTTTTAGCTCAAAATAGCAATCTTTAACTTTTAAATGGGACATAAGTCTAAGAAATTAAACCATGAGGACGTTCAGTATGGGAAACATACTCTTAAAAATGACATGAGGTCGACCTGCATTTCGAAAAGAGCAATCATGCCACTCGTGAAATAGGACACAATAACTCAGAATCCCGTTGTTGTTGTTTTTCACTTTCCAAGCTTTTTGTAAAGTGGTTTCTTTCCCAAAGACAAGAGTTTCTGAAGGGAAAAAAATCACGGCACGATTTTTGGAATAAAAGTGGGACGTTTTATTATTTCTAATTGAAAACAAAGAATGGCAAGATAAAACCAATACTACATTTAAATGAAATGTATGCCTATATTTGTAACATATACACAAGCTAGTTTTAATATTCTTCACATTTTTTTAAAAAGGATGGGTTACAAAAATGTTCAACATGAAAGAAAAGAGCTGTCAAACATCGGTTTCATGCAAATTCGGAAGAGAAATCGGAAATAATTGAAAGCGATGCTTTTGAAATCATTTATTGGGGTAAATGCCTAAAGGATATAAAGAAACTGTACCGTGAACAAGTACTTTCAGTACATTTAGTAAATAATTCAACAAAACTTCAAAAAGTAAATATTAGCAATTAATATCAAACACAAAAATTATTTTTTTTTAATTTCAAACAGTATTTAAATATAATCGGAAAATTGTCCGTAAGGGAAAAGGATCTCCGAAACAGCGCCAACATCGTTCATAGGAATTTTGGTATTTGCACCTTTTACTCAAAATTTAATAAAGCACAATTTGGCGGCTGAAGAAAATGCGAGTTAACCGCTTTACATTAAAGTATAAAAATCGCATTATTTCGAGTTTTCAACTCCAAATAATAATGAGAGGTTATCATATCTCAAGTTATCATGTCAAAACTTGAACTTTTTAAGCTAATAGCATTGAGTAAAACTTACCAGAGTTGATTCCTACTTTCAGGTCTAACATCGATGTGCTACAATCCTAATCTCGAAAGTAAACCTGTGCTTTTTGCTGCAGTATTTAGTACATATTTGATAAGACATACGGCAATAGTATAAAAAATTCTTATTATTTGTTAGTCTATCATTCTATGTTATTTAACTAGTTGTTTTTATCTAACGATGTAGCTCTAATTTTTTATGGTGCGTTTTTAATATGTTGCACAAATTGTTACATAAATTGTACTACAAACGATGCTCAAGTCGCATCAGATAAGGTTATGAGTTAGATAAATAATATATACCTTGTAATGCGCACTCTTACACATCTAAAGGTGTATATTATTTATAAAAAATAATCTTGTCCTTTATGATAAATGATGTGAAATTTGCTTTATTCTAATTTTTTAGATGACATCAGGATATTCCTAGAATTTTTTGGGGGGTGGGGAGAGGGGAAATGAATTAAAAAGTCGCGCAGTGATGATATATTGGCCTTCAGGGAAACAGACAGAAAATATAATATTCCTGGGTCAATATTGCATACTCGCCTTCTAGAACTAAATAAACATAATGAATGTCGAGAACGTAAGATTTGGCAAAGGTAATTGAGACAGAGCCAGGAAAGCATGTCCTGGCTTCAGAGATCAGAACATCAAATATACTTTTGTGATTTTTTTTAGCAGATGCTGAATATTATTTTGAATGGAGTCATTTTACAAAAAAAAAAGCAATTAAGGATGTGTTTCTTTCATCTGGTTCCTACATATTCTGAAGACTCTGCTTTTCTGAATGGCATCGATATTATTACCTTAAGATTTATTTATTGCATTCGAAACAGTGCATGCATTTAGAACTTCCTTCAAATAAATAACTGTAATATTCATAAACGTTGTGAATAAATATAAATGTGTCCTTTGTTTAATAAAACCTAAATTTTTAGATTTGTTCTCACAGGAAGCGTGTCTTAAGACTACTTTTATTACAAAGCTCATTGCCGAAACGCGCACTCTCATCTGATGATTTTAGAAAAAAGAAATGTTAAACCTCAATCAAGGTACGACCGTACAAACAGATTTTTGCAAGCTGTGTTTATCTTGACGATTTATAACACAATCAAAGCTCCTTCGCTTGTCGTGTGCCAAGGTGTCTCCGGAATGAATGTGAATTTGTAAATGAACTGAACGAAAAACTAGTTGTAGAACATTTATAAAAAGAAAATTTCCCATTCATATTTTTCGTAAGAAGGCTGTGAATTAAAATGATTAAACTTAACGGAAATGCGATTGCGAAGAATTAATTTTCAGATAAAAAGGAAGTATAATTACTTGCAGTTTGAAATGGATTGATGAAATTTACAGCTCGAGAATTATACTCGGTATCCGTTCTAACCGTTACCAAACAGTAGGGCTGGGAGCTGACGAAACTTCGTCATCGCAATATATCGTCCACCACATATCGATATTTTTCGATACATCGTGATACCATTATTTCTTTATAGCTATTATAAGTTATAAATAATATCTCTTAGCATACTGACTGATCAGAACGACTGCAAATAAAAAAGAAGCTTCAATTTATAAAATATAAATATTTTTTTCTTCTTTTGAATAAAAATAGTTAGAAAATAATTTTGATAAAACCCCTTTAATGAAAAAAGTCAATGCCAAAGTAATGTCTGCATGTTACAATTTATAACACTGCGTTTAAAATAAGTATTTCTTTTTATACATTGGAATATGACAGTATTTATAGAAATATTAACAAAAATTCTGTATAAAGTTGAAAAAAATGAAAAGCAACAAAAATAAACTCTAATCGGTAACCAAAACGAAATCGAAAACGCACATTGTGAATACCGATATACTGTATCCGGATTTATCGTGAACTATTATTCATGATCATGATTTTGACATATCGATATTTTTTGAAAACTGGCATCGAAATATCGATTTTTTTTCGATCAATAGAAAATCAGCACAGCCTTACCAAACAGCTCATTTCATAATCGTTCAAGATAGACATATACTTCTAACTGTAAAATTCTTTATATGATGTAAAGAATTGTACTTTACGCGGTTTGAATAAAAAAAAATGTACAATTGAAAAAAGGCGAAATTTAATTTTTTTTTAAACATCGCGCTCATTCCGATCCAATTATCTATACTTAGTAAAATAGTCTCGACATACTAATATTTATAAAATAATTCACACTTCTATAAGAACTTTGGAAACTATCAAAGTGCTGAAGTTTTAAATGCCACTGTTTCATCATTTAAATGGCTGCCGAGGGAAAAATGTGCAGATGGTGTTTCTTCGAATCATGTCTCTCCATTGATTTGATATACTTAATGAAATTCAAAATTTTATAACTAGGTCCATTTCAATCAAAGAAGAGTGGAACTTTTTTATTTAAAATGTTAATGAATCAAGAATATTCCACAAAATATTTTTTTATTTAATTTTTTTCACCATTTTAATTTTTAAGCTTTAATGACGCCAACAACATAAAATATAATTTAAGACATTTGCAGCATTTTTCTTATTGAAAGCATATGCCTATCCCTAACGATTTAGATATTAGGCACTGAACCACGGTTCTATAGAAATGCCAATCAAATTTATTTTAGACATAAAGAAAATATCACTTTGATTTAATTATAAATAATAGAAATTCGTCAGATTTTCCCGACGTCCGATTGGAAAGTATTCCTGTAAGCTGATCATTTCTAAAATGCCACAGATCTCAATATGCTGCACATCATTTTTTTTAAATCAACCTTCTGTAGAAAAAAATGTTATATTGTTACATGACAATAAGTTATTTTTAAGGGCTTATTTTTAAAGGGTCACTATTCTGTCCACAAAGTTGTATAAAAAATGTGTCATTCATAAGCAACAAAAATGGTTTCTATAACAAGAACATCACCCATTTGTACAATAGCTTTCTACAAGATAACACTTAGTGCAAGGCTTGATTTGATTATGATGCCATCATGCGACCTTCTACGGAGAGTTGGAAAATAAGAAATACAGGAATTTGGACCTTTTCCAAATGGGTAGAATGGATCTATACCCTTAAACTGTTAAAATACGACTTTCCTAATGGAATGAATCTATTTCTCCTCCCATTTTTCTATGGATGATTTCACTGTATTTGTATTCTATTACTCAATGTATCATGGTTACGTTTTAATTTATTGTGGGAAATGAAGAGGAAGAAATGCCCATTCGTTAAAAAGTGAACACAAAACTTATATTCAAAAATCTGAAAAGGAGGAAAACACATTCAAATAAAGGCAGCCATTTTTTTGGATTTCAAACAGAAGTGATATTAAAGGAAAAGGAAGCTATTCAATAACTTCGACTTTCTTCTATTCAATTTTGGTATTTGCATCATCTGCCATTCTCAAATTTTACGAATATTCATTACTTTATGAAATCTGTAAAAGTTCGATTTCTTGAGAACTGTGTTTGTTTTCACTTGATAAAGCTTATCAAACTGTATATAACTTATAAATGGATTAAATGCAAACATCTTTCAGAATATTTTTATAGGTAGCCTAGAGCTCTCTGCCTTCGAATTTGGACCTAGAGATACCGAATATGACAAGCAGTTATTCCTTACGTAAGTGGTATTAGCAAACAAAAGATTTTTTTTCAAAATTTTAATTAAATGTTTGATCCAATGACTAAAAATGGTGCAGGTTTTTTTCGATCATTTCGAAATATGTCATCTTCAAAACTCTGAATTCAGTTTTATTTTCATACAATTTGATTCCTAATTCTAATAACGTTTTGAAAATATTCTTAAATATACTACTTCATACTTTTTCACAGTTTTAGTTACTGCGTTTATACAGGCGCGCTTTGCTAGGACAAGAAATGCATTATTTTGTGTACAGTTATTATATCAGCATGAGTCAATTTTTCAAAAATGGTATAAACGCAAATGAATCAAATGCAACATATTATCATGCTCCGAAATGTCGCTCTAGACTTTCGAATCTCGATTTTTTTTATCATAAGGCAGAACTTGATGTTGTTTTGGTTTTGAGTTTTTGAAACCTGAAAATGCGCGCGCAGAAAATAAAAGGGCATTAGTCGTAAGAAGTCATCACCCGACGAAGATCAAGGAAGAAAACGGGAATCCACAGGAAACAGCAAGGAGGTTTCGTGCCCGAAAAGAGATGAAGGCACTTTAAATTTTTAACTTTTCTTTAATTCCATCCTGCGAGGGAAATTTATGTACAAGAAACGAGGACAAACTGACCTCCGTTTACAAGGGGTACAAGAACAGAAATACGTAAAGGAGACAGAAATATTCATCCCCAATGATCATACTGCGAGATTCTGATAGGGATTTCTTTACACGTGTCGATTTAGGAAAGAATGAAATAGGTATCTTTTGAAAGAATTCGCTTAGCTGGAAAGATTTTTATCCCTTCACTCGGAGTGTGGGAACTTGTCAATTTCAGCAATTTTATATCTCATGTAGCATTAATTAAATAAAAAAGGTGGAACTGGATCAGAACTTGAAAAAGAGAACATTTGAGCATGAAGTTAATGTAGCGAATGTGTGATGAGCGAGCATACAACCTGGGACCTTGTGGTTCGCAGCACAATAACATGACCACAATACAAAAGCAATTGCTCGTGTAGAGTAGTTGTTAACTGGCTTATAAGCTTTTCACCACATTAATATCAGTAAAATTATATATATATATATATATATATATATATATATATATATATATATATATATATATATATATATATATATATATATATATATATATATATATATATATATATATATAACATTATTTTGTTTGAAGCAGAATGCAGGTTTGACAAGCAGTGAAGAGACTTTGTATTTTTAATTTCGTTTTATTCTCTGATGATGGCAGGCATGATTATTTACAAGAAGGCGCAGTGCGGCACAAAAGCAGAAGTAAGAAAGAAAAGAAGGAACGAAACAAATGATCACTAGTCTTATATAACATGGGATTTCAGGCCACGTGCCAATTCAATACACGTGGTGACCTTTAACACCTTGGCAAGGGTACCGAAGGGATCACTTTCATTTAATACGTAGATTAATTGCGTAGTAATTTTTACATAGCTTCATATGTGGAATGAGATCAGGAAATAAGAGAATATTTTACTATGGGCTAAATTAAGATAAAGTTTTGGAAATTAATTTGGATTAAAATTATGAGTTATATATATATATATATATATATATATATATATATATATATATATATATATATATATATATATAATTCTTTTTGAGCAAATGAAACAATAAGTTGAGATTTTTAGGAGTAAAAAATTGCTCACCCAAAGCCCCCGCCCATCTCCGAAAGAATTTTTGAGATCAAACTATTTTTGATAGGTTCACCATTTACTTCCCCAGCGACAGACTTCATCGATCAGAAATCAAGCCCCAATCAGAACACCCTCCGTTCTCAAACAGAAACCTTAAAAAAAATAATAGTTGTCGTCTGCGACAAACGGAGGAGACGCAACAAACGATTTTCGAAGAGATTTATGGACGGGAAATTCCGCCGAGATGCTCACGGAGAGGATGTCCTCCCTGGAGAAGGGAAACAGTTACAATTTTTTCAGGTTCTAGCTTTGGAGATAATTGAATGTCATTCCACCAGAAACGCGGGATTCGGTGCTGCCAGTTTTTCCAATATTCCACAGAGTTCCAAAATCGGCAACGAAGAATGCTCTTCCGCTTTTTCTTTTAAATACCGCTTTGCATCAGGGGGTTCATTTCATGCAAAATTATAATCACGTGACACACATTAGTATGTATGTGATATTATAAACATGTGAGTGGAAGCATTTTAAAACGAAATGCTCTCGTTCTAAAAAGACAATAAAACAGCTTTCTTGCAGCTTTATAGTGATTTTTAAACTTTATTTTTAGTTTCATTTTGTTTTTGTTTTTATATCTGGCATGCTCAGTACTCTTATTAATCTTAGTAGAGCTCAGCTCTCAGTTCTCGCCATAAAATCCTTTTTTTTTTAAATAATAATAAGGAAAATCCATATTTCAAATCTATTTAGTTTTCGAGATTTCATTGTGTTGCTACCTTTTTTTTTTAACAATTTTACTTTCAATATTTAATTTTGTATTATTTTAATATAAGTTCATGAATTTAAAAGATTTATTCAGAAATGATGGCGAAATAATATTATAAAAACACTGATGATTAAACAAATATTGCTATTTGATGATTATGTTTTTAATCAGTGACCCATTCTGCAAATTACACCATGTGAAAATCCTTATGCACAAGATGATATAATGAACTCAAATGTGGGATGTGGATGTGCATTAGTGCCCTTTTGACTTACTGATACTAAATTTGACAACAACTATTTGGTCTTTTTTTCGCAATAACTTCTAAAATTATAATTTCACAAAAGTAAATTTTGCACCTTTTAAATTTTTTAAAAATTATCTTTAATAATACCAATTCATTTTTTTTGTCTAATTTCCAACAATTTATTACATTATTGCCCTGAAATTCAAACCAAAATGACGTCATCATTCAAATTTAATCAAACGTAAATCTTGTTTTTTTTTATCGTTGAAAACTAAAGAAGGATTCTGTTTAATATGTGTGTAGTTTACAAGACGAATAAAAAAAGGGAAGTTACAACATTGTGAAATTTAGAAGATAGATGAACCAGAAATTTATGTTTTTAATAACATTATGATGATATGGGGCAGATTTTCCATTTGAAAGTTTTATGAACACAATAAACAGAACTTAGGCAAGACAATGAAAATGACAGGTCTTTAATATAAGATAATTTTGTGGACTCATGGACATGAAGTTATATCTAAAAGATTTATCTGAAGTCAAATGCTAAACAGTATTCTAGGCGAACCAACTGGTCGCTAAAGGCAACTAGTAAAAAATGAATTTCACCAAGCAAAACGAAAAAGAAAATAAATTTCAGTTGAGTTCATATTAAATAATTGTCCTATTTTCTCCCAGCAAAATAAATCATATTCCAACTGAGTAGTAATTCAAACAAAAGAGTCCACACCACAACTTCTACGCGATCTCGATTTCGCTCCCAGAGAACATAAAGGCAGCAATTCAAAACCATTTTTTCTCAACAAATGGCCACTTTCGTCACCGGCTGAAGCAACATTTTTCGCCGATTGCGCGAAAAGATTTGTCTCTAGAGGGCGCCTTCACTTTCTTTCAGGTAAACGAAAATGTGGCAGCTGCAGAAGCTACAAATCATCTCAACCCGGCTGCTCGAGTATTGTTTTCACGCGATTCTACTTTCGAACGGTTGAAGCATCTTGATTGTTTTTTTGTTTTTCTGTCCATTCGTTGTGGCGAAGCATTGTTTGGAGAACAAGACACACGCAGATGTGCCGAAATAGTTGCAGATCTGAATGAGCGAGGGAGCGCGTTTTGTTTTTTGTCTCTTTCGATGAATGAAGACATGTTAGCACACTTTTCTGTTCCTGGTCAAGGTTTGGCAAACCATTGATAACTAGGAATGAGATACAGAGTCCCGTTTTTATATTCTTGAAGTTAGAATTTTTTTAAAAACATTTACATAAAGCAATGATTTAAAATCACGTTGTTTTGGTTAAAAATGATACATTTTTAAAAATTAAAAATGATTACTTTAATAAAGCTATTTTTGATTTAAAAATGTGTTTTGCTTCGTTTTAAATGCTGCGAATGTGTTGATACTAGATTGTTTTAATGGCTTCATAATTTAATATTTTATTTTAGCTTTGAACAAAAAAAGATAAATGCATGTTTGATATCTTATCAGTAGAATAATTAACGAGCTTTGTGTTTAATTATTTATTTATTAGTTTTATCTTAAGAAGTGTCAATAAAATTATTCAATGATTATAAAGAGATATTATTTCATCCTCTCCGATGGTTCAAGAATTTATCTAATCGTCATATACATTTCCAGCAATGTTGAGATTACCAGCGTAAGATCTAACCATTTGTATAGCAAGAGAAACGTCATGACATCGGCATTGAAGGACCACATTTCATGACCGGATTCTACGAAATTTCATCATTTTTGTACCATTCCAAATACTTGCTCCCAAATTGATATAGTATGGAAGTTTGATGATTGGGGCACTCACTTAGGTGCGGGTTGCGCCATCTGACCAAGGGCACATATTGCTAGCTACAAAAGTACTATAAAAATCATTAGACAAACTTAAAAAGTAGTTCAAGCATATGTAAATAAATCATTTTTGTCATAGAACGTGGAATGACATAGGCTGTTTGCCAATGATTATATAGAAAATAAAAAATAGTGCACAGCATAAATTAGATGGAATATGAATTCGTTATAGCACAGCATGATTGTCTAAATACTAACTTTCGAAATCCTTAGAGGGTGAGACAAAGGCGCGCCATTGTCGCGATGAAAAGGCTAAATGCTCACTCTTTATAGTTGATACTACATCCTATAACGCTACACACAATTTAAAATATTATTATTCGCGTAACTGAGATGCTGTTCATTTATACTCCACTTCATCCGATGTTTCCGTTTCTTTTTACTTCATTCACTGACAACGAGCTGCAAGTAAGTGGCTGTCGCTTTTTCATTTTAGACCTTCAACTCCATTTAGAAAATGATTGTTGTTTTAATAAGCATTCTCGATTAGAATGAACAAAAACCCTTGGAACAAGACTTGTAAAAAATGAATGAGGTGGTTTGAAATCTTAAGCTGGAGAGCTGTATGGAAAATTTGCCAAATAACTATTTTCTAATCGAATTTCTTAATTGTTACTTTTTAATTTTTTTTGATATATTTAATTAGAAGTCGCTAAAAAGTACGCTAACGAGAAAAACATTTTAAGAAATTCTACTCTAAAAGGGCCCAAAATAAACATTTAATCTTGAAAAATGTGTCATGGTTGCGTTTTGAATTTGTAATTTTTAAGTCAAATTCATCTATGTCATTTCATCCATGTAAAAAAAAAAACTCCACAATTCAAAAAAAATTTTAGTAATCTTTTTTCCATGATAACATTACAATACTTTTTCTTATGTTATTTTTCTGTATAAACAAAAAAGTAAAAATTTACTGTTAGTAATATGTTTAAGTAAGTTACTAAAAGTTTTATGTGTTATATGTTACATTAAAAGTTTTATATGTATATGTAAGTTACTAAAAAATTGCGAAAAAAATTATAGATAATTTTTTTTATTTCAATTAATTTACAATTTAATGAACTAAAAAGAATACTTAATTGCATATCTCATTTTTAACTATCTAATTAATCCATTGCTAAATAGTTGGCCTCAATGACATAGCCATAAATGTTTTTTTTTTTTTTAAAAAAAACTAAATACCATTACCTTTGCTCAATAAGAATTCATCCAATTTAAATCGGTTGTAATATCAATTACATTTATTATGTTAAAATATATATATATATTTTTCATTCTTGCAGAAAACTAGAAAATCATAAAATTTATTTTATGTATAAATTTTATTAAGTTTATAAAATTCTAGGTGAGATGAATTAGAAATTTATTTTGTTCAATTATTAATTTAAAAATGTTGTTCCCAATTCTTTTTCTACTTTTCACGTTCATTTTCCATAAAATTGTCTAAGTTTCAGAAACAACTATTTTTTTTAAAGTTTTATATTGGAATCAAATTTTAAAATCCAAACATTAATAAAAGAATTTTAATTGTTTTTATTGCGAAAAGTTTTGTTAGACCAAAAAGAAATTTTTGAAATAATTTAAAATAATTTCCACATATTCGCAAATATCTCTTCAATTTAGGCTGATAAAATAAAATTCTTCCATCGCTAATTTAAGAAGCATTTGTTTAAGAAGGAATGCTTTTTTTTTTTTGGATAAGAGTACAAAATATGATCCAAAATTTAATGACACTTTTTTCCATAGCAAAATTTGCTTTTATTGGTAGTGTTTTATTGATGATCAGGTATAGGTATTGACAGGTATTTTATTGATCAGGACTTCTCAAATTTGATCCTGGATTTCAACTATTTCTCTTAGATTGAAAAATTCCCAGATTTGGATTAAATATCCGGCTCAAAAAATGTTACTAATATTTTTTTTTTTATTTACAATGCCAAGATTTTGAAAATTTGTTCTGGATTGAAAAAGATATTCAAATTTGAATAAAGGTTCCCGGATTGTTTCGGAAATTATCAATAAGCAGCATGAATTTCGTTAAATCTAAGTTTTGAACAGAAAAAATTTCTCTTCCTACGAATGTCTTTAATGAAAGGAAGAGTATAAAACAAAATCATTTAAAGTCATTTACGACATATTTTAATGTCTTCCAAACTATCCTATTCATCTCAAAAAAATCACACTCTTATGATCAAAAACTGATATTTGAAGGGTGTAATACAATACTATTTTTGAGAAAATGGTCTTTAGCACTACATTTCGAAACAAACCAAAGCCTTCTCGAGCAATGGTAAAATATTTCAAGTTGTGTTCACGACAATTTAAAGGAAAAACATTTTAATAGCTCGCTCAATTTTGTTATCTTCTAAAACTCTAACTTTGAAAACAAATCTAAGTTGCAAATTAATTGAAACTCACCTTGTAAACCATCATACTTAAATAAGAGGGAGTGGACTCGATAAAATTTTATTGCATATTCTGTAATAAAAATGTTATCCTAACATAGAATTGTAGATCTTGGGCAAGACCATGAAAGCCATGAGTGTTCAGGCTCCCCCCCCCCCCTTCTTTTTTTTCTTAGAGTTCTAAGCATGAAAATCATGTGCTTCTTAATATACTAAAGCAAAATGATACTTGCATATTAATTGCATGGCATTGTAAAATAATAGCTAGGAAATATCGAATTTTGGCGTGAATCTTGGTTTTTACTGAATTTAAAGTGCGATATTTGGTGATTTTTTTTTTTTTTTTTTTTTTTTTTTTTTTTTTTTTTTTACTATTAATCGGTGTAAACAGGTAATCGAAAATCAAACATGCATTTTGGATACCTTTTTCTCAATTGACTAAAACCAAAATTTAACCTAGAGCTGTAATTAAGAAATTTCATTGATTTAAGTCTTTGCATTTTTGAATTATTCTGTTTACACTGAGGCAAACTAACAGACTGACAGACAGTGAGCCCTTTGACAGATTTGATACAAAATTCGATTAAAATCTACACTTTCGATGCTAAAGCTATGCACCAAATGTCACTTATCTAAGTTGTTACATTTTTTAATTATCGCGCTTGCATGAAAAATCAAAAAGTACCCTTTTCGGATTCGGCTCAAAATTTGATGTGGATCCACAATTTAAATGCCGAATGTGTGCATCAAATTTCATTTACCTAACTTCACGTTTTGTGATTAACGAGTTCTCTCGTATTCGGCCAGCCATGCAGTCAGACTTCCTCTGTAAACTCGGTGTTAGAATAAACCGAATTTCATCCATCTAGCTCAAAGTGGTTTTGCGTTATCGTGTTCGCATACAGACGTAAAGCGCGAGAGACAGGCATCATTCTAAAAAAAAAGTGTTTTCGGAAGAGGGTCTAAAACGTGATGATTCATAAAAATTTCTAGTTCGAACATTATTTTCTCTTACATTATATACTTCAGATGTTAGAAAATAAAAAAAAAATGGTTAGATATAATTTTAAACAATTTAATGAAAAGGTTAATCTAAAATTTAAAATTATGTCAATCCCTTTTTTTTTTAACTTTTAAGCTAGGTATTCTTTGGCCAGATGTCAAAGACGGTGAATTCCAATTTCAGATTCACCATTCTGGATAGTCCCGTTTCTTATATCTTGATAAATGGTTCACATGGATAAATAAATAGTTCATAAATATTTTAACTAAACTTTGGTTTCTGAAAAAATCCCACTCACTTTATTTTTTTAAACTCTGAATAGGATTATCCAAATAAGACCATCAGTTTGAAGGAAGTATAAGAATCAAACCAATTGTATTATTTATGCTTCTTTATATTCTCCTCCTATTTTTTAACTTATGTTTTCCTATATTATTCATTATTTTTGTTGTAATATTTTTAAAATACTATAAAACTCTCTCTAGCGGCCACCCGTTTTTCCATTCAACATCAGCTGGTCTGGAAGAAGGGAGTAATCGACGACGAAAAAAAACTGATTCTTACTTATTATTCCTGACATAGTGAATTTAAGACATACTTAATAAAAATTGAAATTTATATTGAGAGAAGAGGGTTGAAAGGAAAAAAAGAAAGATGACATTTATGTTTATTCGTGTATTTCATTATTTTTAAATAACTGTTTTCTAATTTCACTTTTTAATTAGAAAAGTAAATCTCTAACATTCGTCGGCAATTGTTGAGGAATGGGATATCATTTATTTTTCCCAAAGTCTGTTAAGCTCGGAGTTAAATTTACTTAATGCAAAATCAATATACTAGAGTAAATTTTTAAAAAAATCTTATGCATATTTCAGTATCAAAGTTTTGCGATTATTGCAAAAATAACTGTTTCCTTTCTGTTGAGGGTGAAATTCACCTTCCTCTTGACAGAGCGAAGAGACTTTCGGTGTTATTTCTAATTTATGTTTTCGTGCCTCCTTTTCTTCCCTCCCTCTACTTTTATTGGTAGGATCAAATTCAAGGAATGAAGGAATGAATTGCATTGAAGCCATAAAAGCTATCAATCCTGCTGCTGCTTAGAGACATCCGAGTGATCGTTCTTAAGAAGAAAAAAATAAAACACTTCAAAGCAAAAGATCTTCATAGCATTTTTGTTAGTTTTTCTTTCAAGAAAAAAAGTAGATATTTTTCAAGCAAATGTTTGATTTATAATTATTAATTAGTCTTAAATATAATCTCAAAGCTTTCAACACTTTCATTGCGAGGGAAAAGGGGAGGAAATAAATGTTAAGTGGATGAAATTAATCTCCTCTTTCATTATTTATGTCGGTTATTTTAAATAAAGCAGGTACAATATCTTCTATAACTTACATTCATCTATAACTTACATTCAGGCGATTTACAACGGTGAAAAGTTGTTTGCGGTCAATAATAAAGTTAAGAAACTTCTAGACAGCAATAAAACAAATCCAAGCGAAAATACTAAGCGGTGGGTGCACTAAGAAACCCTTAGGGAAAATAACACTTCTAAAAAAACTCCTAAATTTATTTATGTTTCACGATTTTATTTTCTTCGGGGATTTCAACGTATTTATTTTCAACGTTCAGCTTATTTGCGCTTTCTGGAGAAAAAAAATGCAAATCACTATAGTCAATCGTTCATGGGGCCAATTTCTTCGCCAATTTTGCGAATAAAATATGTGTCCCTATTTAATACTAAAATCCATTGCGCATATTCCAAAAAAGAAAATGGCCTTGACTTCACAGAATAGCATGATATGATATACAGTACATGCCGGAATATCCGATTCGCGATTATCTAGCTTCCAAATTATTCGCTCTTGCTTTCTTGTGTCGGAATGAAATGAGAAAGACAGGCATTGATTGCATTGACAACATTGCTAAGGAATTGGAAGAGGGCGTCTGCTACGATTCCCTTACGTATCATATGCAAAATATAAGTTGAGACAGGAAAAGAGCGGCGTTCTGCTTGTTGTTCATTATTTCATCAGTGTGTAACGGACCTCAATTGCTGCCGCTGCTCCGGATTATAATTGCACAGTACGTACAGTATTCATTAATTGTTCTTGGGGTATGCTTAATGTTTCTTTTTAAGTGTACCACAGTGATGATTTGAAAATTAGTGATAACCGGAAAAAAAAAAGTTGCAATGACTATGGTGGAGAAATTGCGTGTTATACAGCGACTAGACTCTAGTGTAACAGCAAAAATAGGCAACTGCTTCTATGATTCACAGGGCCGTGTTCACATTCTACTTGACTTGAGATACATGGAGGGATAAGTACAAAATAAGAAGTAAGAAAATATGTATTATAACAGTGAGTTTGGGTATGAAAACTTTTCTTTCTGGTTTTGGTGCAAAGAAATAAATTCATAAAACTCCGGCCAATCTGGATTATTTGTTATCCGGCCTATCGTTCCATCACATTAGGCCAGATACTCGGGAGTGTATTGTAATTGGGATGTTAGAAATAAGATTTTTCCCGGTGACTTTAACTTCACTGTCATTGACTTCTTTATAACGGTGCTTAAAACAGCTATTAAGCTATTATTTAAGCTTATTTCTTACTTATTTACAGCAGTGAACTGTTAGATTTTATTGATGTCGGACTAACTGCTATAAGATTTATAAATTCAATAAAAGTAATTTTTTAAATAAAATTTAAATTAATTCTATTAAAAATGTGTTAATCCAATTCCAATTTACAAATTTCAAAAGAGCATTTTCTTTCTTATTTCATTCGTATTATTATATTAATGCACTTTATTTTTTTTCTGGGAAAAGTGAAATTAGAGAATCTTGGCATACAATGGATTAATTTGCAGCAAAATGTTAATTTCCGTTATTTTTAAATCACCAAAACGAGAAACGCTTATTATTCTCCTCATTAGCGTCAAGAGCATCATTTGCACTGATTATAAGAGAACAGAAGGGGAAGATACTCACCTAGTCTTCCAATCGAGTATCCTTTGGGAGGCCGGAGAACTCTACGGGCCCAGGCCGATCGAACCACCTCCAGAGCGAAATCGGTCCCCGAGATGAGAAGGGTACTGGGCACGAGGCAGCCCCGGTACTCCAGGCTGGCCACACTCCTGGTCAAGCACGCATTCCAGAAACACATGGAGTTCTGCTGCAGAAAATCAGCGAAGATGCAATGTCCGTCCTCCGGCTGCTTGGTGGCATCGCTGTGGATCTTCTGCAACACCAGGGCGATGCAGCAGCGACTTATGAGCACGTGCCTCTTGCTGGGGTCCGACAACGACTGTTTCGAACTCATGGAAGAGCAACTCGCATGCCTTTCAAGAGAGAGCTGAAGGTGGCATTAGAGGCAACGCGATGGCGAGTTTTTCTATTGGATATCCACCGAGTATTGAAAGGAAGTCAAGGAAACAAACACCAACTTTCATTTCAGCACCATTATATACTAAAACTGTTTTAAATTAGAATTTCCTTGGAAGTTTCGAAATGCGAATGAAAAGTGAGTTCACGTTTCTTTCATTCTACAGGTGCACTGATTACCTGCTGAATGTTTAAGAATTTGATGGCATTGCTCTAAATTATTTTTACAGGCCGTGAGAAAAAAATTTAAAAAATTACTTTCCAAGTAACGATATTTATCAAAAAAAGAGCAGTTTATTCATTTATCGTTCCACATTACGACATGAAGTAATCCTGTAGTAGTAAAATCTGAATTTCTCAACCTCACGATGAACAAGTAATTCGAATTGTTAAGGCAACAAAATTAATAATGCTAGATGAGTTCAACAAATTAATGTTATAAAATTTAAGCTGTGGTAACAAATTTGTAGAAAAATTTCCCATTTATTGCTCATATTTTTAATAAAATGCGATGTATCCTTTTAACTCAGATATCTTATATGAAGCACAACCATTTTCTCAAATTCGAATCATAAAAATAGAGTTGAAAAGCTTTCTGTCTCCGAAGAAAAAAAACTTCGCATCATCTAATGTTACAATGGCACAGCACATTAAAATATCAATCATATCTTTGAGGAGTAAAATCGGGAAAGAACGCATCACTTTCCGAAGAGCACATAGGGACTCCCCAACCAAGAGCAGCGTCTTCACTGGCCATACTGCTTCCTGTTTCGTTTCTCCAGTGTTTCGGTTTCGCTATCGTTCCCTTGGCGGTTTGGCGGCGGAGAGTTGGCGACCGCGTTTTGATGGTCTGGATACGCTTCTTCATTCAAAGGCAATCATTAAGTTAATCCGCGCTTTATTCCCTCCGGCGATGATGAATGGGCATCGGGCCTCTTTATTCCTCTCTCTGTGAGTGAGACAACAATTAATCCTTTACGCTTTGAAAAGAAAGAAACTAAATGCTGTTGTGTTAACGTTATCTAAGATTCAGTTCACTTAATACTAGATATGATAACATCCAATCAGATTTAGATTTTCTTTTCTAGTGGAAAAGAAAGTACGGTGAGTGATCCATTAAGGAACGTAAACCGTTCGAAGGCAACGTTCATTATCCGAATTGCTTTTAATAGAACATTAATTTATCTATTATTTTTATACGAACTTGATTCATTCGCTCTGGAATTCCATGAAAATTCATAATATATTATATGGTTCTTTGTTACTTTCATTTCTATTTGACAAAAATAATAATAATTTTACACGCGATTGAAGAAAAATAATTCATGTTTACTTTAATATCTATCTTTACATGAAGATCGTAATAGATCACTTGTGTCTTTATATTCCTTATCAAGCACAAAAAACGATGTAATAACTTCTATTTTCTTATTAAAAGAAATAGAAGTAGAATAATATAGAATTGAATAACACAAAAAATTGACACATGATTTGAATCGAATTAATCTTTAGTAATTTTTTTAAAGAATAGAGCGATTTCAAAGAATATTCATTTTTTTTATTGCAGTTTTCCCATTGTATTTAAAAACGGATCTAGGATTAAACTTTTTAAATAAAGGTTTAGATGATTCCGCTGTATGACCATTTTATGAGTACTGGACACAATGTAAAGCATATCAATAATGAATGTTGTTTCATAGAAGTAAGAAGGAGCTAAAGACAGGACTTTTTATAATTTAGGGAATAACCTTAATTTGGAATTGAATAGATAAGAAATAGTTGGCTTCCCATTCTGAAGAGCTTCTTAAAACATATTAATCTCCTTTTCGTTCACGTAAGTTTTTGCAAATCCCAGCAATAATCGAACTCTCAGGTCTGATTCATTACTATTTGGCGTTTTAAATCCTTTCTCTCAAAAAATAGGCTTTTCCAGTTATTCGAAATGGAATTATAAAAAATGAAAGTGTTCTTCCCTAAAATTTTTCATATAAGAAAGTGTGTTAAGGTGTGTGCCCTTTGTGTTAAGGTAAATCACAAAGCCAAAAAAAATCAATACACATTTTTTTAAAAAATACGTACTTTTTTCTCAGTAACAAAGAATCAATATTTCTTTCCCCTCACGTTGTTGCAAAATTTGGAAACAGCTCTATAGTTTTTATGAACAAATCATGTACTTAATTTTCTTCTCCAAGCTCATTGCGAGTTTGATTGCAAGTATTTACATACCCACAGCAGGGTACACAATGGAATGTGCAATGTATCTCACAATGGATTTTTTTTTTAATTTTCATGCACAACATCCAATTTGATACGAAGGCTGTGCATCAAATTTCATCTTTTTATCTCTCGCCGTTCTTGAGTTGTTGTATTCATATACAAACATAAATATTTTCATAAATGGTTTTTCTCTTCCTTAAGTGGTAAGAGATAAACGTGGAAATTCAACAAGCTTTTGATATCAAGATGATGCGATGATGTCTTCTGATGCGAGTACTGGGTACAAATGCAGACATTTCTTCCTAATTTCAGCATATAAGAAACCTTGATGAAAAAACTATAAGTAACAAACAACTGAACTAATTAAAATAATAGAAGAAACTAATACACTTTCAGTTTTTATTATTAATGTATAATAAGAATTTTTAGATTCTAAAGTTAACAAATGTCTATATTCTTCATTTTTGCACATGAAAAAGTAAAAAGAAACTCTCTTCATTTTGAAAACTCATAAATAGTTCACTATTGTTCCAAATGATAACACTAGAGGATTTCTAAAGGATGCTGATTTCTTTCTCTTCTAAATTTTTTTTCTTGAAAGTAATTCATACGTGATAGAAGGAATAAAAAAAGTGAATTCCATCCAAGATGCAAGAAGATGTGGGGGCTGCGGCGGCTTGGTGGTAAGATCTCCGGTACGGAACTGAAGGTTTTAAGCTCGAGAACCGATTCCAACGAAGAACCGCAGTGTAAGCAGGTCTAGTGCACGTCAAATCTATTGGGTCCAAACGTCCTCCTGCTGCTGTGGAAGTTTGGGGAGGAGGGTGCCAGCTGAGGTGTCGTCCTCGTCATCTAACTGCTGTTCAAAATGACGAGGTCCGTCCCAAAATAGTCCTAGTATTGCTTTAAAACGGGACGTTAATATAAGTAAACTAAACTAAACCACCATGATTTGGAATCTAGGCGATTCTGAACAAAAAAAGTCAGATTTATTGATGTCGTGTGGAGGAATTTGGAAGAGTATTTAGACTTATTTTTTATTACTTTTATTTTATAACAACATTAATAAGATTTCATGGACAAAACTTTCAAAATGAGAATACACTACAGTTAATATTTAATTTTTTGGTTTTGCAACACAACTATCATTTTAGTTGTAGAATTAACAAAAAATATTGTTAAAAAATACACTATACCTAACACTTTTTCCACAGGGATGTATGGGTATAAGTAGTCCGTTGAAATGTAAACATTAGAAGTAGGCACGAAAGTAAACGTTTGCTACTTATTAATAGCATCATCGAAAAGTGCTACTTTGCAGCAATTTCTACGATAAAACTCCATAGATTGTATACATTGACTGCAGCTACAATGTCGTATAAAGTTAAAGATACTAAATATTCTTCACAAGTGTATTTCTAGAATTAAATTGTATACGAAAAATCATATTCGTAAGCTTGTATACGAATTATATAAAAATATATTATATTATAATCATCAAAAAAAAACTCGAACTCAAGATTTTGAAAAATGTCCACGTTTCAACTTCCACCCATCTCAACACCCAGCTCCCCGCGTCCGAAAAACGCATTTTTTTCCTTTTTTTAAGGTTTTGTTTATCTGTCGATCTGTATTCTTGTATGTGAAAACAATCCCTCAACAAACGTTTTGAGCTAAAAGTCTGAAATTCGGTGACACAAAATGTGTAGACTTCTGTCAAAAGTTTTCGATCAAATCAATGAAATCCATTCACCGGAAGTTTGTCTGTTTGGTTGCTCGAATACAAGTGAATACAATATTTGCAAATTATATAATGATGGATGAATTATATACAGATGGATGAAATGTGGTGTCAGGTCCAGCATCTCAATAGGATCCATATCAAATGTGGAGCCCATTTCCATTAAAGGTTTTCAAATGTTGGTCTGTACTTTTTTATGCATGTCAAAGCGATAACTTAAAAATGAATGACTTAAAGAAATACATTTCGGTATGTGACCTTATAATGATAGTTTTGTAGTTTCTTTTTTGATAGTTTTGTTTGATAAATGGTGACACGTTGAAAATATATATTCGACTTTCCGATACCTGTGTAAGGATCTACTGCGCATGATTGCACGTTGGATTCAGTAAAAACTCTGTATTCAAGCTAAAGACCAATCTTTCGTCATTACTGTTCGTCAGTTCATTTTTTAAACTGTATTATGAAGTATACAACTCTCATGTGCAAAAATAAAAATCTGAGCTCTCATGACGTTCATGATCTTGCCCAAAATCCAGTTTTATGCGCGTGTGGGATTGTGGATAGCAATTTTATTAGACAGCATAAAAGAAAGCATCGGGTGCTCTTCTCTCTTTCGTGTATTAACCGCGTGGCAGGGATTCATCTCCGAAAAAATTCACCAAAGATTGCAAATTAAATTTAGCAAAAATATTAAATTCACGCCAAATATCAATATTTCGTAACTATTAGTAGCCAGTATTATTCAAGGCATTAGCGACTTCATCCAAAATCCACAATTTTATGCACAGAAACAAGGATAATACATTTATTAAAGAGTTTTTCGAGGACGTTTTGCCGCGACCCCTTCTGCTGGTTTTTATAATAAGAAGAGACTATAATAGAAGTCCTAACTAAGCCTCCGGATCAAGCGTAAATATTTTTATTTAATTAAAAATATCTTTTTTCTGATAAGACAGTAAACTTTCAGGAATGCGAAAATAAAAAACAAATATTGCAGGAAGGAATTTTTTTTTTAAATGCTTAATGTGAAATATCTTGTGTCATAAAGATAAATCTGATAAACCTGAACGGAAACCGTAACAGGAAATAGTTGACTGTCTCTTGTCAAAAATATCTTGCTAGCGGTTAATTGGAAGAAAAAAGCATTTCTCTAGAAGAAAAGCTCCTGAGATGCAATTTTCTTTTCACGGATATCTTACATTCCTGTTTGGATTAACCGGATTTTTAAGTTTTCCGTGTTATTATTAGCTAGATTCTCGCATTCTACTTTTTCAGCGAAAGTATTAAAAAGTGGCTCTGAATCCAGCTTTCATTGTTTCGGCTCTTTTGATGAGTAGATAACCATTCTGTAATTCAATTACATGGCTCTAAATAAATGTCATGTTATCAAAATCGTGATAAACGAGACAAAAGAAAACATATCGTCATTGATACAATGAAATATCATACGTCAAATTTACTAAACATTTTATTTATGCAAAATACTTGTATATCACTACATCTATTCTCAGATCGTCGTATGTTATATAGGATTGTCACAAAATATCATACATCATTAGGAATTCAGCTTTTTCATATAAATTTTATTCGTTTTGCTACATTGCTTCTAACCTGGGACAGTTTTTTATAAGAGCGGCGATACATGCAAAAAGGAACTACAGTGAGAGTCAAAACAAAATAAACACCCATAATTGATATAGAAAATGTTATCTCAAATATATTATTAACTTATAAGATAAAATAGATGCGTATAATTATTAGCATTATAAGGAGGAATCTTCATGAACGTGGGTTACATGGCAGGATTCCAAGTAAGAAACTATTAAACACGAAATCGAACCAGAAAAAAAGCATCTGCTGTTTACTAAAAAGTACCTTAATAAATATTTAGATTTTTGGAATAATATTTTATTTAATGAAAAGAAAAAAATCGAATTATTTGGCACAGAGAAACCAATGTGGAGATCAAAGAATGAAGAATCCGGTAATAAGTATTAAGTTTAGACAATTAAACATGGGGTGTTTCTATTCTGATCTGGGGGTGTTTGACGAATGTAGGATTCGTTAATTTAGTATTTCTCGAGTCTACAGTGAACAAAATGGGCTATCTAAATATTTTTAAAGATGAGTTGCCCCTAGTATAGCGAATGTGGGATTGTCTCGAAGTTGAATCTTCAGACATGATAACGATTCCGAACACACATCAAAGGTTGTGACGGAATGGTCACTCTATCGTGTCGAGAAGACTTTGAACCATCTTCGTCAGTCACCAAAGCTAATTCCCATTGAACATTTATGGCATATCTTGAAAAAAATGTACGCCAAAGAACCATGTCTAATTAGGAAGAGTCGAAACAAATTGTTACAGAAGAATGGCAAACAATTCCTCTCAAACTAACAAAAAAACTGGTCACATCTATGCCTAGATGATTAAAGGCAGTGATAAAAATCTGAAGGACCGCAAGCAAAATGTGAATACTACAGTTTTCATTGTTTTTGTCTGTATCAGTGTTCGCTGCTTACTTTTTTTTTTTTTTTTGACGCATGAAATTTGATTCTTTTTTTGTTTTAGTTGAATTATTTCTTTCTGCATTTTGATTTAATTAAGCGTTTACAAGTTGTTGTATCCTATATGAATAAGTTAACAATTGTATATATATACTTTATATTATAAGTCAATAATGTATTTGAAATAAAACATTTTCTATACCAATCATGGGGTTTATTTTGTTTTGACTCTTACTTAGGTTCTAAGAATTTCAAAAGCATGTTACAGCGGAATTTCTTTAATACACAGATCAAGATACTATTTAATTTTACAAAATCGAATAAAAATAATTTTACAAATCAAGTACCATCGAAATTTGTCTCAAAATATGATAAACTGCGTACTTTAGCCTTGCAATATGTTCTGAATACAATTTTTGCATGATTTCATAATTACTTTAATATTTTGTTATGCTTTTAAAGTCAATCGATATTAATTATCATTTTAGTAAATTATTATTACAGACAGAATCGTTTAATTTTAAAATGTATAATAGTTTTAAAAATTCTAAATACTAAATCATTGAAAGACATTTAATGATTATTAAAACACCAATTGCAACAAATTATAACTTTTATTATGACAATACTGCAAGCTGGATATTCATTAAATGTTCGAACCAACTTCCTCTCGGTGAACTACTTGCTAAAGAATGTTCATTAGTCTACTTCTATCCGTACATCCCCCGGTCTCACCTGCATTCAGTGATTGACCACTTAGTGGCTAGCGACCAATTGCCTCGAAAAGGATGTCAGTTTGGTGAATCGGTCAGTGTTATGGACGGACTTTGCTAAAGATAGCAGTCGGCCACAACAAATCCTGTCGATACTGCTACGTTCATTGGTGTCGGGGTGGTCGGCTGTATACAAGAAGTGCCACCTGTATCACTGAAGGTCCATTCAAATGGAAATGGACTGGAACCCACAAAGGAAACGGACTGACTGGATACCCAACAGAACAAACCGCCGAATCTGCAGCTACAAAATTCGGCACAAACATACAAAATCTCCGCAACAGACCGAAATCTTAATTAGATTTTTATAACCAATGCTTAATGATTTTAGCGCTTATTGTTCAGAAACCTTATTTTAAAACATTTTAAAATCGAAAAAAAAATATTTTTTTTCAGTGATGCCAAATTTATTTTTGTTTGATATTTTTCTCTTATATATAAAAATAAACTTTTAAAAATATTTGTAAATATATTTTACAAAAATATTTTTCATTGTTATAAGGAGATACAACTTGCTTTCATTGTAGCCAGAAATATTTCATCTTTGCCTTTCCTTCCTTGTTAGTAATTAAAATACGAAAATTTGGCTTTTTACAGCAGGCTAGGCAAATAAATTTGTCTTTTTAACTTTACGACATTACGATGATTCAGATAAGGTTTAACTTCAAAAAGTAGTAATGATGAATATTCTTTATTTCTTGTACATTTCTAAATATTACTGCTCTTGTTCAAAATGTAATTGGATGCATAAAATCGCTCTTTAAGTATAATTTTTGTTTATTATTATAGAGCACTAAAATTTTCGTTGGGTTAGTAAACAGGAATTATCTTAAGATATTACAAATATTGTGAAATATGCAAAAGACTCCCTTAGAAAAAGGATTTCAGTAAATATCTTTATGTTATACGTTTTGTTTCCAACTATATCCTGTTTTGATTCCACAGACATGTTACTGGATTTGTTGAAATTTAATCATTTCTTTTTTCATATTAATACTCAGATTGCAGGTAAAAAAAAAGCTCTATTATAGGTAGATTGTACTGGAAGAGAAATTTGAACAAGTGCATAGCATAATGCACAGAACAAGCGTAAATTTTTAAACTGGCATTAATAAAAATTAATGCCAGTCGATGTTTGAAATTTACAAATTCTTTACTTGGGATACAATTAAAACTGAATCACGATTAAAATATTTTTTTTGAAATATTTCTCATTCGATAATATCAGCAAATCAATTGGTGGCAAAAGGGTTGGTTTCTAACATGTAATATCTCACAAACAGTAATATCTAACATCTAAGGTATTAATATTGACATATTCACGGACAATTACAAAATGTGAGTCGAACTATAATAATATAGCAATTATAATATTGTTACAAACCTGTAATTTTGCTTCCCAGCACGAATAGTGTCATCATGAGAAATACCGTTTTACAGACATCTGTATTGGATGATGTCGGATACCGAGCCAGTGATCACAGAGATTGGCAACCATTTGGCGACAAAATGGATAATGTATTGTAATTGTATTTATGAATAGGATAAAATTGTATTTATGGACAGGATAAATAATTGACTACTCAAACCGTACTTCCATGAATGTGT
Source organism: Argiope bruennichi (assembly GCF_947563725.1). Classification (NCBI taxonomy): domain Eukaryota; kingdom Metazoa; phylum Arthropoda; class Arachnida; order Araneae; family Araneidae; genus Argiope; species Argiope bruennichi. The sequence continues at coordinate 127,793,813 of NC_079158.1, read as the reverse complement.
TAATAAAAGAGAAAATTATATTATATAACTTTATTTTCATTGATTTCATTTCAGCAATTTTACATTTCATAGGGGCTATTTTTTTTAAATAAAAAGGAAAGTCAGTATATAAATGTATTAATCAGGAAAGATGTATTAAACTTACATTGAAGAAGTAAAAGCTTTTGTGTAAAAAAGGAAATGCTTCATCATTCGTAGTTGGAATAATGATTAAATTTAGAACGCCTAGTGTTTTGGGGGTTTTTTTTGTTGTTGTTGTTGTTTTTGTTTGTTTGAAATTTTGTTGTCATAATGGCATACATTAATTTTTCATGCGGGCAATTACATCTTTACTGGTTCCTCTCTAAGTGTTCGAGGTTGAAAATACAGGAAATAAATGGATAATAGTTTCTGATTCATATGATACCATTGGATATTTTGGTCTCCTGGCATACTTCTGGATAACTAACCGAACTGAAGGACGTTAAAGGTCAATTTTGAAAACATCATCCTATTTGCGATGTGTTTAACATGACTTTAATAGGGAATGCTGGTCTTCATGACTTGGATCGTGAGAAACCCCCGACGTTCAAATTAGAAACATCTCAATGCTTTTTTTTTCTTCCTAGTTTCCATAATGTTCCTTTTTCTCCCTGGCTTTCTTTAAATTCAGTTTGAATTTATTTTCCAGTCTCATTCTTTCTCTTTTATTCATCGTTATCTCTTATCAGTAAAACAAATAGACAGTAAGATTTCTCCGCAAATATTTTGATTGAATCTCTCTTTTTCTAAACCTGGGGAGTAGGAAAGTCACAGAGATGTACACTTTCACAATGGTAGCCCCTTGTATCGGACACCAGGCATTTTGGCAGTTCTGATATACCTAACTTCCATAAATGAGTAGTAACGATTTGAAGCCTTTTAATATATTTAACTTATGTATTTTGTAAATCAAAATTTTATAATTATACTTACATTACAAATATATTAAACTCTGGGATAATGAGAGACTGGTAACAGAATATTTCTAGACCCAATGACCCCAAAATCTGTTTTTGAAACAGATCAATGTGTAGATTATAAATTTACAGTCATCAAACTAATTTAAATTGGGTAGAGGTTCCCGAGTTGTGAGTGAAAAAAATCATGAATGTCTTCTTGTCTCATCTACTTTAATGCTTTGCTTTGAAGGGGTAATATATGAAGAATTGCTAATATGTAGGCTAAAAATGTTCTTTATCCTTATACTTTAAAAAAAAGTAACTTACAAAAACAAAACATGGCAACCTAATTACAAAAGGTTGCCAAGCCATCCCGCCTTACTACGTTCTGTTTGATTATGTTCGTGCTCATTTGGTGACTGTAATGAATGCGTCTGTAATCTATGCTTTATTTGAAAGACTCTTTTCGGCATTCATCATTCGGATATTTATTTCTCTATATCACACTGAAGTTTTCTTTTTCTCTAGATTGTTGAAGAGAAAAAAAAGTGGAATCAACCGTTTTATTTGAGATCCAAAATGATAAATCAACGTAATGAGAGTTACTACGTGAGCTTCTATTTGTGATACAGAAAATGCATTTTTTAGTTTTAATCAGGATGGGAATGGGAAAAGTGAGAACAAAACAAAATGACTATTGAATAAACAATGTGCTAAAGAAATTTCACTGAATTATACTTTTGTAATTAAGAGAAATATTTTTATCGCGCAAGTAGATATTATAGAATACTGTTTCAATATTTTTATAATATTATCACACATTGCGAATATTGAATATTATCCTAAAAATATTGCGTGGAATCTTTAATGACTACGTTTATGGTACATTTAAATATTCAACAAATAAGTATTAAAATGTATTAAATAATAGTATTGGATTGAAACTATTCAATGTAATGATAATAAGCTAATCAATTTAGTTCCATATTTCCATACAATTCTGAACAGACGTTGATGATTCATGTTAAATCTATTTTATTTATTTTCCTTAAAAATGCGAAAGCTTTTTTTTATTGACTATATTGCAAGGGATCCATTTTCGTACTCAATATTATAAAAGCATCTTACGGTGTAACTAAGTGAATGTAATGAAATACATAGGAACCTGATCAATTAACTTTGACAAATAGTTACTACTTACCTAACGTCTTATAATTCATAGAAATTGCATTATTTGGGAACTGAGCCAATAACATTTTTTAACATACCTGCCTGCAGCTCACCTCTGCCTAGGTGGCTACTTTGTTTGCCTAATCAGAAGTCCGCCACCGTAAGCAATGATTTCCATTCCGCCACTACTAAGCATTATTCCTTCTATTTCGCAAGATGTCTTCGCCTTCTGAGCTACGCTCATCACTATCTTGGCTTCAAAATGCACCTTCCATAACCGTCAGTAGAGTCCTCTATTCTAGATTCCCGTATGTTTAAACAATACAGTTCATTCCAGAGTATCCGGTCTAATGTGGTGGAAAGGCAGGCTAGATGACAAAAAAAGCCAGATAGGCCTGTGTTCTTTGAACTCATTTCTTTACCCACCAATACCAGAAAACAATTTTTTTATACAAAAACTCGCTGTTAAATTGCGTATTTTCTCATTGAGTACTAAGCCCACCATTTATCTCAAGCCACGCAGAATGTGAATTTACGAATACTGTACGAACTATATGCAGTTATAATCAGGAATATTGGCAAAAACTGTGGTCTGTTACACACTGACGAAACAATGAACAACGAGCAGAACGCTGCTCTTTTCCTATCTCAACTTGTATTGTTGAGCACGACATGTGGGAGAATCGAGCAGACGTTCGCTTCCAATGCTTTGGCAATGTTGCCAATGCAACGCTTTGCCTTTCTTATTTAATTACGATAAAAGAAAACTAGGCCGGATAGTATGGAAGCCGGATAGACGCGAACCGGATACTCGGGTGTGTACTGTATTATATATCTTGAAGACAGTTTACTAATACAGTAAAATATCTTGAATGCATTTTAGACCTTTGCCTGTTTACCAAAGGTATCTAAATGAATACGGATATACAATTTTTTATATACGAGTAAATGCTAAATTTTAAATCTCGCTTGTATTTTTCATTTTGCTCTTGACAAACAAATTCTTTGACGGATTTATTCCGAAATGAACACGCTCCTCCTGTTTGGGTGTAAATCTAATCTAAAATTCATCGACATAGTTCGTTGCAGTTCCGTATGCATACACCCATACACGAATAGACAAATCAATAGACAATCATTTCATTCAAAGGTTCATTTTCAAGTTTCAGATCTGCAATATAGAAAAGACAATTTTCTTGCAATGTCTAGTGAAATTTTAACTTCTATGGTATTTACAATGGAGCTGAGAGTATCCTTCTGGCGAATGGCTAGGTCAAAATAAATCCTTCCGAAGGGATTATTTTATTACTTCATGTTCCGAAAGACATTAGCCTCTTAACTGCTATCCAGCAAACACCATCGTTGTAATTTATGGGTGCATATGTGCGTCCGGCCCAGCGATCAGTTCAATGCTCAGCAATCGCCACTGCCGGCCGCTCATGCGAAGCGCTTTAAACTTAGAGCAATTAGCAATCAAAGGATAAAAGAGAAGTAAGCAAGTGATGTTTTTGTTGTTGTTGTTAATTGTATTTATGATTATCGATGAAGTACTTTTGGTTTCAGAATAGCGACACAAACATTTGGACAATTGTACTTCGACAAGGGGTGGTACGCAGAAAGATGAGCCATTATTATGTCTCCTAATTCCACTAAAATCTCCATTCGCCTTATTGGTAAATGTAAATATCTTGTTTTGTCTTTCCTCTCATCCCCCCTTTTTTTTATTTAATATACGCCTCCTGACATATGTGCAAGAGCACAGATGATTTACGAATCCAAGAATGAACATTATTCTGTTATTGATTGGTTGAGGGTGTTTTGTGGCAATCAAGCGAATGGACGTCCGCAACAAAACAAACGGAACAAAATGCTACATACAGATCTACAATTCTAATAATAAAATCTTTCATAGATTTTCATTTATCTTGCTTTCTGTATTTTTGAATTATCATATTTAAAAACATAATTTTTAAAAATTTTATTATTATTATTAAATGAAGTCTGAAAGTTGAAGATAATTCAAAATCTGCATTTGAAATTGTTCTGAATTTATATTACTTTCTTCTTGTATACCTACCTACAAGAAAAAAAATTAAAAATCGGTTACTCTAAATTATTTGATACTAGCAAAGAAATTTTCAGAAGTTTCCTTCTACAACAAAAAGGAGGTTTCTTTTTAAACTCTGTGCTTCTTTCAGTTGAAAGATTCTCGTTAAGAAACGTCATTCCAATTTGCTTCGTAAAATTTTTCTTATAATGAAAGTAAACCTGCCAATCTTCTGTTTCTACTGCATTGCAGGGCCGCGGTGGCCTTGTGGTAAAATCTCGGCGTCGGAACCGGAAGATTTCAAGTTAGAGACCCGATTTCACCGAAGAACCGGCATCTAAGCGAGTCTGGTGTACTTTAAATCCGTCGGGGCCAGACTTCCTCATTCTGGTATAGTGTGGAAGTTTAGGGTGGGAGATCTCAGCTCAATTGTCGTCCTTGTCATCTGACCGCGGTTCAAAATGACGAGGTTCATCCCAAAATGAACCTAGCGATGCTTTAAAACGGGACGTTAATATAACTAAACTAAATCTACTGCAATGTAGTAAAGTGAGTGATAGTAGAGTAATGGATCGTATCAATTTATCCTTAATTTTCGATTCATTGTGGCTATTGGAGAACGATGAGGGACGTAAAACTACCTGCAGTTGCATATTAAATGACATGCTCAATATAAAGCTCAACGTAACAAGTTTGACATGAAGCGAATAAACTTCACATTATTTTTTGAGATTTCTGAAATTCTTGAACCATGATAGAATTAAATCTTATTTTGCGATGTCATACGTGACATTTCTCGTAATTCGTAAAATGTGCTCTGGTAAAACTATTTTGGAAAACTACCATGTTATACGGGAATTATCTGTATTTCATATTTTGTTTCTAACCTTTTTTGTTGTATCATAATAAACTGATACAGAGTTTTTCAAAAATCCAGAAAATTATCTTCTCTTTTTGCTTATCAAAAAGATGAAAAAGAGATTCTTGTTTTTCACTATTTTTTGAAAGAAAAGGAACTCAACCAGAACAGGAATGCGTGGATGTGTCTTCAGTACCTTATCGTTTCTATAGAAATATCGATATAAAATAAAGAAGAAAATGACGGCTCTTAAATAAAGCCTGGAAAGTATTTGCTTTATCCGTGGACCCCGAACCGTTCATGATTTACGAGTTTAGTTGTTCTGAAAAATCTGTAATTTTTTTTTTTTTTTTTTTTTCTAAAAGCTTATTTTTAACAGTATCATTGAAGTGTTACGAATGTTGACACTTTAAAAAAGAAGTCCAATTGTTTTCACAGAGAAAACTGATGAAACCTTTTCTCAGGCGAAGTCGTCTTCATATAATAAACCAATTTACTTGCTACTACAAACAGGAGTATTTTTTTCACGACTTTTTCGTATAGTTTCACAAAATGGCATGTTTTGTGTTGGTCTTTCTCGTATATCGAAGAGCATCGAGTATTCAGTTTCGATCCGTGCACTTTCTCACTGATCGAGTTGATCTAAAATTTGAAACAAACCAGCAGTTTTGGCACCAAAACCACATACTAAATTTCACTCCTCTAACTTTTTTTACAATTTTTGTGAAGCATCGTGTTCGCATACATACAGACAGGCAATATATATATATTTCAAACATTTTATTGACAAATTTGGTCAAAATTTCAATACAAATCAACAAATTTGGTGTTATGATTACGTAAAAAATTCCATTCTTAAGTTACCGTGTTCATGTGAACAGGAACTGACTGACAAAATTTTAAAAACAGGATTTCCAAATTCAGAGAAGTATAAAAAGTAGAGATTCGAACGTACATTTCGATTTTTTTTTTTTTTTTTTTTTTTTTTGACAAATGTAGTACTTTGTGAAAATTCGAATGTAGGAAAGTAAGATATGTGTTTGGAAAGTCATATGTGGGTTTCTTGATATGACTGAAAGTGTTTTCACAGAAAAATACCGTTTTGAAAAGACGCATAATATAGTTCTCTACTGCAAATAAAGAGGATGAAATTCTTTCAGTCGCAACCAAAATCTGTAGCATAATTATTTCTTTGAACAAGAAAAAAAAAATCTTTTCTAACGAATATATTGAAAATTTTACAGTTTCTCAATGCAATCCTTAACATTGTGTGTAACCTGTGGACAAAAATGTGAAAGCCTGAGATTATTTGAGTCACCCATTCTGATGATGGTTAGAATACAGCGGTCTACGAGTTTAAAAATCCCTGCTACAATTGGATAGCAATTTCTATGAAGTAATTCCCTCAACTTTGAAATTAAATCATTCTGATATTTTGGTTAAGTGGCGTGATATCCAGAGAGATCCAATATTTCTCAACTACATCCAGCATTTCTTTTTTTCTCTTTTGAATGTTTAACATTGTTGTACTGTTTAGACTGCTGATTGCCTCACGACACTTTAATTGATATTATTAAACATTCTAAGATTTGGATGAGCACGCTTTATTGGTAGATTACGATTAGAACTAACATGCGGTATAAACTACACTTGCAGATTCCATTTTATGTCATGTCTGCAATTACGTTAACACTATTAAGTTTCCAGTCCTTTCACACAAAGTGATTTCGGTTTTCGTTGGAAAACAACAGTCTTTGCTAATGCAATGCTCAAGAATTAGGAGAAATCTCCAAACAGCAAAGAACGTAATAAACTATTTCAAAACCAGAAGACGGCTCAGAATATTTTTTTTCAGTGGGGATATAGTATTAGATATATTTATTAGAATTTTGAATTCAATTTATTCACAATAAAATGCGAAATTTTAAGTACATAAGTTTTAAATTTTGTAATTTTGTGCGTTTCGTCTGGATTGACCGAAATTGATAGAACGAATTTGGAAAAATTTACTTTTGCTAACTGTGAAATAATTTTTCCTTTATTTTTTTTACAAAAATATCTTCAAAAATTGCTATGCAGATGCCAGTCTGCACCTATTGACGAAAATTTGAACTTTTTTTCGATTTTTGAAGAGGGCTTTACTAGTATTACATGCTAGTGAAATTTTGCTTCGGTCGGAAACATCCTTTTGAATAGGCGAACTTTAACTATAACATCCCTGTATACAAAATAACTTACAACTTATTGTAGCAGTACAAAAATTCGACCTTAACATATTCATGAATCCCCACATTTAGGAACTGTCATTTCCGAAAAACAACTTTTTGAAAGTACGTCTATCTTTTTGCCTATGTGTATATGTATGCGACAACTTTACAATGACACAAGCTAAAGTGATGAAATATTGCATGCAGTTTCAACATCAAAATATTATATCTGATTCCAATTTTGAATAAAATCCGACAACATGAAGACCCATTTCTGTTTGTTCGTAGGCAAATACAATAACACAAAAAAAGTAATAACCAAGATTAATCCATTTTAACGTGCAGTCTTTACGTTAAAACTGTAGATATTCACCAAATTGTGGACAAATATCTAAAATTGCAGAGATGATTAGAGAGCTGATTATTTTATTTGTAATAACAAAGGAATCTGTCTACTTATGTATGGGAAATGACATTATTTCAAAAATAGTGCGATCTGCACGAGAAATTATATACTGAATCAATTTTAAACCACTTAGGTCTCTAGCAAGATGTTCTTTTCCAAAACACGTTAATCAATTCTCATCAAGGTAGAACGAAGCCAAAATGTTTTGCATAATCTTACATTCTTTGTGCTTCGATGAAGTTGATGTTTACTTTAGGTATAACCTTGTTAAATGATTGTTAGTTTCTGATTTAACGGTAATCTTTCTTCTGAAATATTAAAATGGCAGGAACCTTTTCATCGGCCAATCTGATAACACCCTATCAGTCACGTATGGAAGATAGTTGTATTTCCTTATTATGTAAAATTTGTCATCACGCTACTGGGAAACAAAAAGTGTTCCTTATCATCGGAAAAAATTATCCCGGCTGATAGCAATGTCCTTGTTTAGAAGATGGGCCATTGTTGTAAAGCATCGTATCTTTTACTTTTTTTTTTTTTTACATCTTTAAATGCATTTATCAACCAAATAGCACGGACGGTGGAAAACAAGGAAAGAAACAAATTTATAATAACAGTCTTTTAAAATGCATTTTTATTAATGAATTTAAAAAAAGAATTGTTAATTAATGAATAAAATTTTTTTATTTAATTTAAATTTAATAACTTAATTTTTACTTTAACTTTCCAAGTTATCATTTATTGATGAACGTAGAAATATAAATGCTGAAAAGCCTGTTAATTTCAATTTAATTACTTTCTAGTTTTTAATTAATAATTCATTAAAATAACTATCATGAGACCTTGATGTCAATGTTTGCTCTTATATGTTACCAGAAGATTCTACTTCTGTGGAATCACAATTTCACGAATCAGATCACTAAGAATTAAATTTTGAAAATATTAAAATAGTGTATTGCCATAGGTAACTTAATGCTCAAAATTGAAAAATCTAACAATTTTCATCAACAGATCAACATCAGGAAGTTAGTGTGAAATTGATTATAAAATTCAATTTATTTTTTACAAACAAAACACAAGTCAACTTATATAAAAAATATGTAATAACAAATGCATCTATAATTTTGATGTTCTCCAAGAACTGCCTGACTTTTACTGCACCACTCATTGACCTCTTTATGTTTGCGGCGAATGAATTATGCGCAGTTAGACCTCAACCACTGCAGAGAATTAAAAATTTTGAATCTTACACAGCCAACCCCCAAACCATGTCGATTTTTTTAATTTAAATTTACAGCGAAAGCTTCTTCTTTTCTTAGCATAGCAAGATTGAAACGGGAGGTAATAATAAAAAACGTCCCACATGCTTTTTTTTTTTGTACCTTTCTCTGACCCCATTGCGTTATCTTTGGAAGACAATTTCAGTTCATTAGAACTTCGGGATCCTTATCTTATTGTTTTACAATAAAAAAAAGAAAGCATGTTATACATTCAGTGATTTATCAGACCAGATCAAAATTTCTATGCTGTCTAAATGGATTATTTGCTTTCACTGAATAGAATAATTAAGCAGAAAAGCGTTGCTAAGCATTAGCAACAATCCATCCTCAATTTGAAAAATTAACTGTCTTGTGTTAATACTTGAACGCATCCGTATCTTTAACTGCAACATGGCTGTTACTTTGGTTTTAATCCCAAAACTTTTAATAGTCAAAAACAAATCTTTCCTTATCTTAAATCATTTTATAATAAACCTGGTGAAAACTGCTATTTCTCTCAGCCAGATCCTTGATTTTAGAAAGGCAGACTATAGCAATAAACGAAAAAGTTCCAAAACATATTTTGAATACAATTCAACGCATTTTGCTGCACTGCAAGAATTTCATTAATCGAAATTGTTCGAATTTTCATGTCGAACAAAATGAGATATATCAAAATAAAATTAATCTTAAATTAAATGATCTAAGAAGAGAAACTGAGAGAAAACAAAACCTTCCAACAATTGGCCAGCTAATAAATAGATTATTGCATTATAGCTGTTCACAAACGTCTGCTATTTTAAACTGCAAACGTTTTAAGCAAAGAAAGAGGTGAAAAGAAGAATCCCTTGTCGACAGTTCATTTTGCGATCCTTTGGTTCGTACACTTCGATTCTCTTAAGATATCTGTGAGTAATTGACATAACATATTTTGGTCTTCAAGTTAGTGTAAGCTCAACATAATGGAGAAACATCATATAACTTCGTTATCACTTGGCAGTCCGTGAAAGAACAGTACTTCATAAAATTTAAATACAGAATTCAAAGAAAGAAGCTACTGATTAACCTGTATATATGGTTTTCCAACAAAATAATTCCAACATGTTCTCTTGCAGCAAATAATAAAGGGAAAAAACTGGAAGCATTTACTCCCTGATTTTTCCCCTTATACTTCCAAGTAAGCATCTCATTCATAACGCCAGGCCAAAAATCGTTTTGCCTGTCATTCAGCCTTCGACTGACATCTTTGAAATTCCCATAAAAATGTTCATAGTCACCTTTCTCGTAAAGAAGGTTTGTCGCTATTGTTTTTTGATAATAATTTTTTTATGCTTTCTGGTGATAACAACTTACAAAATATTACCTGAAAATAAAAATTAAAAGATTCATGTGACTTTATAAAATTTAAAAATAAGTAGTTATTCAATGCTATCAATATAACTGACAAGCTAAAGTTCCTCTCATTTCCATTTTAGTATGAAGGTAAATGTATTCGATACTTAAAATTCCATGTTTCATTCGTTGCAGTTACTAAAAAAAATTTTTAACAAGACGTACTGCTGTGTCATCTATTATTTTGCTGTGAGGACTACATGCCAAATTTCATAGCTCACATTTTTCGCCTTCGAATTATTATATTCGCAAACACTGCGACAAACTGACAGACGCACAGGTTTTGGATGCATCATTTCAAAGACGATTTTCTTAGATTATAAATCCATCTTTTATCCGAGTTTCCAATTTTTCGACAGTTAGAATAGAATAAATTTTTAAATATATTTTTACTATAAAATAAACCAGTGGGAGTGTCCCCCAAAATAAAGATAAAAAATCCAGCATACTCTCTAATAAAGGTGTTATTCCAGAGAACGCCTTGCATGGCATTGGCGTACAATAATTACGAAACATGAACCGCTGGAATGAATATAGATTTTTACTGAATCTATCGATTGATCCTTGGCGATTCATCCCTGGCATCCATTGAATAGTATCCGAAAATCAAATGTGTGTTTTAGACATGTTTCTTCCAACAGATTGAAATAAAAGTTTAACACAAAACTTACTTGTAGTCACAAAATCCCATACCGAATTGGATATCTATAAGCCATTGCGTTTTTGAGTTATTCTGTTTACATGTTTCTGAAACTGCAGACCGACAGACGGTCAATCCCTCATTGGATTTGGTTCAAAATTTGGAAGATGTCTAGACTATAGATGTGATTTCTGTGAATCGAATTTTATCTATCTAGCTCTCTTCGTTTTGTATTTATCGTGTTACCTCATATTCGAACAACAAGGCGGATCTATTTCCTCTAAGCGGATTTTACTCAAAATTTGATACAAATCGACACATTTGGTATAAAGACCGTTTACTATATTTCATTCTTCCAGATCAGAGCGTTTTTGAATTATTTTTGTTCACAGTCAAACGGGCGGACATTTTCCAAAAATGTGTTTTTCGGGCTCCGGAAGGTCTGAAAGTGGAGATTCGTTAAAATCTCTCGTTCGAAATTTTTGACGATTTCTATACTTTCTCTATACTACATATACGATAAAGGGATATGGCAATATTATATTTAGGCGAAAAGATTATGCACCGAAAAAAGAACAGGCGTTTACTTAGTGAATCAACGATTTTGAAGAAAACTATTGCAGGACTATAATAAATGCACCTGGGAATTCGGAAACGTTTTTAAATGACTTCAGATAGACACATGCAATCCATAGTGTATAGGTGGGTATAGACTTCAAATAAATTAAATATTCTCATTTTTGCATTTAGTGGATGAGTTTCGTTATCACCAACTTTTTTTACTAGTCTTTTCAGATTCAAAGACATTCAAGTTCGCTGTTGTTACTCCACACACGATATCTGTCCCATTTCAAGCTAACATCCGAACTATTTCTTCTCTACACGTACATTTTTATTGTCTGTGCGGTCGACATTCAATCTTTTATTGCGTCATTGTTTCCTAAATTCTGCTACTCTTTGTATTCATTTTATTTACATCGTTGGTAAATGAAATAAATAAAAAAGCATCAAGGATTCATGAAAAGAAACCCCCAAAGCGTTCTTCATTCCATATTTTCGAAGTATCTAGGAAAAGTTTTTTATATTATTTTACACCAGCCGCCATTGATGGCCAGAGTGCTTATCTGCACAAATGCATGCTCTTCATTTCACTTCTGAAATTGCCACTCATTCTAAACTGAAAATGGATGAGTCATTTAATGAACTCGATCGTAACTGTTCCTCGTGTAGAAAATTATGATTTAGGTTTTTAAATTTAGAAATTTTGAACTTGGAATCATTTTCCAAATACATCATGGTGGCTCATATCAGGACTATCTTATTTTCAATTTTAACATGTTTTATGAAACACAAATAATATAAATAGCGTACAATAATTTGTATAGTTAATATATTCTGTATAGTTACAGTATATAGTTATATATATAAAATATAAAGTTATAATATTCTATAGTTAATTTCTTCTGTTTCTGATCCATGAAAAAGCTCAACAAACGCACTATAAGTTCGTGCGTAGCTCATAAAGGTCTGTAGTTAGCATTCCTTTTTTTAAAATCTGATCATGTTTAAAAGCAAATTTTAACATTTAATATTTTGGCAATTATTAATTTCAGGAAATTATTTTTCTTCTACTAATCTTTAACTGTCCGAATTGCATTTTGCCTTCAATTATTTTATTAAGAACTAAATCCAGTTTGGAAAAACGCGATTGAAATAGTTAACCATGAATCCTTTACTGTATATATGTGCAACTAAAACTTTTCATAATTGAAAATGTTGAATTAAATGAACATTTTTTAAAATTTTTATTTACCCTTTTCTCAAATAAGTTTGTTTTCAAATGCAGAATTTTTTTTGTAAACAGTGCAAAATGTGGAAGGAAATGAGATGATTAAATATTAAGAGAATCGTTAATATTACCTCCAAAGACAGCTTTCCTTCCATATTTTTTTTATGTATAATACATTCAAAATAATGAAAGATGTACAACAAATGTGAAAAATAAACAGTTTCCCTATTACAATTATCAGATGTTTAAAATGGGCACGGTGGCCTGGTGGTAAGGTCTTGGCCTTGGAACCGGTGGTTTTCAAATTTGATCCCCGTGTAAGCGGACCTGGCGCACGCCACTGGTGTGGTGTGGGAACTTGGAGAGGGGATTCCAGCTCAGGTATCACTCTCGTCATCTGACAGCGGTTCAAAATTGCGAAGTCCGTCCCAAAATAGCCCTAGTGTTCCTTTAAAGTGAGACGTTAATATATCTAAACTAAACTAAAAAAACAGACATTTAAAATATACTTTATAAATAACATTTTTATATTTATATTGAATTTCTTCACCGTTATTCATAAACAACGTTATCTCCTTCGATATTTATAAATGCTCTTATTTCGAAATCTTTCGCAAATCGCAGCTCTCCTCGTAACTCATTTATTTAGAAGTAGGATTTTTAAATAACCCCGCGATGCACCAGATTTTGAATGCACCTAAATGCAATTTCTTCGATCATATAAATTTAAAAATAAAAAATATTTTCAATTAAAATTTACAAAAATTATCAAATGAAATCAAAATCTTACAATCCCGTAAATTCGAAATCTGAAGACAAATGTTAATGAATTGCACTAAATGGATAAATTGAGAAATGTAAGTGAAGAAATGGGTTTGATTATTTCATTACAAAGATGGATTGTTACAAATTATGCTTTCAAATTAAATTTGAAAAAAATTTAAAAAATAAAGCATTATTGTAAAGGTAATTAGTTGAACTTCAAGCTAATATAAAAATCTTTTTGAGACAATTTGTTTTGAAATTACTATGGAAAAAGTCAAAACCTCAGTAATTGCTAACTAATTAACTTTTTAATTAATTTTTATACTGAAAAATTAACCATCTCTTTTTTTAAATAATGATTTCTCGAAGTTTTATTGTAATCGGTTCAGTAGTTTCGGAGGAGTTGTAAAATGTACCCATTATAGCTTTTATTCATATTAAGTTTACTAACAGCTATATCCTTTGAAAGTTTTTAATGCCATAAGATTTTGAAAACTGTACCATAGAAACGCATATGCATTTCACCACCATATGCCGTGTTCCATGCATTATATATATTTTTTGCATACATATTAGGGAAAAAAATGTATTGATTTTTAAATCGTACAGTATTCGAATTTGATATTCAAAACCTTAAGAGGTAATTAATTACAACACTACAGCTTTCGAATAAACGACACGCCATTTGCTGTATTTATGTACAGATTTCTTGGAGCTCTTACTCTATAACTTGGCAACGTATATTTAATCGTAGAAAAAACATGACATTTCTTTCTCCTGGAAACTTTAAATTTTAATTTAAGAAAATAACAAATTTATGAGAAGACAATCTAAAAGACTCTTTGCTATCAAATACTTGCTTGATTTAATACTTAATGTAATAACAAGCGTCATGAAAATTTGTGAGAATAGTGTCTGAATTTTGTGGTTATTGGTGTTCTATTTTTATTTCCAAAGAAATGCATACACGCATAAAAAATAACGATATTTTTTTTTAAAAATTTTGCGGTTGTTGAAATTTTTTTTTTTTTTTTTTTTTTTAATATATGGAATGAAAGGTTTTTTTTTTTTTTTCTTTCAGAATTTCATTGCCACACTCACATTCATACTATTTTAGGAGGTATAATATTCAAATTTTCTTTAATTTTTAAACAAATATTCAATATTCAGTTTTTTATCCTGAACTTTCATGATATGGCGATAAAAATTACCTGATGAAAAATACATTTATCTTTAAATGCTGCAAAGTTAAAAAAGAGGCCAAAATAAAAAATATAAAAAAGCTTTATATAAACAAAAAAGCAGACAGACAGACATTCATTTGTATATGTATAAAGAGAGGTGACAATAAATATTATGGAGTCTGAAAATCAAACTGTACTCAAATTTGTTATCATTTATAGCTTCCAAAGCAAATCTAAATTTAATTAAATTCATCGACTCACTTAGAATCAAGATTAAAAAATACTGAAATAGTACGAAGAAATCATTTTAATTTTCAAAGCTCTAGAAGATCAGGACGTGAATAATTGGTTAACTGCCCCATCATTACAAACGAGAAATAATCAAGCTAAATAAAAATATATAAATATATCGATTTTTATTTCACTATTTGATTAAGGCACAACAGAGTGGTCAATTAAATCAGATATAAGCCACCTTACCCGGCATATGTGCTTACCTTGCATTATGAACACGTGCTGAAAAATTGTTAAGCATCTTTATTTATTTTTACTGAAATTTTATGCAGAACAGCATCATTAGAATTCGGAACAATTAAAATTAAGAACTTACGTATCAGCATATTCGAATATAGAATAAGTCTAGGAAAAATAAATTGAAGTCATATATTTATAAGTATGTTATTTTGATATTTCTTCCTTCCTGTATATTCTTTATCATCTAACTTCATTCGCATTAAGTCGACACTTACAAACGATTCCATTTTCTAGATTACAGAAGCACGAAACTATCAAAAGACGCCACATTTCAGTTGCTAAATAAGGTTCTGCAAAGTTATTCACCCAATCAAAAAGATGAAATGGCTGCCTTTTAAAAGGCCCCAATAAAGATATTACTCACACACAAATAATATTCAAACAGTTTCGCTCACTCATCGTACTCGTAACCTATTAAGCGATCCAATTAAGCACCACGAGTTAGCTCGTTGAACTTGCTCCGCTAATAATAGCTTCATCAGAGACAATTGAGAAAAGACTTTCACCGCCTTTTTTAGACAATGCAAAACGATGGACAATACTGTTCGAGCACTGACACCTTTCGGATTGCCAGAATGGACCCTTTTTCGTTGGGATCATTAGTGGATTTCGAGCGTTCGAAACAGAAGATAAGAGTGCAACAATTAGCGCGAGTTGTTAATTGAAAGCAGCCGCCGTTCTATGCAAATAAGTGCGAAATAACGTTACCAGTTATCCCTCGCCATTCTTTCAAATTGGCTAAAGATAGTTACAATAATACATATATGACAGTATTGCAAACAGTGATAAAATTCTTCGTTGTTTGAGTGAGCGCTATCCAACTTAAAAAGACAATATGAGAAAAACTAAGTAAACCACCTCAATATACCGATTAGGGATTGCAATACCAGACCAAAATTTCAATACCGGTATTCGGTATTTTTTAGATCTTAAAACCGGGATACCGGTTTTAATACCGGTATTAGAAATTTTAGAACAAGAAAGAAAACACATGTGTTCTTTGTTTTATTTGCCAGTTTTATAAGCGAGTGTAAATATCACAAAAAATAATACGTAACTTATAAATTATAACAGTATATAATCACAAAAAAGTAAAGAAACCTCTTATTTATTTAAATCACAAAAAAAGTGTAAATATCACTATTCAATCTGTGCTACTATTACAAATTATTGAAATGTGATCTTACAAAACATAATGCATCAATCGTACTGTCATTAAGTTTGAAAAGTAATTTTGTGTAAAAATTACCAACTGTCGAAAACGCTCTTTCAGCATCTACGCCAGTTGGTGGTACTGTTAGCAATGCGCGATATACTTTTTCCAAGTATTTACCTCTAAATCCCTCATCTTGAAATAAATCAATTTCTCGTCGGATGGTTTGGGATATAGCTGATTTCTGTATTGTATTTCGGTTCGTTGAAATTTTTTTATTTATTGCTAATTCTAATTTTTGTTCAAGAGACAATTCCGTTTCACTATTGACAGTAGTGATATCATAATCTTCGATAATTGAACGGAATTCTTTTGAATGTGGATAGGTTTGTGGGTAAAAAATTTTAAGAAAATTTTCTCTAAACGTAATCAAATTTGAATTGTTTATTTTCTTTTCTTCTTTTCCATTTTCATTTTTAAAATCCTTATAATTATGTAAATACCATAAGACATTTTCTATTTCGGTATGACTTTCTTCTGTGCGATTTTTCAATGCAATAGATAATTCTTCAGATAGTGATGTGTGCTGTTCTTTCAGTGACTGCAACATGAAATTTATTGTTGCATTAGCTGTTAATAAATTAGAATCTCTCCGACATAATGCCTCAATAGTCAGTTTTATTGGAAGTAGAGCTGATATAGTTCTGGATATTAAGTCGAATTCACTATCTGAAAAATTAATTTACAGGTTTAAGCCGATTATTGCTTTTTGGATTGAATTTCTCAGTTTCAAAAAATCATTCCATCATTAAGATTCCAACGTGTTTTAGAATCTAATATTAGCATATATTCTGTTTTATTTTCAGTTAGTATATATTTTAGTAGTATATCCTTTTTATAGGGGAATGTTTAAATATCTTAACAATTTTTCAAACTTTATAAATTATAGGAAGCAAGTCTTAATAGGTTAATATTTCATCCTCATTAGCAATATCTTCTTCAACAATTATATTGTCATTATCTTCATTGTCAATATCACTCTCACTCTTTATCTTTTCAAAGTTGGAATCAGAAGTTTCTATATCCACACTATTTGGATTCTTCTGTTCTTTATTTGTTTGGTATAATACGTCTATTACTCCCAATTGAATTCCATGAGCATAGCACAATTGCTGATTTGCACCAATCAACTTTCCAACTTTTTTATAACTGTTGTTCCATCAGTCGTTATGCATACAATATCTTCTTTCAGGGATAATCCAGGTTTCGCTCATTTAGATTTAAGCAATTAATTAAGCCATTCATTAGCTAATTAATTTCGCCCGTTAGGAAGACATAAAAACAAAAACGTATACTATTTTGCTATGTCCACGATCCCTGAATATATAGTGGAGACAATTTTTAAAATTTCTAGTAGATACCGAAAAACCGGTATTTAAACCTGTGAATACCGGTATTACAAAATTGTACAAATGGCTCAAAATACCGGTATTCGGTATACTGGTATTGCAATCCCTAATACCGATTTAAACAATTCTAAATATTATTCACGAATATTTAAAATGAAATATATTTCCTCAGAAAGTAATTAGTAAATAATCCTTATCAATATTCTGAGACATTATATTCGATATTTGGAACGATGTGTATGTGTGTGCAAACATATTTTAGCAGTTGCGAGGCCTATTAGAAAAAACTTGAAATTTTAACTTCAATTTATTTCACGACGGAAGGCATAACTTACCTACAAAGAATAAGTGGTAAGAAATACGTCCGTCTACATCGCAACATAACAGCAAAAGAGACCAAAACTTTTCCTTTCAGTGGTTTTACTATAAGATTTTGATAGGGATTTCTTTGACAGGTGTAGTCTTGGGAAAGGGAAATGTAGGTATATTTTAAAGAATGTAGAATGAATATATTTTTAAACTTTAAGGATTTTTATCCCTTCAGCCGGAGCGTGAGAATAAGCAGATTTCAGCAGTTTTTACAGAGCGCATGTATAATTAATTAAATAAAAAAGTGGCCATTGGATCAGGAAATAAGAGATCATTTTAGAATGAAGTTAATATAAGTTAAATTATAATTAAAATTAGGAAATTAAGACTTAAACAGAATTTTAAAATATCATTATACACACACACACACATATATATATAGGGTATTCCAAAAAAATGGAATGAGCGTTTAATTCCTTTTTCCTTAACTATTGCAATTAGATATATACTTTCAATTGCACACGTATAGAAACCCTTCGGTTCTTGTAGAGGTTGAGAATAAAAAGTTTTAAAATTAAATTGTTCCATGGCGAAAAAATATCAACGAGTAAAATATTTTTCTTCCACTCCTTTATGACCACATAAAGTTTTATTTTTCTATCTATAAAATATGCTCAGATAATAAAAGGCAAATCAAATTTTAGGGTAACTCTAGTGCCCTTTTCCAGGGATAATAAACATATAAAAAATTATTAAAAGGACGGTGGTTTGGTGATAGATTTAGTAGAAACTGCACTTAATAAAATTTTCAATACAAGGATTATATGATACGCGCTCACGATAATAAGGGGGGGGGGATAGCACTTTAGCTTTCACAGTTACTGACACAGTGACAACAAAATATTAACATATTCAAATGGCAAATCTATTTTTTTTTTCCTTTCATAGAAACTTTATTCTCAGAACAAAAATCTTAAAATAAAATTGAAATGATAGTTTTAATGCGAAAAAATTATGGTGCTATAGAGAGAGAGAGAGAAAGAAAAAGAAAAAAACGTGGCGTTTATTAAACCACGAATTGCTTTTCTAATAGCTTCACTGTATCATCCGATCAGAATATAACGTACCTAACTCCTTCCAAAATCAGAAGATACAAAGGAAAGCGGTTTTCAGTTATGACACGCCACGGCTCACACCATTGCTCTAAGAGAGGAAAAAAAAAAAAAAAAAAAAAAAGGCACTGCGATTTTAGAATTTAGACACATTGCATATCTATAAATGTCTGTTCAAAGTTGGGCGTTATTTAACACGCACATTTGTAGAATAAAAAATTGGACATGTGATCAATTTCGTACTACTGTTCTTGTTCAAGCTGTTGAAGAATTGCACCAAACGATAGACGAAGATTGCTTGCAAACGCAAGCGGAGTTCAACACATACTGGGTGAACCCAGTCGACATATATTACCCTAAGTTCTTCGCTCCGTTCTTCACACATCTTTCTTTCCCTGTTGGTTTCAGCGTCTACAAATGGAGGATAATGAATTCCAAGTTTATCCCGGCTGATACTGATAACATAGTTGGTCTTTAAGTATTCTACAGACGGACGAACACCATTCCTCATTAATCGGTAATGTTAATTCTACGAAAGTCGTACACTATGCAATTCCGTAACACGAAGTTAAAGTGATTGTGAAATGCGGGAAAGAAAGAACTTTATCCTTGGCTCTTATATTTTCGAAGAGATTATTGCACAAAGTATATAAACATGCACGGATAAATCAGTTTTGAGCAATACATCATTCTCAATTTGGAACAGCGAAATTTTCTGTCCGATGTTGTAGGGGTGCAAGACGGAACTGCCCTATATGAAAGTTATTCTGCCAAAAATTTGTTAATACAACACTTTGGCGAAAAAATTATTTTCCGTGGATTTCATATGCCCAAGGGCATCTGATCCCGCTACAACTGCGAATCCTAACATTTAAACTTTCAAGCACCAAAATGTAAATGTATCAGATTTGATTTTAGTTATATGAATGTTCCGTTTTTAAAGCATCACTAGGGCTATTTTGGAACGAACCTCGTCATTTGGAATTGCGCTCAGATGACACCTAAGCTAGCACCCCATTCTCCAAACTTCCGTTTGGTACCGACGGATTTAACGTGCACCAGACCCGCTTACACGACGATTCTTCCGTGTAATCGGGTTTCGAACTTGAGACTTTAACAACTGGCCACCGCGACCCTTTTATTAGATTTGAAAGATATCGTCCAATGTGAATTAATAAATTTCTTTTAACATGATACACGTAAGTGTTACGCATACAAATCTTTTTTTTTTTTTTTTTTTTTTTTGCGAAGGCGAATATGTCAAAAATTTGTGAAGCAAAAAAATTTTGCTTTACTATAATTTTTTTTATTGTCTTTTCACTCCCCTAGCTTTAAATATCGTTCCAACTCCATTTTAAGGGGGGGGGTGATAATTATTTTACTGTGAGGACTACTCTATTAAAAAAAGATTTTTATTGTTAAAAGTAAATGCCGCCATTCGAAAATTAGTCGCTATTAACGTAATAGTGAGAGTTGAATCACTGTTTTTACATCACTCTTGAACGTATACCGATATTCAAAATTTCATCCCAAAATTTTATACATTTTAATACAAAACTTAAGAACTTTCCTTAAGGTCGACTTAATTATTTCGTCGATTCTAAGGCTGACTTAGTCGAGAACTTTCCTTAAGGCAGACTTAAATAATTCAGTCATATCGCTTTTTGCGAAATAATTTTTCTTCTCCAAGTACATTCTTGCAAAATAATTCAAATAGAAATGTCATAATCTTAAATTACTTGCTGTAACTTCACATTTATGAACCATCACTTTTACGAGTATGTTATGTTAAAAAAATTCATTGACCATTAATTAAAGAGTTCCTTTTTCCTTCCTTGAAATGAATATATTCTTAAAAGTGAATTAACTGAACTTGATATGATAGGACATTTAGTACTGAACAATACGTAAATATCTAAACCAGTAAACTGCAGAATTCATTTTTTTAAGTCCCTCAAATCCCCTTTTTTCCAAAATCAAGCGATGTCCCATATACGCATCGAACGAAATACAAATGGTTGCAAAGTAAATTTTGCAAAAAAAAAAAAAAAAAAAAGGATAATAATGCGAGTAAAGTTTTATTTTTATTAGACAAAAAAAAAAAAAAAATTATACATCCACTGTGCCAAAATGAAGATTTGGATTGCTGTATATACACGTCGAACATAACATTAAAATAATCTGGTAGAAAATGAAATCCTTTTCTTTTTTTTAAAAAGAAATCAAGAACTTTATGAGTAAAATAACTATAAGTCAAGCTACAGCAGATCATATCTATAAAGCATTCCAGATTACTAAGCTTTCATGTACATTAAGGTCTTGAAAAGTAAAAAAAAAAAAAAAGAAAAAAGTCATAACTCCATACTAGGAAGATTAGGAATTAATATTGGCTATGATTAAAGCATTTCTAAAAGCAGAATAAAAAGGAATCATTTAATTTTCAAATCGTTTTTAACACTCTCTCAAAATTCGACATAAAAAAATTCAGATTTTTTTTTATCATCCGATACCTGAAATCACAAAACAAAATGATATTATTCGCTTTTTCTATGCAAGAGACTGCAGTTTCATCATCCCAAATATACTTATTTGCATCTAGCTGTATGTATTTTTTTTACATAAGAAAAATAGTTCATTCAATTATACTTTCAAGTCAAACATTCCTATATAGCACATTATGATTCAATACTGCTATCTACAAAGCATATAGCAATAGCATCAATATGTTATAGTAACACAATTTAATTTTATTAAAAAGTTTAATAAATTGTCATTAAAAAATGGTTAATAAAATATGAGCTGAATAAAGTTATGCAACAGTATATAAATTAACACAGTAATGACTGCATAAAAAGAATTAAAAAATATTATCTGTTTTTATTTATTTATTAAAATTAAATTTTTCACAGAAATTTAATTTTATGAAGTATGGAAACAGAAATCGATAGATCAAATTAATTTTACCTAACTGGTTAATAATATGTCAATAATTATTAATTTATTCTGTACAATTGCACTTTTTCAAAACTATTTAATTAGAAAACAAAAGTTTCCCAAAATTGTGAAGTGCAGTTTTAAAGTAGAAGTTCACCATAATATAATTTTAAATATGAATTCAATCTTGGAACAGACAATAATAAGTAGCGATTCTCTTTAATTTTCATTTACTTGATAAATTTTTAATAAGAGCTAGTTTAATAAAAGTTTAAAAACTTTACTCTCAAATCATCAATGATATATTTACATTTTTTTATAAATTTTTTTAACCCTTTCAAGGACCATGGGAAATATGCTTCCCACCAAATTTATCAATCTTCGAATGAAGTTATAGAGATTGAGATAAGTTCTGATGCATTTTTCAAAAAGACAGAAACTTAGATACTTCAGTTCCTTATCACACACAAAATGTCATGTTTTCATTTGTTACTTAATTATTAATTAACCAAATTAACTAATCAAATTAAATTTATCTAATAAATTAGATGAATCTCTTTTCTTAAGCCAATCTCAATTCTAAAAATATTTTAATATACCACAACTAGAAAAAAAAAAAAAAGGCTTTTAATGGGGTTAAGCAACAAAACATGAAAGACTAATGCTTGATATTGAGAATCAAAATACAGCCAATTGAGAGAAATACAGGCAATGGTAGAATTATATTTTTAAATTTCTTTGTAAAAAGTCTTTTGCAAAAGAGAAATTCCTAAATCTGCAGCTTTTTCTAATGTCAGTTTCTTATTGAAATAAATGCATCTAGCTAGTACAAGTGTTCATTTACCTGTATTATAAAATAGCTTCTAATTTTTCTCTGTCATGCATCTTATATTTTTATGAATATGGTATCTCAAAGATAGAGAATGTATTTTTAGTAAAAGTATTTATGTACTTCAACAAATTTGGGTTCCATTTGCAACACACACACAATAAAATTAAACTCTTACTAAACAAAAACATAACAGGATTTTATTCAATAGTATGTATAAATTTCCACAGAGTTTAAATAAAAAAATTCTACAGGAACAGACACTCTCAGTGTTCGATTCACATGAGGGTCTGATGAAGCAAAGGCAAGCTACAAACAACTGTAAAATTGAGCTGTTAATAAAGTGCTACACTATTTATTTGTAAGTTAGAGGAAGCAACACATTATTGGGCGTTTGGCTATTTATCTATAAAGACTTGGACCTTCTGGATGATATTTGAAACTTCTAAAAAGTAGGAAACGTAACAATAAAGCAGGTGAAAAAAGGCCTGTAACCGGATGCGTTTAGGTGAAAGTAAGACCTGCTTCTCTGTAAGTAGCATATATTTTCTCAATAGAATTCACATATGCAGCAGTTCTGAGATCCAAGCCTAGATTATACTTCATGGCCGTTCGCATTATAGCCTAGGAAGAAAAAATTTTATTACTCCAAAAATGTATATCAAGATGCATGAAAATGTATATTAATAGATTAGTTCAAAATAAAATTTATAAACTAAAACCACTTTCATAAAAAGCACAAATTAATTCTAAGCACTCATGCCATTATTTTTCCAATAATTCACAAACTACCTTTATCTAAACCAAGTGGTACTACATAAATTTGATGACCCTTTTCACAATATTAAAAAGTAAAAAGTTTAAAAATGAAGATTATTGTAATTTACGTCATAAAAATTTGTCCTTTCAGATAGTTCACTATCCATTCTAATTTAGAGCTTTATTCAAATTACTACTTAGCACAAATTTCAAAATTTTATTGGAGGTTTTAAAAGAACAATGACAGTAAATCTATCCTGCAGACCACTTCTCTGATCTGTATGTATATGAATTTATGTTATCTTTTCTTGTTAAATTGAACTGCAGGTTAATTTATAGTAAACTTTAGATTTAGTTCATAATACTTTAAATAATGTATCATGTAATCCCCTTCCTACATGAATGGAGGGCAGGGACTTGCAACACATATTTTTTTCCTTAAAATTCTTATATTAATCACATTAATTAATAATTATATTAATCACATTAAGTACAATGCTCTAAAATTTTAAAGCTATATTTTCCAAAAAGGCAAATTTCTTCTCTGAGAAATAACTAATATTTTAATCCACTAAAATAATTCCATTCAAGCATATAAAATATGCTTTTTAATGTGCAAATGAATATCTAAAATCTGAAGAATTTTCATCTATTAGATAAATTTCAAAATATGTGGACATGAACCTCCCTATGGTTCTATGGAGTTCCTCCCTATGGAGTTTAATATGGATTTAAAGTAAAATTCTATGAATCACTTCATATGATAACATAAATTTCCCTAAATGCATTCATATTTCTACAAAATTAGTAAAATTTTGCTTATTAATCAGTTCTTGGAATTAGGTAATCTGTTCTATAGTATTTTTTGACAAAATTTTTAGTAACTATAAATATTATGTTTCCAAATGTTACATTAAAAATTAGAAAGCTTATTCATCATTGTTTTAAATCAGGAATTATGGAGTTTATTCATAAGTAGAATTACATATAGGAATTTAAGGGGCAACAAATATTACTAATAAACACTTCTGATATTCTTATAACAGATAAAAATAAGTTTCACTCTAAATTTGGGATATTTCATCAAAATATTACATTTAGCATTACATTTAGCTTACATATAGCATTTAACAGAATGTTTATAACTAAAGATTCATTCTCCTGCTTTAGTTTTACATTTGAATAAGGATCAGAAACACAAAAATGTTTTAAAAGATTAAATATCACTTAATGATAATAGGTTTAAGAACAGAATGATTTCAAAACAGAAGCATCTAGTCTAATGACAAAGACATAAAAAATTTAAGAAACCTCCCACTTCTTTTCAACTTTAGCACCTATAATAAATGATTAATATGTTTCAAAAGTCTGAAACATTCTCTCATCAAAAATTAGAGAACAGCCAAAATAAAAAGCATTTATGATAATAAATTTACTTTTTGTAATATAAAAAACAAAATTTCGAACTTCACATAATAGGCTGAATTCCTAACTAATAATCATTTAAAAAACCGAAACTTTTTCTAAATAAAAAAAATATGCATTTTGGATTTGCAATATTTTAAAAAACATTTATTCTAAATACTCCAAGAAATAAAATGCTTACTCTAGCAGAGCGTTCCATTGTATAGTCCAAACCAGAATGAACAATGTCCTTTTCAGAGGCACCCTGAAAGAGACAACAGTATCTAGTATCATATGATATTGCATACAATACTTAATTTCAAGTAATTACTAGTTTACAAGCACAATTTTAAAATCAATGGAAAAATAGAAATAATTCTCACTAGAAAGCACAAACGTTTACAAGAATAAAAGCAGTTATAAATTTACCGAAATCTAGAAAAATTTTAATTGATTAGCGAAAGAAAGAAAACTGCCACTTGCGCTTATTTGTTTTATGTGCATATAAGAAAAATTAAGACATATACTTTCATTTTGTACAGAATTTGAATTCTTATTTTGAACTCTTAAAAAGATTTTATGACTTTGATCATCAGGTGTATAAATTTAATGATAATGGTAACTTTCTACATTATAATTATACCTTACTTTGATACTCATGTACTTATTAACAATTTTAAGAAGATAAAACATAAAAGACTACTGGGTATCAGATCCCTAACACCTCATTATTTGGGTAATAATACAGTGCGCGAAAAAAGTATAAGGACAACATGTAATTGCATGAAAATATGCTTTATTTCCATTTCACCTAAATGAACTTTTTATATTCCTTACTTCTGCTGCATAACTTTGTGATAACACTTATACCACATAAAAAACAATTTAGCTTCAAAATATTGATTTTACAAAATTTAACATTAAAGGAAATACGGAAAAAATTATAAGGACATGTTGTAAAATACTTAAAAAATGTTTCAATAATCAAGAAAACTACCTTTTTTTTCAATCACTTGAATAATCCGAGAGGTCATAGATCCTGAAAGATCTTTTAAAATGCCCACAGATATTTTTTTCCAAGCGTCTTTGATAGCGATGACAAGATCTTGTGTACATTGATACTGTGTGCCGTTTTTATAAACTTCTCGGGCTAGAAGTCCCCAAAGGTTTTCGATTGGATTAAGATCGGGACTTCTCGCCGGCCAATCAAGTAAATTTACAGAATTAGCTTCAAACCAGAGTTTTGCACTCGCAGAAACGTGTTTCGAAGCATTATCCTGCTGAAAAATATAGTCCCCTGAAGTAATTAGTGGCGCTTCAGGTAACAAACTTTCTCCTAACATATCAACATACCTGTCCGAATTCATTTTACGGTTGATAAATACAATTGAAGTGGTTCCATTTGCCACAAAAGTGCCCCATACCATAACCAAGCCACCACCATATTGACGCCTGGAAAACACTTCCTTGGTCTTTCGCAGATCATACCAAAAATAACGAAAACCATCAGGTCCATCAAGATTGTACTTTTTTTCGTCCGAAAAAATTACATCAGCCCACTTTTGACCAAGAGAAATGTATTTTTTGGCAAAGTAAACTCTTCTTCTCTTATGATGATTTGTAAGAGGGGGGGGGGGTGACACTAATTTCCCATAAGAAACTTGAGGATGTTTACTCAAAACATTTTGAACAGTCCTTGTTGAGCATGGTAAACTCAAATTTTGTTTAACTTCATTTCCTCTCCTTACAATCATTCTTTTTTGTCGACGAGTGAGAATTTCCGGTCTCCCAGTTCGCTTTTTCATACCATACATCCCAGGATTTTTTTAAAAATTATAAACCACCGTTTTAGATCTCTTGATTCATTTTGAAATTTCCTATCCACTTAATCCACATTCTCGAAAAGCAACAATTTTTCCTTTTTCAGAGTCAGAAAGTTGAGTTCACACAGAAAGTCGCTGAATGGGAAATTATTTTTTCAATTGAATCTTTTAACTCGGAATTGTCATTTTATGCTTTCAAATATACAAATTTTTAAATAATTACTGGAGAAAAAAGCAATGTCCTTATACTTTTTTCTGTTTTCATTTAGGTTTAAAAATTAAAATTAAAATTTTAGTAGATTTAAAATTGAAAATTTTAATTACTTTACGCATAAAATATTTTAATTTTACTTCTATTTTTGCTGCAAAAATTTGCATACGATTCTGTAAACAAGGCTTCTAGATTTGGCGATTTTTCGCATGTCCTTATAATTTTTTCGGGCATTGTAGACATAGATGACTATATATAAACTATTATTAAAAAATTCAGCAACTGCAAAATTCAGAAAATGCTCAAATAAATTTTCATGGGAAAAGTTGTTAAGTGCACTCAAGGGAATACCAACATGGAAGGAAATCATTATTTTTTAAATATGTTTTTGATGCTAAATATTTTCTCTTTCAAAATATTTTTGTTTTATACAGTTTTTTTTTTAATTCACATTCATTTCATTAGGAGCTGCAATATTTAAATTACTTTTAATGTTTCCAAATTTATTGTTTGAATTCTGATTCCTGCTGAAATAAAAATTTAAAAAATTGTCAAACAGTCAAAAATGTGCAGCTTATCAAAGCTCAAAGAAAATCTATGACACACTTTCAAAAGTATGACTTAAAATTCAGTGCAATAAAATATAATTCAATAAAAGAGATAAATTTATAAAATGAAATAAAATTTTATTTGATGTGCTCAATCTAAAAAGCAGTTATGTAAAAAGCCATGATATATCAACTGAGAGGCTTAAAAATTTTAAAATGCCGAGGCAAAAATCAATAAAACATTGAAATTACAGCAATTTTAAAAGGCTGTAAATTATTGTACTCCCATATTTATAGTACAAATAAAAAAAAAAGTGAAAATATCCAAAACATGAATATTGGCAAAAGAACTATGATTAAGCAATAAAATAGATTTAATATTTTAATAACAGTCTTGAAATGAGTACAGTGTTTAATTTTGAGAAATTGATTAAAATTAGAGAAATAATTATTCTAAAATAGAATAAGTATCAATCAAAGGTGATTTTTTTTTTTTTTTATTTAAGATGGTATGAAAATTTTTGTACAATGATGTATTTTAAACCTATGGCAGAAAAATGTAAAGGACACATAACATTATAATTAGATAGTTAATCATTCTAAGTACTATGGAACATGCAAGCCAAAACTTGTTCAAATCTATAAAGGGATAAGGAATTGTACAAAATTGGAATAAACAGACAGGCATTCAACTTTAACAAATTTATAAAATGTTTTAGTAACCAGAAAAGTTTAAAATCACAACTGCTTCTATAAGAACTTAAATAAATAAAAACATGATTCCAGCATTAAATTTAAACATATATAATTATTTCTTTAGAAAAGCAGTCAAAGACCAACTATATTTAAAATCAACTACATCATTCCTTGATCTTAACAATGCATATGAACTTTAAAAATATATAAATGATACTGGAAAAATGTTATAAAACGGGAAAAACAGTAACAAAAAAAATATCAAATATTAAATTTTCAATATGGAAGTTATTGTAATGATTTGAAACTAACATCTCATGTTCACTATATAACCACCATTTTTGCTTAACTTTTATTCTCCACTTTCACTTATCTTTCAATACTTTTTTTACCTTATTGTATAATTACATTTTTTATCTCATTATATAACTAATACTTAATTTCACATATCATTGTTTTGTAAAAAACAATAATAATAAAAAATAAAATATGATATAAAAATTTATGATTTGTTTTTTTACTTCACTTAAATGGGCATCTGATGATAGCTAATTTATATGGTAAAAGTTTAGACCTTAAATAGGATTAGAAAAAATAAATTAGTCCTTATAGTTTTATTTTTATTAAATAAAAATTTAATTAAATTTTATAAAATTAGTAATAAAAAATAAGGTTATTTATTATATTTAGGAATATTATATTCTATACCCACAATAAACCCTCCAAAACTTTTACAGCTTCAAATACATTTGTAACTTCTAAAGAATATACAGGAAGCCAGATTTTTTTTATATGTTCTCCAGCAACTAGCTATAGATAGGTATCAATTTCAGAATTCATTTTTTAAATATATTCTTTTGTTCTATTCCATATTTAACTTACATGACATAATTATTTAACATACAAAAAAAAAAAAGGAATCTAAAAACTATTGGTGTTGACAAAAAAAAATGGTATTGAAATTTATCCATATCACTGAGAAGTAAAAACAGAAAAGTTGTATAATCATAGAAAGTTATTAAAAATAGGTTTCTGATTTATCTATAAATAGCATTAGTAACTTATATTGAAGAACTTTTCTGAAATTCAAAATTAATCATAAAACAATAATAAACAGTCATTTTCTTTTACAATCAGTTGACAAAATAGTCTGAAAAGACAAAACTTAAATGTACCAGTTTAAGTTTTATGGCAGCCATTTTAATAAATTACTTCTTAATTATATGTTTTAACATATATAAGAAGGATTACAAGATGCACTTCATTAAAAAGAAAAAAAAAAAAAAAAAGGACCTGATGTCCACAGTTATTTAAAAAGAAAAAAAAATCAACAAGCCTTGCATTGAAATGGCAAGATTTGGTGAGATTGATTTCTACTAAACTTCTAGGATACTAAATGAAACAACTGATGCAAATAAATAACTGCATTCAGCAATAGAATTGTACCAGTTTTTTGAAGCATACATTTACTTAAATCTATTTAAATGTACTTTAATCTGCTCTGCATGCAATTATTTTTATAAATTTCAATCAATTAATCTATATAAAAAAATACCAATAACACGAAGCAAACAGTTTTTTCACACTATAACTCATTTAATATAATACAATATTTTAAAATTTCAATAAACTTCCTCATCAAACAAAATGTAAATCAATTTTGATGTTTCAAGAAATAAAAATTTCCTTTCTCTTCCTGTACCATTTTAAACTCAAATCTTTTATAAATTTTATTTGTGGTAACAAAATAGAAATTTAGCTTTAGAAAGCAGCTAAAATTTAATGGAAAAGTTTTCTGATCTACAAAAACAAGAGATTAACTTGAAAAATAATTCTCAATCTACCAAAAAAGTCAATTACAAAATTCCGAGTTCTTCAAAGAAGTTACAAAATTCTAAACATTTCTGACAGCAATCAATTGGGGGGGGGGGGGGAATAGCAGTAAAAGCACTCACTTCATAAGAACATGGTTTACTTACCGATATCTTCTTCTGAAAAGCTTCACTGGGAACAATCGGAATACGGCCACCAGCCTTGCCAAATCTCCTTTCTAATGATTCCTGAACACTCTCTGCAACACAATGCTATAATTAGTTTCAAACTGAAATGGTTATATATTTCTTTGCAACTTACATTTCTTTATTTTAAAATAAAGGAAAAAATGTATTGAGAGAATTATTCAAATGAAGTTTACCTTTCTTTCACATAAATAATTATTAGCGAAAGGTATTTTTTTATTAAATATCTAATAGCTGCTAAACTATTTAATCTGCCGTTTAAAAAAATATTCTATTCTATTGAAATCATAGAAGTATATTCCATTAGCAATAAAGAAAAACATAAGACTGAGTACTTTAAATAATATACAAAATATACGTATATTGTAAATAATTTAGTAATTTGATTTATAGAGGAATTCATAGTAAGATTATGAAACGATTTTTTAAAAATTCTCTTGATGCTCTGACATTGCATCATGGCATATGCATTTAAATTATTAATATAATAATGTTTTTTGAAAACATTATAAATCTAGCCAGGTAATTTCCTTAAGCATTTGTGAAATGCTTTCAATAAATAATAACATTTGAAAGTTGAAAGTAAGAATTGAGAATATATGCATCAAATTCTACAATTTAGCATTTTTTCTCTTTCTAAAATGAATGATAAAAGAAACCTAAGCTGCAGTTTTCCTTTTAATTTTGAGAAATCAAAATGCATGGTAACTTGTAAAATACACTGAAATGCACATAATGTTTAAAATCACCCCTTTTGATATCACTAAGGGAAATAGAAATCAGCATACAAATTTCATTAAATATTCTGCATTGTTTTATAAACAAATGAATCTTATAACTCTAGAAGATGATTTTAAGGATTTAAATAATAGGATTGTAATAATCCCCATACCATCATTTCTATGATGCATTCTTTAAAAAAAAATTAATAACAATGAAAAATGTTACCTAGCAAATGATAGTTTGAGTCCCGCTCATACTTGAACAACAGTCTGCCATAACTGACATGATTTAAATTTTTCAACCATTCAAAATAAGAAACTGTCACCCCTCCAGCATTAATATAAAGATCAGGAACAACCAAAATGTTTCGAGACATCAAAATCTTATCAGCAGCTGGAGTTATGGGTCCATTGGCAGCTTCACCAATAATCTGAAACAAAACGATTTGAGAAGCAAATAAATAAAAATAATAAATTAATGTGGGAGACATAAGGCATTTTCATAAAAATGAATGCATATATAGGACAAATACCAAGTTTCTCTTTCATAATAGAGTCATACATACGAAAAATAACTTCTACTAACCTGAGTATTTCAATATTTAGTGCCAATAAATGTTAGTAAAAAATTAAATGGCTTAAAAGAAAAGTTCTTTATGATTTTAATTATTATATTATTGTAAATATTATACTCAATTCAGAGAAAACACAAATCGCCCTTTTTCTCATACAGGTATTAAAGACACTTTTACAAAATGATGAATTTGCAACTGTTCATATACTAAATTACATGAGTAACAATACATTATGTTTAATATGTACAGTTTAGTGTAGATAAATAATTAAATTATTTACCTATTTTATTAGAGTAAAATTTCTAAGCCTTTTGAACAGGATGAAAATTAACAACATCACTGAATAATAACTTGCTTATTTGAAGAAAAAAAATAGATGTGTTTAGGCATTTCAAAATACTCTTAATTTATTAGGTGCACGAATAAGAAATTTAAATTCATATGCAGAAATTAGTCAGACATTTTAATGTACTAATTAAAATTATTAAATTAAAAGAATTTTATACAAAGAAAATATTTCATATTTTATTTTCTTAATGGGCATAAAAAGAAAATTACAAGCTAAAAAACAGTTTTTTTAATATACTATTAATTGTTCAGAAAGAAGACAACTCAAAAGAATGCCAACCTCAGAAATGTGCCATCTTTAATAACCCATTCCTTACGTTTCTGAATGTTTACCACCAGATTATTAATTAGGAATGATAAAAGTTCTAATTATATATAATATTAAAACAAAACAACTAAATGATAGAAAAAATATTTTGTAACTAGTTTAAATTCCTAACCCCCCCCTAAATTCAGTGTTACACCTGAAACATAACTAATTTTATCAAACAATAAAGGAGAATATCACAATTTCTTAAATGTATCTTATAGGCAAGAATTAAGGAATATGAATCAAAATACAATACATATTAAAAATTTGCTAACTAAATGAATAAAAGGAAGTTTTATAATTAAAACATATAAAATATATATTTCATAAAATATTACCTTGCACTGCACTTTCTCTGCATTACTCTTTGTAATCACCTTCTCTGTAGCAGCTGGTATCAAAATTTCACATGGCTCATACAAGAGACATTCTCCTGTATAAGGTTCAGCTCCAGGAAATCCATTGATGGTACCATTTGCCTAAGACAATTCAAGAATATTTAAGTTTATTAAACGAACAAAAATTAGTTAAAAATAGTAAAATGAAGGTGTGTTTTTTTCTCCCAATTTTTTCACTAGTTATTTTTTTCAGGTCCAAACATTTTTACAATCCCATTCTCATCAGAAAAATACTACTCTTGACAAACAATATTAGAAAATAAAAGTTAAGGATAAAAGACAATTGACTAATAAATTTTAATTAAATTTTTCTAGTCAAAATGACCATCTTAATTATCATTATTAACAAATATTCAAGAATATAAAGCAAGATACAATTTTTCAATTTTTCTAGATTTAATATTTTTTCTCTAATCTGATATGGTTTATATCTAGTGTAATGACAAAAAATTAGAAAAAAAAAAAAAAAAAACATTCAGATTTAGTATCAGTTTCTTTAGAAGCATTGGCTTCTATAAGTCACTATAAGTAGTAGGTACTTTCAAATTTGCTGTTACAGCAATACCATCAAATAACTAGATAGCAATTTATTACAGAATTCATAAAGAACCAAAAATAATAATAAAAAATACACTTTTTGCTTATCAAAATTGAGAGGTAATTTTGTAAGTAAGCATCTTTAAAAAAAAATAATAATAATAATTCCCTCAATTTTAGAACAAATATTTACATTATAAAATAAAAAGAGACTTTAATATAAAATGTCAAAAAATAATACGAATTTTGAGTAATAGGAAACTTTGTAAGAACCATATTTACATACATTAAGTATGATTAGAAATGTCTACCAGCAGCAAATGGATGAGAAAGGCATAACAGGAACACAAGTGCAACTGAAAACAACTATATAGGAAGAGCTGGTGAAAGTTTATTGCAAGAATTAGTATCACTGTCCAAAAATCTGAAAATTTTCAACTATTTATCTCTGTGCACCTTTTACATCACAAGGAAAGGTCCAAACTTTCAAAACTTCTTTTAAATCCAAATTTTTATCTGGCATTTATGGCACACTAAGTTTTATATATTGAAGAATAACCCAGAATTCCAATATAATGTTCATTTAAATCAATTCAACATCTCTATCTGTGCTCTTTTTTTTTTTTTAATGAATGTTATCTTTCATTTCCTGTTGATTTCATTTATCTGCACCCAAATAAATATAATCTTATTTATCTGTCTCTCTTTGAAGCTTCCACACACCTTAGAGTCAGCATAATTTGCAATAATCAATTGTTCATACAGTATCAATCTCATTCTAAGCTTCACGTTAATGAAATCATAAGAAATTTTCTTATTATAATCTAGTAATAAGCATATTCCTCACTGTAATTATACAATCTGTTTCATATTCCTATAAATATTAATTCAGACATTAAAAGCATATTATATATATAAAATTTCCTCTATTTTTAATTTTTTTTTAACTTAACATGAAAAAATCTGAAGTTTTGAAATGGCTTTCTGAAATCACTAAGTCAAAAATACTGAAAAGAATTTCTAAAAACTAGGAGACATAGAACACTTTAATCAGTTTTCATGCAATAAAACAATTTTAGAGATTATGATTATACATATAAATTGATTGAAAACTGATAAAAGTCATTTATGCAAAAATTTACAAAAAAAAAATCTACAGAAAAAATATGTCATACTGATTATAACTGTGAATACTGATTATAACTCCACAAAAAACAAAGGAGCACTTAAGGGGATAGAATGTCAAGAAAATTTCTATAAATCCTTTACCTTTCATTTTGGTATCTATAAAAATTACAAAAAAAAAAAAATCTTTTTTAAAAAAAATGTGAAAATTCTGTTAAAGAAGTTCTGTGTGATAACAATTTATCATTATTAATTCGCCAGTTTTTGGATTGCACCCCCATAAAATGTTTTGGTGAAAATGGATGAGCGAAATAGCCTTTTTTCCTAAAGGAACTCTAATAAAATAAGAAAAAAGTTCAGTTAAAAGTAGAATAAAAAAAAAAAATGTTCTATAACAGTTGTAATAAATACATGAAATATTAACCTCTTGCACTCTAATAACATTATGTACATTGTTTTTCATATTCCTGCTAATTTACAATGTAATTTGCTACAGTTGAAACCAGTAACAAAATTGTTGCATAGTACTTATATTTATTCAATACAAATAAATTCATGTAATATTTCAAGAATTTTTCTCTCAGTGTCACAATCTTATTATTGCAAAAAGGGAAAGCATTCACTCAGATATAATTAAAATTTCTACTTCAATCTTCATGAAAATATTGAATTTAGTATTAAATGCACTGGCATATTTTTAACAGAAAAAAAAACCAAATAAAAAATTCTAATTGAATATTCTTTATCAGTCACAAATCTCTTTACCATTCAAATTATTCATTAAAACATTTTAAAGTTTTCCTTACTTAAAAAGTTTCTGAGAAACTATAAATTCTATAGTCCATCACTTAATTAAGAACACAAATTAGAGCTAATATTATGCAGCAATAGCAAAAAAACACTTGCAAAAGATGCACACATATTATTTGCATGATTATAAAAATCTTTAATTTAACAAGAAAAATTACCAATTTCCAATCTTCTAATTCCCTAGGATCAATTCCATTTGGATTATAAATGCTTCCATCTACTTCCATGACACCAATACATCGACCTCCAGCTCGGTGGAGGTAGCGCATTACATGGAGACCTACATTTCCAAGACCCTGTCATAAAATTGCTCATTAAAAAATTACAGTAAATTTTTTTTTAAATCAAACAAGTTTTTGGGAAGCCTTGTATTATTTATTTTACCTGAACAATGAAAGTTTTTCCACCCCAGCCTGGTGTAGTGCCTATCATACTCATGTAACTGGCTTCATTCACAAAATTGTCCAAACCGTGATACACACCCTGAAAGTGGAAACATTAAAATAATTAAAATGTCTCAATTCACTGCTTTCAAATTATTTTCCTAAACTTAAAAACATAGAATACAGGAACACACATACCCTACAACATTGGTTACTCAGTCCCCTAATACTTCTAACAGATATATTACATATAAAGAATATCCACAAATTATTGAAGAACTGATATTTCTAAAGAATTTCAATTAATTAAAACATTACTCAAAATTATTTAAAAGATATTTATTATTAACTAAATAAATAAGTGAAATAATGGTATTAAAAAAATCACACTATTTTTATTCACCACTATTTTTGTGGATCAAACAAATTATTTTTCAGGCATATACAATTTTTTTTTATTAAACACTTGTACTTTTTTTAGAATTATTTTTGTTCAGTTTAATGTCATAAGAAATTCCCACACATATTTTCAAATGAGAAGCAACCCCAGTATCTTTGTATTTATGCTGAACAAAATTCCATATTTTTAAAACCCAATTAAAGTAAAACCTTCACTAATTACCAGCATTGTTGCGAGCGACAAATCGGGAAGTGGGCATTTTAGGCATTTTTTGTAGTTTTTCCTTATATATCCATAACTCAGTAGTTTTTCACTTAATTTCCGTAGTTACTGGATAATATGCACCCACCATACATAATCAATATTATCACAGAATACATCAAGCTTGCTCCAGCATGGCCAACAATTAAATCTGCATTAACTTAAAATGTACTTCAAGAGCAATTGAATATGATTAGCTATTTCATCATAGTTCATTCAACTGCACAAGTTAAAAAGCCTCACCCTTCCAGTAGCTGATACTCTTCCATGGATTCCACCTTGATTGATTGGTTTGCCAGTCACACAGGCATGAGAGTTCATATCAGTATGTCCTGAAAAGGAAAGAATCAAATTCCAAAATAAAATTTCTATTTTCAATCTTAATACATCTAAACCCAGAATAGTAGCAACTAAAATGAAAGAATCTAAACAACATTAAGCAGAACTTCAGTATAAGTAGTTTCAAATTTTAGAAGATTAATGTGTGTCACACTTTTTAAGTTTAAATAGCATTCATAGAGCAAATGAATTGAAAACTTTCACATATAAAATAGGTAAAAAAAATATTACCAAATCCTTAAAAAACAACAACTTTAAAGCAGTAAATTAAAAAATATGAAAATACAAGAACATTTTATGAAGCTTGTTTCATTCAAAGATTATCATAGAGTTCATACTTCCTCCAATTTTATAAATTATCTCAAAATTTTAAAGAAATTCTATTCTTTTGGCTAAAACTACAATAATATCAAATTCTTTTTCTCAATAAAAATTCTGAGGCAAAAGCTTTTATTTTTTAAGAAATAAAATTATTAAAATACTTCAAAGAAATCCATGCACTTTATACATTATTTTTCCCAAATTTCAGAATAATGTCACTGAATATAGTTATATAACAAGGAACCATTCACCACTTTCCAGATTTTGGATTCATTATCATTACCCAAGAAAGTAGTTAAAACTTAAAGTAGTGGATCGCAAAAATAATTGCAATCCATCACATCTTGCAATGTAGAATGATTGATTTTAGAAATATGCAGCATTAGTTTTCTACAGAATGTCATGGAAGATTAACTTTATTTCTACAAATTCATTTTTTAGTATCTAATTTTTAATTCTTGAAAAATGTTAATAAAAATAAACTAAACTCTTAGTTATGACTAAAAAATATTTTTAGTTTCATTAATATATGACAAGAGAATTAATAAATAAATAAATGAAATGCAAGCATAAATAAATTAATTAAATATTTACCAATAGTTTGTGCATAAGTATCAGCAATCCAACTCATTTCCCTTTCACCAGTTCCCATATCTGGAGCTGGTACATCCAATCCAGGTCCTGCATAAAATAAGGGGAGAAATGTAAAGTAGAAATTAATAAATCTATTTGAAACAAAAAGGAGTGCAATAAAGATATTTCTAATTAATAACTATATTAAATAATTAAATAAAGAAAGAAGAGATTCAATATCAGATTGATTCTACTAGTAAAGATTAGATAGTAAAGTAAACAGAAATTTATACCCCAATACAGATTCTTGAGTGGTTAATATACAATTTAAAAGCCAAATATATATATATATATTTAAACATATAAACTTTGAATCCAACATTCTTCATGTAAAACTTTTCCCAAGGAGGAAAAAATAAAACCTATGAATAAATTCATTTAATGAAATAAATAATCTGAAATTTTTTGACATCATTCATCAACATCATTAATTATAGAAATTTAAGAAATAAATACTTTTTCTATTTTTTTACCACATGAAAATATCAAAACATCATACATGTAAGAATAGCTACAACAGAATCTCATGTAAAACATAAGATCCTGCAAATATAACCAATTTAATAAAATAGGAATATCTAAAACCAACTTATATTATTCAGAGGGATTAAAATCCAAATAATGGCACATGCTTCCTTCAACAAATAGGTTTAAAAAAAATGATACAATATATTGTTTTGGTTAGTTTAATTTTATATGGCAATATTTAGCTATAATCTACTAAATAATACTTTCAACTTTCATAAGAAAAATCTTAAACAAGTTGAAAAAAGCTTACTTATATCACTTTGAAGTTTAAAAAAAAGATATAATACCAGTATGTTTCTGGGAAAACAGAATTTTTAAATCCTTTCAATATTATAATTTTACAAAATTATATTTTTAGATGTGTTAATAATCATTAATACAGGATACGGTTGCAAACTGAACTTGATTTAGATCTAAAATTAATGAAAATAAAACCTAAATTATTGAAATTGCTAAAACGATGCTTATTAATGACAGTGCATTCTTGTATAGATACAAGAATGAAAAAAGTTACAACAAATTTATTCCTAGAAAATTCAAAGTTTAATGTCATAAATTTATCCTTAAATATTGACATGATGAAATAATTCATTTA
Source organism: Argiope bruennichi (assembly GCF_947563725.1). Taxonomy (NCBI): domain Eukaryota; kingdom Metazoa; phylum Arthropoda; class Arachnida; order Araneae; family Araneidae; genus Argiope; species Argiope bruennichi. The sequence goes on along the minus strand of NC_079158.1, from coordinate 127,755,151 downwards.
AAAAACTGCAATCTGAAAAATCCTTTGGTGTATTAGAATTATTTGAAAATATATGAATGAGCACAGATAAATGGTACAAAAACATACTGTACAATATTGTAAAGTACAGTGTGATATGCACAAGGTACTGTATAATAATTGTATTGCACACAGTACTGTATAATAGCAAAAATGTAGAATTAATAGCATATATATAGAAAAAAATTAGTCATTTAAATAGATCAAAAACATTGCATTACAAAAAAGTATTGCATTTCTTAACATTTAAATGGTGAGGACATTTATTTTCACAATTCTTGATTAAATGTTTCTTAAGATTATAATGGATTATTAAAGAATTATACAATATTTTGCAGTTGAATTTTTAACTTATACATTTAGATTAGAAGACTGTCTTCTATCATTCCACTGTATTCAAAATTTAAACAAAAAGGTCATTCTGCCAATTGAACTATTTATAATAAAAATTTTAATAATCTGGTGGGATTGTTATTTACTGATATTTTCTACTATTTACCGGTAGATTGCTATAGAAATATGCCAACAAATAGTAGAAAAAAATTTATCATTAAATAACAATCCCATTATATTATTGAATTTCTCTTTATTAATCAAAAAAGCAAAACACCACAAATCTTTCATTTTAAATTTACAACTAAAAATCCAACACTGTTATTATAAATGATTCTTCCACTGTAAGCAAATGCATATACAGGTAAGTGCAGAAACGAAAGCTAACCGCTGCCTTGTTAATTTATTGTTTTTTATAACAAATGAGTGAATAAATTACACATACTTCAATGATTTTAAAACTTTTTGTATTAATATCAATATCCGACGAAATATAACAGTTCTATTTACCTAAAAATCCTTTCTTAGCCAACTGAAGAGCAAAATTGCGAGTTATCTTCTCTAACTCGAATTCACTATACTCCTTTGGGTTGATTTTCAGACCAGCTTTAGCACCACCAAAAGGGACATCCACAACAGCACATTTAAAAGTCATCAAAGCCGAAAGGGCCTTTACTTCATCCAGGCTTACATCCAAACTAAATCGGATACCTGGACATAAAGTTCACTAGCTGAGAGAATATGTATAAATGATGAAACAAAGATCCGAGATATTTATATAACTAAATATATACTTAAAAACAATCAAATTAAAAAGCTATAATTAGAATTAAAATACAACACTGAATTCCTTATGCCATTCAAAAACAATTTACTCTATCCTAGTAAAAAACAAATATAATAAAAATAATCTAGTGTTTATTGCTACATAAAAAATACCAATTGTTATTATGAATACTTTCATTAAAATAAAAGGCACTTTAAATAACTAATGTTGATTAATGAGAAATGTATTTAAGATTAGTTTCACAAATCATTAACTATTTCATGTCATAATTTTTTTTCTTAATTTCTATCTGCATATTAGAAAATTAAAATCTGAGCAATTTATACAAGAATCCAAAAAAACACCTCAGACTAATACTCTGCCGTTCCATTTAATTTCTACTTAGGAATATTTTGATTTATGAATTCTTGCACGAAATCCATATTTACTGCAACTCAAAATTTCATCTACAAATGCAGCGTTATTAAAGAATAATGAAAATCGCATTCGAAATTTAAATTAGCAAGCAGAAGTTATGAAAACTTTTGTTTTGAAAAAGTTAAAATACACTTAAACTTCCTGTGATGATGATTTAGTTCATAGTAACAAATTTCATTAATGACGGTATCGTGTCACCACTTATTAAAATAAAAAAAGACAAAATTGCAAATAAAAATGTATTTTTATCGCATAAACTTTTTTTTTTTTTTTTTTTTGCTATCTGTTGGAAAAACTAAAGCACAAAAGACTTACCTCCTTTGCAAGGAGTCCTATGATGACTGTGCTGCGCTCTCCATCCGTTTATCATCACATATTTGCCACTGTCCCTTTTTAAAGGGAAACAAACTTCCAAAACAGAATGGCATGGTCCTAAAATTCCTAAATAACCTCTTACTTTTTCCCGTTTTTCTTCCATACTTAACTTTCCTTTGAATTCTTCAACAAGTTTGTCTTCCACCATCTGCCATCCCTTATGGTAAAAATACTCGACCATGTGAAAAAAAGACGGATTTTCTGCATCTTCAACATATTGCAGATTTTCGGGTATCACATGTGAACTATAATATCTTGACAGTAAAAAACTGGAAGCCCTCAAGACATTCGACCTTGCTTTATTTAGGCCTAGGTCTATTTTATTCCATCTAACCTTTCTAAGACCTATCTGGCGAAAATTGGATAAAATTGTGGCCGTCTGACCGAGCATAATGAAGGATTATTATAAAAACGTATTATTGAGCACACAAATCAAATCTAATGATGGAAATATTGTAAGCTGGATGAATTTATTGCCGATTTATAAACCTGAGTAAATTTTCACTGCACATTTTCATACACCTTGCCTTCGCGCTCACTTACCCCCCTTTCACCAAATACGAAAATCACAACAAAACTTAGCTCTCAGTTTAATGAAAGGTAATTTCCCTACCGCGCGATGTAAAATTCCCTACATTAATCGGATTCTCTGCTATTTTTTATTCGTCGTAAATTTTCAAAGCCAAGTGAACTAGTTCAAAGATTATAGGTTTAGTAAGAATTATATTGCGAAAATAAATCTGTCAGCACTCAGCAGCTAATAAAAATGTAATTTAGTTATTTTAATTTTCTTTAAGGAAAAGAATTTTTTTTCAACCATTCTAGAGCTACTTTTGTATTACTATATTAACCCTAGATAATGTCTTTGGAGCCTTTATTAGAAATTTTCATTTATGTTTCTTTAAAACGAATGTTTGTTTGAATATATGTGAATCAATATTGAAAGAAGAATTCACAAAATAAGCAGCTAACATGTTTATTTTATTCATAATCTAGTAATTTAGAGTGATTTGATTTAATTTATCGATGTAATGCTTAAATTTGCTGATACAGTGGGCTAGTAAGATAAGATGTAGGGATAAGTATTCTAATTTTAAAACATATTCAGATCATGTGAATTTATTACAAGGGGTGCTCAAATGAAAAGGTACGAAACGACTTTGTGGATATAAATGAAGACTTTATTCAAAGTATACACCATAGGCCTGAGCACAAGGATCCCATTGATTAACGAGCCGATGGATTCTTTCTTCCCAGAATTTCTGTGGCCGTGACGAGACCCAATCCTTCACAGTGTCCTTAGATTCGTCCATTAGAACAGCAGCGCTGCAGCACCTCTTGAAATAATTTTTGAAAATTACATTTCCGTGTATTATAGTCCCCCTCCCCATTCTAATTCGATGCTTTTGCCTATTTTATTACTCTGAGAGTCTGATAATCAGCACAATATAAAAAAGCAATGAAAAGGTAAAAATAAGACAGAAAATGAATCAATAAGGAAAAAATGATTGGGGGCTATTTGTCCTGCAACCATGAAAGCGTATTGCGTACACAACTGACTATTTGATTTGAAGATCAATGTTATCCTCTCACCCATTGAGTTTAGAGGAATGAGAACTACAGAAAGAAATAGAGATGCTTCAAATGTGATCAACTTTATCAACTTTTTTTTTTTTTTTTTTTGTTATTTCCAAATATCGCTTTAATTCTCCTCCCCCTTTTTTTTCATGAGTTGTGGCTACGCTTTTTTGTTACTTCTACATACACATCTCTTTCACAGTTTATTCATTTTTCTTTCGTTTGAGATTGCTCTTTTAAAATGTTATTCAGATGAAAATTTTTATGATGAACCATTTAGTATCTATTTTTACACGTGAAAACGATAATCTTTACAGATCAATTATTACATGTTATTTGATATTCCATTTTGAGTGTACATTATTGAACTGATTTTTTGAAGATGTGTGTGGAAGGGAGGTTGTGATTATTTTATCTGCTATATTACCACATTAATATTCAAATAATTTTCTTTTGATAAAACTACAAAAAATTATATGTTTGAAATGCAAAGGATTTCATATGTGACTAAAATTAAAAATGTTTGTTCCTTATAAATTTTTTTTAAAAATGGCAATATGTTGATAAATATTTTGTGTAACACTGCTAATTCCTGATCTGATGAGTCATCAATGTTTTAATAACTTTGTGAGAATGCATTTATTTAATTATATATTATGACACATGACTCAGCACCATCCATATTTGTTCAGAATATTATTTAAATAAATCCAGATTTACTTAAATTGGGAAACATTTATGAAAGTATTTCAAATACAATTTGCTGGTCTTGGAAAAATTAATTATTCAAGACGTTTTAAATAGTTTATAAGTCACCTTCTAATGAAACATAGATCACTTATCTAATTATTCCCATTGATTTATTTATAAATTTTCTAATTTTTAAAGAATTAATTAATTAATTTGAATTAATTTAAAATGTCATTAAATTCAAAAGAGGTAAATATGCTTACCATTGCCCGTTCACGATGTTAAGTGTTTTTGTAGCGACATTAAGTTCTAGCTTTTGTCATTAAATTTTAATTCATGAAAAAGTTTTCAGAAGTGCAACACCACTCTATTGCGTTCCTTATGTCTAAGATATTCTTATATTAAATTATCATTATTTGTTATTTAATTTTTTAATTTAAATTCAACATTCATTTATAAAAATAAGCAAAAACTGTTGATTCAGTAGGAATTTCTTAGAATTCGGAATCTTCCAGTTAAGGATTTTATGAATATTTTGACTCCATTTTTGATGTATTGATTATTTGAATAATGTAGTTTACGTTAGTTTAGTTTATTTCTTAAAGCAAAACTTGGCTAAGATGTTATTAATAAAATTACATCAGATTGCAACAGTTTTATATCTATGCAATGTTACAATCCGCCCAGCCAGCGTAATAAATACAAAATAAATTTCAAACTTTAATGCAAGTCATTGCTGAATTTGAACTCTATGATTTCTTGTTAAAAACAACTGCATAAAATTGTTTTAAAATACCTAAAATTGAGTAATAAGTATGTTTACCAATGAAAATTTTTATGATATTTTTACCCTTAACGCTCAATGTTAAGTTTCACTGAACGATCGCTATTAAGTATATTTACCACCCTTTGTTTCATAAATTAAATCACAAATCAACAAACTTTTGATGCTTTAGTATTTACATCATCAATTCATCATGATATAAACCTAAAAGTTTTTATTTGCCAAGTCCCCAGAATTATGCCCTATAAAAGGTTAATATAATGCAGCCGACAATTTATTAATTTAAACATTTTTTCGAAAATTTCAATTTAGAAGGCAATAAACAATAAAACATCGCGTAAAATTTTAATGTCTTTTTTACTACAATGACCTCTTTTTTTCAAGTATGCATGCCCCATTAAATCTAATCTTATCATCTAAGTGAATTTAAACACAAGATTTAACAATCAAATTTATCAAAAGTTACGAACTCATAATTTTTTTAAAAAATCTAGCTAGCAGATATCTCTATCAAGTCTCAAGTGCAGCTTTCTTTAGACCCCCCCCCCTCAGAGTCCTTTTTTTTTTTTTTTTTTTTTTTTTTATGCATTAGAAAAAGAATATGTAAATTTAAAATTTTAAATTGTTTTTTTTAACCTGAAACTGTTTTAGCTTTAAAAAGCTACAGAAAATGTTTCTTAAAAAAAAATAAGTATTTTTCGTTTAATTCTTATTAATTTTTTTTATTATTATTATTATTGATGAAGTTTTGAGAAATTCAAAATGTACGTATTTTATTATTCAATCTAAATAAAAATAAAAATCTAATGATGGGGAAATTAAAATGATTGTTAGCTTTGAAGTAATAACACTGAACCATTTTGACTTCTCTTTCCATTCGATATGTGATCTTACCATTTCTAGAACAAAGGAGGCATTCTTCTGACTATCTTACCTACAGATTCAGAGATAGCTGAGAGCCAGATGCCATCTGTGTACTCTCTACCATCTCCAGTTTGGCAAGAGATTTATAAAACTCTTTGTATCAAATTCAAACCACCTTTGCAATAGAAGACTTACTGCAAATCTGACGGCGTTTCCATTCAACATTATGTAAAAGCAATAAGATTGTCTCATTTTCTCTATCTTCTAATCTTTGAAATCTTGGGTATCCCTGCAATTACAGATATATAGTTGGTTGAACAACTTTTTTTTAAATGATAAGAGTGTAACTTATATAGGAAGTTTAAATTCTTTGTGAGATAAAATATCAAAAAAGAAAATACGAGATCTGTACAATCAGAATAATTGTTATATTCTTTGGCTGGACAGAGTAACGATTAAATTCATATAAACTTTTTAGTAAACAATTTTTACAATTGATTTTCTTTAGTAATTTTTTAATAAATATCTTTTTTGTAGAAACTTTCATATTTTATATTCGCTACTATTTTCTCTGAAGCCAGCACTTCTTAAAAAACATAACATTAAGTTTCACTTTAAAAAAAGAGAAAAGGGTTCCCTTATAAATTTTAGGAATTAAATTTTAAATATTTTTATGATTATAATTTCATCAATTTATTTATATAATAATGTATTATTGCATTTACATCCGTACCATAATACCATTATATTATGCTATAATGCTTTAGCAAGTAACATTTTCTGTAATATTCATGAGTATTAACTTCTACAATAAAAAAAAACCCAAAGAAATCCAATCTTTGAATTTGGAACATTCGAGCAGAATGGAAATTAATAAGTGAAAATTTGCTTATAAGTCAATAATAGATTTCATTTTTAGATTTCATTTTAAACGCATTTATTGTCTGTTTACTGTTGTTTAAAAGCTGCTTGTTCATCATGACTGTTTCTAATTTAATGCTTACTGATTTAAAACGTCATTCCTTGCACACTTCTATTTTTAAAAAATTACAATGCATAATACACACTCATATTTGTATAAGAACATGCGATTCAGGCAGCATATATTTCTATTTTATATAACGAAAATTCTTGTTTAATTAAATGTTTCAACGATTAAAATTAACTAATCCTTTATTCCATGTTATCGGTGAGGATTTGCATGGTTAACATTAACATTCCACGGTTAATTAAAAATTGTCTACATCAGAAAGTATGCTGAAAAATTTTGCTGTGGTTATTTATTTAATTTAGATACAAAAAAAAGCAAACTTTTTGTCTTTGGGAATTTGTCGAGAAGTAAGAATGTTTTGTGAGAAAAATTTGACAAGTAGTAAATTTTTCATTGTGGCATAAATCATTAATATTTTCATTTAAAAATTCTTTACATTTTGATTTCAATCATTCCTGTCAGTTTTTAATTTAATTTTCTGTATATAACTTTTTTTTCTCTAAAAGGTTTAATAATTAATCACCTAAACTTAAAAAAAAAAGTTTTAACAAGGAAATATTTTCGGACGAATGACAGCTCATTGGGGCTGCAGGTCCTCTATCTTTAAATCTTGACATGTGAAGCTTAATTATGGAATTGAAACATATTAATTAACTGAATGCACGAACGAAAAATGAAGTTTAAACAATAAACTAGTTTACATTAGAAAAATGAATTGTGAATGAGTAGGAATTATCACTCGAAAGGTTTTTTAGTATTATTATTATTGGTTAAAATCAGCCTTCACATCGATTTTTTGATTATAAGCAAATTTATACAATCTCCATGTTTCCAGGCAGCTGTTATCAATCAAAAATCCTTGAATGAATGCGTCCCGGACCGTCCTTCATCGGCTTACGACACAAAGAGCGATAACTTTCGAAACCTGTGTATTATTTTGCCACTATTTTATCAGCATGTTATTAAATCATTACGCTGTGTAAAGAATTTCATAGTTACTTAATACCTAAAAGATATTTCTTGATGCAATTACTTGTTGACAAGAATGAGAAAAATAAACTCTCCCCCCCCCACAATAATCCCACATTTTTTTTTTTTTTTTTTTTTTTTTGATATTTTTCACTGCCACCTTTAACTAGAGCTTAAGATATCCAAAGATATATTAAAATTTCGCTTTTGTACTTTTCATGAATTATTATTATCATTGTTGCACCCAGATGTTGATTTCCAACAACTCAGCCGCCAAGGGTCGCCAGCAGATGGTGTAAAAGACTGATTTTCTTAGTTCCCAAGTAAATGTGTTGTAAACCCAGCGGGAATGTTCTCCCCAAAACTTTATCGCATATTCTCCAATAAAAGTATTATCCAGAAAATAAGTTGTGTGGAATTGGCATACAATAGATGCGAAATATTAGCCTTTGGCGTGAATTTAGCATTCTTATTGAATCTGTGGAATGATTCTTGGCGAGTTTTTTTGCGATTTATCCCTAGCATGCGGTTAATAGTATCCGAAAATTAAATGTGTGTTTCAGACGCGTCACTTACATTCAAACAGATCAAACTTCCTCAGAATTGATTTTACACAAAATTTGTTTTTGAGAAATGAACAAAATTGATATAAAGATCGTATATCAAATTTCATCTGTCTCACTCAAATCACTTTTGAGTTATCATTATTACAGACAGATAGACGGGCATTTTGCAAAATTTTGATTTTCGAATTCAGAGAGGTCTAAAACTTGGAGATTCGTCAAAATCTCGAATTGGAATCTTTTGACGATTACTATATTTACTCTGTACTACGTATAAGAGAAAGTAAAAAATGCACTTTCTGTATATAATAAAATATTAGGATAATATTAATATTAATATTTGTCTGGCTCCTATGTATACAATTATGTTTTCATAATTATTAGAATATATATGAAACAGAGCATCTCAATAAAGCTGCTTACAAATGTGATACCAGGTACCTGTAAAGTCATAATAGGTAAATAAGAATTAAGTTAATAAAATAAGGAAAATGAACGTAAAATAAAGCATAAACATTAAAAATGTATTAAAATGTGAAAATAAATTGATTATCTTAGAAAGGTCTCATAATGTACACTGTCTAGAGCTTCAAAACACTTAAAAAAATGATTTGTAGTGATGCCATTCCGCTTTCCGATATTTAAAAAAAAAATCTTCCTGGCAAGCACTTTTAGATGAATCGATTTAATTTTTTAATTATATTGATTATTAGTCGACATTTTGCTACCTTGAAGTGGATCGATTTATGTGACAACATAGAGCATCAAAACATTATCGCATTTGCCATCTATCGGTTTCATGTCATGTTTTTTGTAGTTAATTTATATTCACGTCAAATGGGTCGCGCCATCTTGGTTAAAGAATCCATTATATTGCTTGCCAAAAGAGAGGTGCAAGACAAAGTGCAGTTAAATGATATACTCACATTTGTCTTATGACAGTGACGTTACATGGAATGATTCCATTTAGTTTTGGTATTCATTGGCAGTCTTGCAGGTGAAAATCAAGAATGATGCCATTATGACAAAAATGTTGTCAAATATAAGTTAAAAAGTGCAGGTAGTTGACCATGACATCATATGAATTAATCCTCATATAAAAAAAGCAATTCCAAAGAGAATTATTAAAATACATTGAAAAAAATCCTGCAAAAATTTAAATGTTTTGTCAAATATAACGAAAGTCAAATTTCTGATAATAATTTGTTTGAGGAGATTTGCTTAGTTTGTTTTCAGATAAGATACCGAATAGATAAGTTTCCCGTCTTCAAACGCAAGTGTAAAAAATTGGAGTATTTGCTATTATTTCGTTCTCTTCAGTCGTAAAAATCTGAGACAGACTTTATAAAAGAGCCCTTGACATTAATGGTATTTTTCAACCAGCTGAACTGGATGAAAGCGCTTTTCGTAGAATTTGCAACGGTGACGCAAGAGCAAGGAATCGAATACCTCGACTCGCATTTTAACTCACACAAGCTTTTTTTTGTTTTTGTTTGAATAATGGGTGCTTCCAGGAAATGATAAAGGTTTTAAAAATGATTGTGCAAGAAAATAAATGCTTAACATTCCCAAATGTTGCACTTTTGGTAAAATGAAAAAGAGCAAGCGGATATAAAACCAGAGGGTCCCTGATTATTTTCTATATTTTCTTAAAATTAAACAGTTTATATCAAAGTAGATTAACTAATTAAAACTAATTAGATCAGCAAAACAGATTAACGAATATTTTGAAAGTAAAGTATTAATGAATTCCTCAGACCAACCTTTATTGTGCACAGAATATGGTCACTTTGATATAAGAAAAAAACCAATGGCAGTGTATTGTTTGTCAATGGATTCTAATACCCTCCGCGCTTTTGCGCATGCGTTAGGGTGGATTTAATTCGGCAAAATAGGGGTGAGAGGAAAGAGGTAAGGAGGAGATGTTTACATTTAACAATAAAGTAAATTCCGGAAATGGCCACATCCTTCCATGTGTCACGCCTTAGTGAGCTAGAACCGACGAAAAGTGGCCGTCTCAGAATACTGGAACGAACAATAGTATACACATTGACAGTAAAATAAATAAATAAATAAATTCCTTGTTTCATTTATGAAATGTTTTATTTCACATACAATGTTGACTTATAACATGAAGTAAATGCAGTGGCTCCCAAAAATGTTCGTACACTTACGAATTGTAATTTAAAAATTAATAAATATTTCAGAATTAGGACTATTTTGAAATAATAAATCGGACACAGAAAAAAAATGCGAATAAAGATCACTGTTAAGCAATTTTTTAAATATTATCTAAATGCAATTTTTTTTAAAAAAAAAAGTGGCAAATAATTTTAATTATGGATTTATTAGAAAAATTTTCAATGTGTGATCACTTTTCTGATGCATTTTATCTTTACCATCTAATATTTTCGTTTATATAGATATAGATATAATAAAAAATAATGTAATTTATCTTTTTTTTTCAGTATCTCTTAGAGATTAAATGAAAAGAAAAAAGACTCGATTTCAAATTCAAATTCGATATGGAATATTCGTACTGTACAGGTACTTTTAAGAGCCACTGTGTACAGAATTAGAAACATATTGAAGTATAATTTAATAACTTACAAACAGTCAATTAAAATAAAAGCTAGCAAGAAATAATTAAATTTTTGCTGAAGTACAATCCATTTTATGAGTTTAAAAAGTAAACAGAAAACAATGACAACAAATATAGGATGAAAAAATAGCAAGTTTACTTTTCTTTGGATTTTGTCGCTACCTTTAATCATTTAGACATAGATGCTGTTTTTTTTTGTTTTTTTTCAGTGCCGGTAAGATTTTTTTTTTTTTTATCATTCTTCCATAATAGCTTTTTTTTTCCTTTCAATTCTTTCTTATTCTAATGGTTCTTTGAAGTATTTTGTTATCAATACACAGCCGAAAATGTTCATGGGTAAGGCTGGAAACTACAGATGATCCAAAATTTTAGGTGCAAGATACGAAAAATCATTCATTTATTTTTCATGTGAATTTCTGATCCTTGTTATGTTGGAAGATCCAACATCATGAGAATCTCACTTTTTCAGTTGGTGGGTTTTTTTTTTTTGTTTTTTTTTTTTTCTCCCTCCAAGATATTTAGATAGACCATTTTGCTCATTGAAAACTCGATGGATACAAAATTGCCGACCTCTGTTGCCACCATTCAGAGAGTAAAATTCAATAATGAAATCATATTTATATTTGAATTCACACTTTTTGTTAAATTCATTCCGCGATATCCATCTTTTTGCATACTTTGAGACAATGATTTGATTTTTTACGAGATATGTTATTTTAACAATTCCAATCCTTGTTAAGACACTTTCTGACAAGTTACAGATCTTTGTTCTGCTTTACCTCAGAGTCACTTGATTGGTTTCTTAATAAAAATTCTGACATTTACTCAGTTTCATTAAGAGTCCTTTCTGTGATATTCACATTTGCTGTTTTCTCTCATGCTTGTAAAATGTTTAGACCTTGCAACTGGCTTTGCTTTGAACCTTCTTACCATACTTCTCACTTACTCATACTTTCTTCAAATATCAGTAAGTGATATTTATCTCCCTGTTTTCTGAAAATTTTGTATCCCTTTTACTTAATGTATTTGTTAATGATTATCTCAATCATAGAAAGTTCCTTTGAACAATTCAACTTATTTTCAGATTTTTTTTTAAATGGCTGCATCTTTAAAATTGAAAACTGTCAATGTTTTTATTACAATTTTTAAGCGAAAAAATTTAATATAATTTTGATTAAATGAATCATTTCCTCACATATTTACGGTTTGTTTAATATTTTTAAGATGTTAAACTCTTTAGCAATTACTACTTAATCATGTAATGTTACTTTATACTACAGATCAATATTGTAATTGAAATTAATATTTCATACGTGAAAACAAATAATGTTTATTTTATATATAACTTCAAATTAACCTCCTCGGATCACAGTGCACTTCAGCTTTTTCCGGTTCTCAAGATTTTCTTTAAGTGGCACTCGTCAAATCCTTTCAAGGTTCGTTGCCAATTTCCCTTCATTGCAATAATAGGCTCAAAATTATACTCAAGATGAGGCTGTTTCAATCGTGGGCGAAAAAATCAAACGATGGTGATCTGATAAATTTGGGTTTTTGAAGCCGTATTTATTCAGTTTTTAAAATTAATAGTGAAAAGCCACATAGCCATTGAATTATATCGAAATTATTCAGATCTCTTTCGATAACAGGAATATAATTAATAATATCACTAACAGTTAAATGACCTCTAAGCGCCAGTTCTGAGGATCTCATCGATTATTTGGTAATTAAAAGAAGTTGATATTTCACTAGAGCGTGATCCATTTATGATGGGTATACTGAACAGACGCGTGCCAAAGAAATCCCTAAAGAAATCTGTCAGTAAATGAACACACTTTTCTTTTGTGTTCTGGTGCGAACAGACGTGTGTTACACCTTTCTTTCCCACGTACAAACCCTGCCCTCCCATGGAAAAATAAATTGAAGTTTATTCCAAATTTGTCTTCTTTTTGACCATGCACCGGCAAAATCATGTTACATATTTTTAAAAGAGAGCTTTTTATTTAGGTACCCATTGACTTTCCGTCGAGTGCTGATATTAAATACAGTATTTTTTCTTTTCACACTAATTTTACTTACTTTCTTTTATATGACGTTAAATATCGAGTCACATACTATTTTTTTTACCTGAAATGCATTACGGGTGGAAAGGCGAATAATCCTGGTGCCAAAGGAGGGGCGAAGTAAATCATAGATTCTCTGCTCCGACCTGCCAGAAGGCACACGGAAAAACTTGAATGACCGGACTGCAGCGACAGGAACACTGGCGGGAGAGCAACACTGCTTGAGTTCTAAGGACCATCACCGGCCACGGTACAACCCATCGTCATCGATAGGAGGAGTCAAGAACCCCATCCTTTCGTGTACCCACAAGGTAGACTAGAACCGACCACCGTGCCGGAAGCTTCTTATCCTCAATTAAGAGGTGTCTCCCCCCTCCCGTGGGTCAGGATCGAAATAAAGTATAAAATTCTGGTAATTGAATACCTACGACTCTCTTTGATAATATTAGCAAGAAGTTTAAGGAAGTAAAAATTAATTGAAACGCAAATTAAATTAAACGCAAGGGCTTTATTTTTATTAATGTTTTGCAAATCAAAACTGCATATATGAAAAGTGGAATAGAATGAAACTTCCAAAACTTTTAATTCTGAGTTAGACCTATCATGATAATGAGATCCATGCATTTCCTCGCCTCCATTTTCGGTACTTCTCGACTGGGATAATTCTATTAAGGAATTTTTTATGAGTTTAAAAAAAAACCATGATTTTCTGAACAGAATAAAATGGAAAACGTTTTGATATTCAACAGTTCTTTTTTAATTAGTATTGTAGACAACTTCCATTTCTCAGCTGTCCAAATGGACTTTACTATCGAAAAAATTTGTTCAGCTTGAGTAGAAGTACCAGGAAAACAGATAGAAGATTCTATTGCTTTAAAAATATTAGAAAAGGAAACATTGATTCCACAACACATTAATTCCTTCACTTCATTGATCTTAAATCACATTTTTTCACATGAAATTCCATTTTGGTTTCAATTTTTTTTTTTAATCGGATAGGTGAGTGACGAGTGCTCATCAAAGGATTCAATAAAATTAACAAAGCTTGGAACTGCACTAAAAACTGTTAAATTTGCTATTTCTCCCCATGAGAGTTAATTTTCAGTGTCAACCACTTGTCAAAACTGCTTTCCACACTTTTTTGATTAACATATAAAGTGGAACTTCGTTTAACGAGCATAATTTGTACCCAAATCATACTCGTAATGCGAAACATTCGTTAAGCGAACAATTTTTTTTATAGGGATTGGTGTAAAATTGGATAATGCATTCCATTCAGAAAAAATATTCAAAAAACTAATTATAATGTAATATATTATTTGTAATGCATGTTTTTTTTTTTTACAAGAATAACTGTTTAGGGACATTTTTTTTTTTTCGTTTTTTGCTACGTTTCCCAATTTAACGAAAATGGGTCACATCATCATCTTTAAAGGAATTAGTAGAGCATAGCTACCGCTTTATCAGGTCGACGCTTCTCAACGCAAGATTCAATAATTTCTGATGCCTTCAGCACCTCCTTATTTCTTTGGCTTTTCTGCTTCAATTATTTCATCTTTTCCTAACCGAATACTTTCTATAGCTTTTTGCTGGGGAATAGAATGCTCCATAAGATCTTCGGTAGTTTTGGCTATATTTTTCTATCAGTTCAACAATATTGTTACTATCCACATCCAGCCACTTAATCTGGGCCAGAGACAAAATCTTGCTGATTAAGGCTCCATTGGAGTTGATAGTCCTCTTCGGAGCCACCTTGACAACGCTATCCGGTCAAAACTTCTTTTATTTAAATATAAGGGATTTTTTTTTTTCAAACAAGCTCTCAATACAGACTGATACAAGCCAATCAAAATGTCTTTTCGCCGCTCGTTTTGCGAAGCATCGTTTGCTATGCGAGTCACTTTTTAGACTGCATTTCCTACATAGAGCACTGTTCGATAAAGGACTTTTGTTGTTCTTACATCACGGCAGGCTTCCTTCTCTTCAGGAGGTAGTAAAACCAATAAAGTACACTCAAAGCAGTGGTGAGAGGATGGTCATTTCTTTTGAAACCATTCCTTGATAATACTGCTCAATTTCTAACTTGTAAGTTGACTGCCATCACTTAGATAACTCAGATCAGACGTTCTGCTAATGAAGGACCGCGAAGAGTTTTTCAGGGATCCATTTCGTAGATTTTATTCAAAAATATTTATTCAGAATGATCTTCAAAAATTACTATTTTTTTCTATAAAAGTGAAAAATTTCCTCACACTATTTTCATAGCTTTAATTTTATTTTATAGACTTGGATACTTAATATTACGGAAGCATCCATTTCCTTTAAAAATATAGGAATAAATTATTTGAACTTCTCAATATACGTTGTTGTTGTTTTATTAAACGATAAAATAATTTTGCTTGTTTTAAGTGTTTTTAAATTTAAAGATTCATTTGTTTAGATAGGGATCTACATTGTGAATATGGGGCAATATCCAAAATTCGCTCTTCAAAAGTTTAATAAGTATTGAATTAAAATATTTATTGCCATAACATATTGAATTTATGAAACAAACAATAGCATTCATACTATCTATCCGGAAAACATCTCTTCTCATTTTTAGCTTTAAAACTTTAATTCAAAAATTATTGTTGACCCATATTTCATAGCATTAAACATTCGCTTTTAGTTATTTTTGAGACGAATTGGCTGTAAAATGAATTTTTATCTTTTTAGTTAACATCAATAAAGATAAAAGATGGTTGCAAATGTTGTTGTTTTTTCAATTACTAAAATATATCTTTTATGGAAATTGATACAATTCTGCCACAGTTGTAGAATTTTTCACAGAAATTTTTTCTTTTAGTAATTTTTACTGAGCCTATAATGAAAACTATATAATATGATAGATATGGAAAAGCAATGCATTTCATGATTTTTGGTATAAGAAGACAGATACTGGCACAAGAAAAATGAGTCAAGCAATTCTTTTCAAGTGCTTGCAACACGTTTCCACAGGAGTCATAATGCATTTTTTCATTTCAATTTATTCAAGCAATTGTTTAGCTACGGAAACGAATAAAAGTATTTACATTCCTGTCTTCAAATTTAGTCTGCGTAAGTTAGTTACAACGTAACCAATACAATCACACCACTGTTATTTAACCCTCCAAAGAAGTGAGAACCTGTTTACTAATGGAATAATTTCTCATACCCCTATTTAAGGTATCCCCGCACACTTAATACAGAAGCATAACCACAATAAACCATAAACAAATTACTCCGACCCGCCAGAAGACACACCGAAAAATCTGAATGAAAGGATCGCCGCAACAGCAACATTGGCGGGAACTGTGGTCGAGTCTTAAGGGCCATCACCGGCCACAGTATAACCCTTCCTTTGGGAAGTACCTCCCGCCATTGATGAGAGGAGCCAAACCCCCGCCTTTTTTGTGTACCCACCAAGTTGGCAAGAACCAACCACCATGCCCACTCATCCTCAATTGCGAGGTGCTCCCCGTGTGACATACAGAAGCATAAGGAAGATTTTAGTAAGAGCTTCGTAACAATGAATTAAAGAGTTAATATTTTATTAAGAAAACATATGAAAATATTTTCACTTCGTCCAAAGTCAGGTATATTAACATGGAAAATGATGAATTGTATATTTAACCACTTGGAATATTCCGATTGTGAATAAAGTCGATGTTTTTTGTTTACTCGCCTTATATATATATATATATATATATATATATATATATATATATATATATATATATATATATATATATATATATATATATATATATATATATATATATATATATATGATAAACAATTTTCTCGGAGAGGAAGGATGATTCATACTTTGATATCCTGAAAACACAGAGTTCCTGATCTTTATCGACTCCGAGAAATAATGCTGATAATTTTCTGAAATTAAAGGAAGGAAAATAAAGTTTTAATATTTTTTTTTCTTTTGTACTTATATTAATGTATTATAAGTATGACTATTTTGATACGAGTAAATATTGCATATGTTCTTTTCGTATATTAAAAACTAATTAAAATGTATTGTTAAAAAAATTTATTTTAAATATAGGCAATTACAGTTTACCATTATTTTAAATTTTTTTTGTGTGAGCTTGGGAATACATGAAATAAATTCAGCAGATTTCTAAACTTAAAAATTTTTCTGATCTACGCATAAAATAGTTCCGTGAAGAACCAGAAACGGATGAAGTCAGCGGTGTATAATTAGTTTCTTCTTATAGTAAAGTGATTGATTCAATTTCATATTTCAGTGCGTTCTCAAATTTATGAAAATAGTAATCATTTATAAACTATTATTATTTTCAAATAAAACTATTTATTATTTTTATATTAGCTGCTTTAACTAAAAAATTATTTTAATTTTTATTTTATTAACTTTGTTGATAAGGTTTTAATACAATGAGTGTGACGTAACGTAACCAAAAGTGGCTTTTGCACTAACAAAGCCTGAAAAAACCCAACATTTTAATATGTATACTTTTGTATTTATCATGACTTATGTATCCCACTATTTAACTTTCTATGCATTTTTTTTATTTAAGCAGACATTCGAAGTTCACTATAATAGTAACTGAGCTCGTAAGTTTTCTATAATAAATATTGTAATAATTAAGGTAATTCTGACCAATTATAATTGAGAAGGTATGCATTTTATCATAATATTTTATAGGTCATGCATTTTTATTTTTCATAAATTCATTTGGTACCTAAATAATATTGTAAAATTTATCTACTTACGGGGTCTCCTTAGCACCAGCGACTTTTGGCAGCTGCCTTGTCAGAAATCTGCTCTTGCTTCTAGCTAAAGAGCATGTCCCTAGTTGATCGATTTTAGGAAAGCTACTAGAATCTAAAAAGTGTATTATTTAGAAGCTGTTTTTAAATTAAGGCTTTCACGGGGTTCTTTCTATTAACTTTTAAATATTAACTATTTATTCATAACGAAGCAAAACGGGACAAATCGCTTCATTTGATTAGAAACTGAAGCAAATCTTAAGCATGGTAAACTGGAACAAAAAAATAATAAACCGACTTGTTCTCAACTAATCCGAAGCATTAAGTATTGTTACGAATCTGTAATGCTGCTTCCCAGCATAGTTGGTTCCATCATCAGAAAGACTGTTTTACAGTCATCGGTATTGGACGGAGTCCGGGTGTCGCGTCGGAGGTCCCAGGGATTGGCGACTTGGCGACGAATTTGGCGACTTTTGAGCCAAAATAGATTATACCCGAAACATCGAGAATTTTCCCGATCCGTCCAGTAGGAACCGAGATACGCCTCGAAAGTTCCTGATTGGTTGAAAGGCCTCTAGCCCCGCCTCCTGAATCCTATAATAGGAGGCAGTCTGCAGCTGCCGGAGTAGTCGGAATCGACGGTGAAGAACGAGTTTTCCAGAGATAGCAGTGCAGCGACAGAGTCAAGCTAGTGCTAAACTAAGCTGTGCGCTACTGTCTGCAGTAGAGTCTTGTTGTGTGCACGTCTCGGCTGAAGATAATTGTCTTCTCTATGCTGTATATAGTTGTCGTCCTTGTGCTGTCCTGTGTGTCTTCGTGTAAATAAACGTCGTTGATTTATTTTCTACTGCCGCCTGCTGATTGAGCATTCTCCACACCATATAACTTCCACTATCCAAACGAACCCGGAAATTTCGTAACAGTATTCTTGGAAAAACAGATTTATTCAGAGGTATTAAATTACCATTTAAGCGAAATGAAATCCTATCGAAGTTAGAATTACTTTGTTAAATAAATGAATTCTTCAAATAATTCTGCTGTACTTAACTATCAATGAAAGTGACTTGTCAAAGTTAGAATTCATATTGAAAATATTTTAGATTCCCCTAAACTGTTTTTTATATATCTAAAAAGCCTAACTAAAATTGAAGAAAAAAATTGCACCACTCAAATTTGCACTATTATATCTAAAGGGGATTTTATTTTATTTTTTAAATATCTAATTAGGTTTTTAAAGTTAATTTATAAATGGAGCTATTCCATTTAAGTTTAATCGAAAATCTTTGCCTCGCTCCCCGACCTCAACCCGATGAATTTATTCCTTTTGTATGCATGAAATCCATGGTGTATGATGCTCTAAAACCATCGGTCATCGAACTGATCGTAGAAGTTCTACATTACTACATCTGTCCATTTTGAGTAGCTTTTAATTTTGTTAAACAAATGTTAACATTGTGATGGATGGAAGGAATCTTGAACGTCAATGGTGTAGTAATGACTTTTGAACTTCTGTAACTGCATTTGTTTTCATTAATAATGTTACGAATCTGTAATGTTACTTCCCGGTACAAGTGGTTCCATCGTAGGAAAGATCGTTTTACAATCAGCTCTATTGGGTGCTGATAAGGTGCCTGATCAGTGACCCCCGGGCTTGGCGACAAAATAGATGATATTGGAATCTTCAAGAATTTTGGCGATAGAGCCAATAGAAGCTGAAATATGCTTGATTATTCAAGAATCTTCTCTGCAGTGTCTCGGGAATTCTAAAAGGCCGTGAGATCAAGCTGGAGGCAATCTCAACTCGTTCAATTAATTAATAGTTGAACTTTTTTTTTCCCTGACAGCTTCGAGCTGCTTATCATTGTTGTGCTGCTGGCGCTCTGCTGTTTGCTAGAAGTGCTACTACTATTGCTTGTGTTCGCCTCTACTGTGTTTTGTCGTCTGTGTGCCGTCTGTCTACTGCGTAAAAACAGCGTTAATTGTTATCGAGGCCTGCTGACTGTGTTACACCATACACCTGTAGCGAACCTGTTGACTTTACGGACTTAGTGGAGGAAAGATCCGTAATAATAAGATCATGTCAACGTCGCTTCCAACTTCATTCCGATCACGCTGTCTTGCACCGCATACTTATATCCTTTTTGACACAACATCCTGTACCAAATTCGTTAGTTATGGTCAGACGAACGACATATTAAGATTGCAAACAATTCTTTAAAATCAATTTCCTCTGGCAAATTCACATTTAACTAATAATGTTTCGCACCGAATTTTAAAGTGCCATAATTGATTCGCTGGAATTTTTATAGCCACTTCCACTAGTAATTCTCTTTATTTCTTTTACGGAGCATTAAGTTTCACATATAAATTTTGGTGAGCACAGCGTTTTCGAAGGTAAGTGATGATGAAAGTGTCCAAAAAGCTGGTTAAAACTCTATGATGACAACAATTAAAGTGGAAAATTAAACTTCTGGTTTTGTAAATTTATCACAAAAGAAAGAAGTATATTTGTTTAAAGAAGTATGTTTTATTTACGTTTTCACTGAAATAAAATTATTAATAAACTTTTATTCCAAAATTCTTTGTAGGAATTTCTAAAGCAACAGAATTTCCAATATTCAGTAGGGAGACTCCAACATCCGGGCGATAGATGTTTGGAAATGGAAGGCATATAAATTTTACAGTCGAATAAATTTTTCAAAACAATAAAATATAGTTTTAAACAGAGAAGAAAGAGAAATAAATTGGGAATTTTAATATAAAAGTAATATTTTTTATTATTTATTTATTTATTGTATTATTTTTTATTTCTTCTTACTTCAGATGTTACATCTCTAACAATTACACAGGTGACGATATAATACACATAATATAAAAGATATTTAGAATAAACTTTTTAATTAAATTTTACAAATATTTTTTTAATAATGATTACTTCATAGTAATACTACTTCATCTAATTTTGCACATTTTTTTCAATCCAAAACAATTAATCCAAAATCGAGACTGCTGATTTAATTCAGGACGCTGTCGCTTAAATATTGGAGAAATGTTCTTGATTCTAAAAGATTTATCAACGAAATATTTGTCACTTTAGTTTTATATATTTAGCATGATGTTTTTTAATTTTATTTATTTAGCATGATGTACTCTTAGTTAAAATCGCACTTCATATTTAATTACCTGTAACTTTAACTAATTATTTAATGGCAGAACTATATCAAATACGCACTTTTTGAGATGTTTTTGCCATTTGAAAAATATTATAAAGAAAAATGCCACACAGTTCAACATTTTTGTACTTTGTTATGTACTGCACTGAAATTCAATTTTTCATAGCCAATTACATACGCCTGTAGTACAATTTGCTACAGCGGAAATGAAATTCGCAACTTGATATTTAAATCCCTTATGCATAAACTCCACCCAATTTTAACCTTGTTTATACCTTGGAGTATTTTATGTGCAATAAATAAATCAGTTCTGCAACAATTGTCTGCCTTACTGTTGTTCTGAAGCACCCTAATTTATTTCTTTGTCAGTTTTGAAAATGCAATATTTCGTTGTCATCCTTTAGCTGCGATGAGGCAGTTAAAATGTGTCTACGGAGGTTAATTGAACCATACAATGTAACGAATGAATTATTATAAAGGTTGTCTTATTTCTATTTTTCATTTTAGACCGAACTGTGTATTTGTATTGAATACTAGTATTTTTCAAAAAAGTAATGCAATTTGATAGGGACGCCAGTATTAAAGAATTGTTTTCGAATGATTGTTAGATAAAGCTGTGTTCGAAAAACAAAGCTTTAAAAAACGGACAATTTTTATGAACTCCTCGTTTGACCTCTTACTTGTTTTTCAAATTTTGACCCGTAATCAGACTAAGAGTAAAACGGATTAAAGCAATACATAAACGACACTTATCGCGCTATCAACTTAAAGAATCAATAAAATCTCTGGTTTTAACGTTATCTAAGACTTCGCAATCTTATTTTTCAACGAAAGCATTACAGATGTTGCTAAGTCATTTCACCCAGCCAGTCAGCGCAGTTGAAAAAATAATAAATTTAAAAAAAACTTTCGAGTTGTGGCCAATAAAAATTTAGGGAAAAAGTGAGGGAAATTTTTCGTTCTCGTTTTTCTTTTTAACATTTCTTCATTCGCACTGACGCTCGCTTGAGAAAACAAGGGTCAAGGAAATTTCTTTGTCGTGATACTCTTTTTATATGTTTGACGATAATGCATAATCTTTTTGAAAAAAACTTGAAACATAATTATCAGTTCACAGCAGCGTGAGATACGCTTTTAACACCTAACGGTTTTAAAATTAAAAGAGGCCTTAACAAAATTCGGATTATCATAGAAAACTAGAATTTTGTTGTCCCCTAAATTTTTGCTGTGAAACTTGAAGGCCCAGTCGTAAGTATTCATCGGATAATTCTAAAAGAAATCTAGAAAATAATATAATTGTCATTTTTCTGTTGAAGTTAACACGTATCAGTCAGTTTCACAATACTAATTTTGTTGCTAGGTTACATTAGAATATAAATTAAGACGACCAGTTAACGCAGATAGATTCCTGATAAGTGGAAGTAACAAGAGCTGGACAGGTAGGACGAAGTCCTTGGGCATCATAGTTAGGGAACGCAAAAATGAGAAGTAATTTGGTTGTATTTAAGGGAAAAGTAAGATTTTCTTTAAATCTATTAATCCTGCCATTCTTAAAAATAACATTATTCCCATCATATATCGTCGGGGGGGGGGATATGCTGTTTAGGTATTTATCCTGATTGTAACTTTAAGTAGATATCCCTCAAAATTCTTGGGCATCCTAGTTAGATAACGCAAAATTGATAAGTCAGTCAGTTGCATTTAAGGGAAATATAAGATTTTCTTTAAATCGTAACATTCTTAATCGCAATTTTTTTTTCTTTAATCGTAATTTTTTTATTACCTTTAGCAAAGTACTGCTTATTGGCTGTAAACTATATTTGATGCGGCATAATAATGTAAAAACACTGCACAAGGCAGAACGTTGTTACCTGGAGTCAAGAAATTTGAAGCTTATTTATATTTTGGGTAGTAGAGCGAAAAAAAAAATGATTTCCCATTTTTTAAATTTGATTTTAATTAATTAAAAATTCGAAGTATTGACATTTTCCTCGATCATTTCAAAGCATATAATCGCATAGAACCAATTTTTACACCAGTTTGAGAGTAAAGAAATGAGTTTTTGAGTGTTACTAATTTTATTCAAGTGCTATCATTTTCACTAATTTTAATTAATTTTTCTAACATATTTTACAACAAATGTTTCACAATTTTAGTAACTGCATGTATAAATCGGCCATTTGCGATATTAAATGCGGGTATTTTGAGTGTGTGCATGTTATCATTGATATAAAGCTAAGTAAATTTTTAATAATTATATAAAGATAAATGAAGCAAACATAAAACTGTTTACGCTGGGCAATAAAAGTTCGATTCTCCTTTAAATTATTTTTTCATATTTTATTTGAATACGTTCACACACATTACTTCTACTATTAAATTAATAATATTTTGATTATTATTAAATATTATTAATACTGTTACTAATACTATCAAAAAGAGTAAATTAGATAAATAATAAATAAAAGTGGATCACCAGTTATCCAATTCGTTCACAAAACGGAACAGTATTTTTTTAGCCGTCTAAACATCATTTGGAATACTCTGCTCCAGATCGATCTTCAAAAACCAAATATTATTTTAATTTTTAATGGTTGAAATATTAATTCCTGTTAGACAAAGTGAAAAAAAGCATTATAATTAGCAAAAAAAAAAAAATCGATTTCTAGATTTTTATGAGCTTTTACGTTTTAAATGATTCAGTAAGAAAAAATATTTGCGGAATTTTGTCCTCCTGCTCCAACTGGTGAGTGTACAGAAACACACCAAGCACAATGGAGAAATTCAGCGTATGGCTTTATCACTAGAATTGTAAGGATGTTAAAAATTTTGGATCAAATCCATCTGTCTATTGGTATATTCACGTGCGTCTGTAAACGTGAATGTTGAAGACCCACAAAAATTTAAATGAATAAAATTTGATAAATGGTCTTGCCATGAAAATCTTCGAACTACACCAAATTTTAGGCACAATATATCTAAAATAACTCGTCTAAAAATGCATACTTGGTTTTCGTCTGTAAAGCAGAAGAAAAATAACTAAACCGTGCTATACATGCATAGTACCCGAGTGTTGTTTAGTTACATTAACATCCCTCTTTTAAAGCAACACTAGGGCTATTTTGGGATAGACTTCGTAATTTTGAACCACGGTCAGCTGACGAGGAGACACGTGAGCTGGCACTCCCTTCTCCAAACTTCCACACCACGCCAGCAGGTAGATGTTTGATCCCGACGGATTTGGCGTACACCAAGCCCACTTACATGACGGTTCTTAGTTGTAATCAGGTTTGGAAACCCTCCTGTTCTAAAGCCGTGACCTTACCACCAGGGCACCGCGGCCCTGCATCGTGCCCAATAGAGTTGAAGAGACGTTAGTTATAGTGTTTGATTACTATATTCAAACAGCCAGACAAACACACAAGTACATCTTCAGAACGAATTTTACTGAAAAATTGTATAGATATCTACAAATTTCGTTCAAAAACTGTATAAGAGTTCTATTTTTTTTTATTTTTTTTTTATGATTATAATACCTTCTAGGATTCGACAAATAAAAATTGACAGCAAGGATTATAACAGATGGTATGTATTAAAAATATTAAAAGAAGATTCTGCTTTATATGCTTCTAACCAAGCGACTGTCCTAAAATATCCTTCACATAGCTTTAACGCTGCTTATGCCTCATTGATACTAATTCAACTCCATGTGCGATCAACTTACAAAATGTACGTCAATCAGTCCAATCTGTTGGCTCGGTCATCTTACAGACCCATTCACGACATTCGATATTTGGAATGTGGGGGCGGATACAGTGCTTTCATTTTTTTTTTTTTTTTTTTTTTTTTTTCTTCGCCGCAATTGCATTATCAACCTCTAGCTGAAGAGATAAGTATCGCCTTCTTTCTCGGCGGGATGAAAGCTCCGAGTGAAGTTTCTGTATTTAAAGTGCCCTTGAGCGCGGTTTGGCACGACGCCAAAAGCATGCCGCTTCTTTTTGTTTTTGTTGGCGAGGTGGCGGTAAAAAAAAATATTCGATAGTTTGAAGTCATCTTTTATAATAGGAGTCGTTACCCCACGCAAGTGGTAAATACTTAGGTCACGTGTCTTTTTTTTTTTGTCCATACCGTTGATTGCAGATCTTTTATATTTCATACGCTTACGGCAAAAAAAAAAAAAGAAAGAAAGAAATGTTGATGAAAATTAACGTAATGCGCTAAAAAAGGAATTGCAGCAAATAAGGTGGGTAGTAAAACTGTCTGCGCCTGACAGAGAAATAAATGAAATTTTTTTAAAAAAAAACTGAGTTTTACACAGTTGTTTGTTGAACTAAATCTTTTAAAAATTAAAAACTGAAACTCGGAAATAGTTTATTCGCTATAGAAATACAAACAATTGAATAAATGTCCTGCAAATTTCACCCATAAACATTATGAAACATAAAGAAAGTTTTAATGAAGGTTTTGTGACAGTTGATTTAATATTTCTTTAATTAAAAATTATATTTCTCTACATGGAAAATAGTGATTTGAGTGTTCGAATTCCTACTGAATTAGAATACTTATAGATCGTTTTTGAAAAAAAAAAAAAAAAAAAAATCATTTTATTTCTTTGTCTCCGAACTGCCACTCCTAAATTGGAATTAAATTTTCAACGTTATTTAACAATCCTTAATTACGTATGTAAAAATTAGTTTTCAGTCATTTTTTAATAAAGTCTATTCGTTTGGTACGATCTCTATGTTTTTAAGCGATTATGGGTTTTAAAAATTATTTGGTGCAAACGATATTATTAGCTTAAATAAAAATAAAAAAAATTGCAAATAATAAGAATTTCTAAAATAAATTTAATTTATACAAAAATTATTATTCTATTATTATTGTATTGTAACTTCCATAATTTTCACTCATATTTATTTATGTGTTAGCATTTCATCCAGAGCTGTTATTATATTTTTACTATCTCGCATATTAATTTATTTCCCACAACGCACAGCAACTAATTTGAACAGATAACAGTAACTTGTTATGTTATAAATAATTCAAATTTTATTCTGAAGCAGAAGAAAATCTTTAACCCTTTTGCGACTGGCTTGTCCTATATGCATCACCAGTGAACGTCTCTCACAGCCGTCGTACCACCCATGCATTTCTGGAAATCAAACTCATGGAACGGTGGTGCGCATGTACATTTTATATAGCAGTCCAAACAATTGAATAAATGTCCTGCAAATTTATGTGCATATGTACATTTTAAACTGGAATAATTTTTAATCGCCACTAGATGGCTCCCTGTGTCCATTACTTTTCAAATAAATATAGTTTTCTATTTATAATGCCTATTTATAATTTTTAAACTTTAATCTAGTAAGATATGGGGAAAGGGGGAATTGGGACTTCTGTCTTCTGTTCCATTCAGATTAAGGGGATGTATATTGAATTTAATATAATACAAATGAAATGGAATATAGATCTTCGCTAAAGCAAGCTAAGATTCCATCCATGCATATAGAAAACTGAAAAGCAGCATTCATCAGATATTAACTTTTAGAAATGAAATAAATGCAACCTCTTTTTAAAAAAAAATTCTTTATAATTATAAAGAGAGAGAAAAAAAAACAGAAAATATATCTATTAAAAATTGATGAAAAGAATCTATGCTTTTTGAAATCCGGGGCAAAGTCTAAAATCGGGATATTCCCGGCAAACCTAAAACGTCTTTTTGAATATCAAATGTGTTTCTCTCTTTCCTTGGCATTCAACATATACTAAAAAATAAGCGTAGGAAGAAAACGGTTCCTTTACCAGAAGTATTTACAATAACTGAGTTAATAACCCAAAATTAAGTACATAACTGCTTCTTTGCTCTGCCCATTACTTCCTATTCGGCGAATCTTATTTGTTTATATTCTTCTCTTCGTGATTCATCTATGGGGAGATGACCCGTTGTACTGGGTAAATAAAATTTTCTCATCAAATCTTATTTGCTGTTTCTCTCTATATCATCACTTCCAGTAATCGGCTTTTAGAGACGAATTCTCTCTTTTGGGGACTACGTCTTTTGGAGACTTGTTCTTCTTGAGGAAGAACTTATTTATCTTCCGAACATCATGATTATTAAATTAAGAAGACAGTCTTCCGAACATCAAAGCCAGAAAGAATCTAATTGAAATTAATTTGTAATCTACGAAAAAAAGTGCGCTAAAGTTAAGGAATGGATTTGGTCATTCATTTCGTTGTCTTATATTACTGAAAGACTATTAAGAGGGCTTCCATTCCAATTAACATTGTGAGGTTCGCGGTGGTCTAGTGGTAAGATCTCGGCTTTGGGGCCCGAAGGTTCCAGAATAAAGACCCGATTCTACGGAAGATCTGTCGTGTATGCAAGTCTAGCGTAAGTTAAATCGCCATTGTTGTACGAAAACACGAAGAGGGTGCACTAGCTCAGGCGTCACCCCCGTTATCTTGCAGATGTTCGAAATTGTGAGAGCTGCACCCAAATAGTCTTCATATTCATTCCAAACGGGACGATAATATAACTAAACTAAATCCATTAATATAGCTTTTTTTTTTTCAGGCAAAATTTCCCAATAGATTTACCGAACCTTCTTTAACATTTTGCCGAACCTATCATTCTCTCTCACTTGCCTTCCCATCCAGCCATTCGTAGAGCTATAAATTTTCAAGAGATGCACTGCTTAACATAAAGTCATTAGACCTCTGAGTGATAGAAGTTTCCAAATCTCAGTGAGCTATCCATTGCTTGCTTGAAACATCATTACATATTCTGATTATGTAACATTATCAGAATATATTACAAATGGTAATCATCTGCTTTTGACAAGCTTCTGACGTAAAAAATTTTTCCGTAGAGGGATCTGAAATAGCTCCAATGTAACGCTCTTGTAATTTCTCAAGTGAAATGGGGCGGAGTAAGCTTTCCCTTTTGTTTGATATTTGTGAAGGTAGTGGGTCTGCAAATTCTATTCTACGTGCTTCAAACTGCTTTTTACTTTCTCGTATACACAGTATAAAGAAAGTATTGTTATCGTCAAAAGATTCAAACTCTTGTTTGAAAAACACATTTTTGGAAAATATCCGTCAGTCTGTCTGTGACAGATAATTTAAAAACGCTTCGAGCTAGACGGGTGCAATTTGATGTATGGTCTTTTACACTAAATGTGCAGATTTCTACTAAATTTTGAACAAAATCCGTCCAGAGGAAGTCTGTCTGTCCGGATATTCGAATATAAGTTAATACGGTAACTATCAAAGGAAGAGACTAAATGGATAAAATTTAATATACATATTTAACTTCTATAGTACAGACACCAGTCAAATTTTGAGCCAAATCCTCTGAGTCGGTCTGTACTTTCAAAAATATGTAAACATGATAGTTCGAAAACGCAATGACTAAAATATATTAAATTTGATGTAGGATTTTGTGACCACAAGTGTAGTTTTATGTCAAGTTTTTATTTTAATCGGTTGGAGAAAACGCGTCTTAAACACAGGTTCGGATTTTGTATATCACATGCCAGGGATTCATCGCCAAAAAACTTGCCAAGTATAAGACGCTATTCTGTAAAAATGCTAAATTCACATCAAAGGTTAATATTTCATAATTATTGTACACTAATTCCGCTCAAGAATACGCAAGAAGATTTTGGAGTAACGACTCCCACTGGTTTCTTTCGCGTACAAATTTTGCTATGCACGCATTCATTTATAACTTTCCTGATTACTTGACTTTTCGTGCAATCCAAAATTTCATTTGGAGATCTACAAGTATGATGCGTACTCCTAATGATGTCAGTTCATGAAGTGCATAAAATTCTTCATAAATTTTACATATTTATCCAATAGCAAAGAAGACTTCTCATGTAACAACCAGTTGTGAAAATCGCGACTTTCTACCAAAGTATAAAATCACTTTTGATTTGGTTTAGTTTTATTAACGTCCCGATTTAAATCAACTATAGAGCTATTTTGGGACGGACCTTGTCATTTTGAACTAGGGTCAGACGACGAGGACAACATCCGAGCTGGCACCTCCCTCTCCACATCACACCAGCGGGAGGATGTTTGGCCTAACGGATTTAACGTGCAACAGACCCCCGTACACGACGGTTCTTCGGTGGAATCGAGTCTCGAACCCAAAACCCTACGGCTCACGAGCCGAGACCTTACCACCAGGTCACTGCGTCCCTTTTCATTTTTTTTCACCAAATCATGAAGAAAGGGATTGAATCGAATTCATTTTGATTTCGCTGGAAAGGGTAAGTATTTTCTAAAGCTTGAATCTGAAAAAATTATTTATGAAATTTTTTTATCAAGTATGTTCTGGTATTTACTAATTCTAAAGAAGTAAACTTTTGATTATTCCTTATGCGCGATTGTATGTTTGCAATGAAGCGAAAAAATCAAGAATTAACTCGTAACAGTTTCCTATAGGAGCCAAATCGCAAGAAGACGATAACGTTTATGAGTTTAGAAGTATGGATAATCTCTGTTTCTTGTCTTCGTATATCTGACAGTACTTTCTTTGCATTAGCCAAGCACGTCGATATGGTTTTATCACAGAATCTCCAACGACGTGCTACACACGTCATCCGGCAATTGTTACAGAAATAAAACTAAGGTTCGCAAACTATTCGACTGAAATTGAGCAGGAGCACAGCCTTAGGTCGAAAGCAAGATATAAATCTAGATATATAGAAGATATAAATCTTTTTCCCTTTTCAATAAGGTACGAGATATTTTGTGTCAGTTCCATGCCAAATACAGTGAACTGTTTTGGCACGTACAATTGTATTCTTACCACCGCAGATGGTTCAGATCGTCTATAATCCAATTTCTGAGAATTTAAGCAAAAACGCCTGCTTTTTCTACAACATTCTTCGAGAAAGAACAAGATTGAGTTTCCTGAACAACGCTTCCGTTCTGTAGTATTCGTATACTTTTGAATTTTGGTAACTCGATCTCAAATCAATGCTTTCTATTCATTCGGATACTTCTATTCCGCACAGGAGAAACAATGCATACGTTTATAGTATCGCAGTCGATGTGTCTATAGAGATCTCCTTTCCAAAGTAATAAAGAGTCTGAGTAATAATAATCCCCCAGTGATATAAGTCTTAGAACTCTTCTCAAAGGAGCAACTCTATTGCGGCAATAGATTAAACGTACAGGCTCCTTTCGATTACTTTTCATTTATAATTCACATAAAATTCTACTCCATAAGCTCAGTTGGATGCATTACAGAAAAAGTAAATGATGTAACTCCTTTCAGATATTCCAACACACCAAAGGATATTCAACTTTGCCGACTGTGGTAATTCTTGCAGACGGCTTTAAAACTGTAGGTTATAACTATGTTTTGGTGGTAAAATTTCTTCCCAATATATTCCAGGAGATAAAGTTTTTTGGAAAAGTAATTTTCTCGCAATAATTGCTGGTGATAAGATTTCAATGGATGATAGAAAGTTAAGATAATTTGCAACAACAATCTTTTCAATAATCATTCAACATTAATGTTGCGAGTTCACGCTGTCAAATTTAAAACACACATCCTTAACATCAAATTGCAATATACCTTCATCCATTTTTGAAGTAACCTCTAAGACTTGATTATATTTTTTATTCACGTGACATTTGCTTAATCCTACCTTTTTTGAAAAACAGAAGAATTAGTTAACCATTTTGGTAATGGCATGGAAATTACAGAAGTTACATCTTTAATTTTATGTTAAAGAATAGGGGCTCTTTCTTCAGTTTTTTCGCTCATCTTCAAATCACTCATATAAGTACTTTCTATGAAATGTTTGGTTGCAATGGGATATTATTTGGTATGACTACGAGCTAATTGCTTCGTTGTGCACAAAGCAAAATAGAAGATGAAGAAGCTCAAAGTGTTGTTTTGTAAAACGATTCTTGAGAATTTTACCTGTTAAATTTACATTTCCTTGGAGATTTAATGTGATTTGAAGCCATAAGAGCTTGTCTTTCCTCTCTTTTTCACAAATACCAAATGATGAAATGCGTAAGCTTTCTAGAATTTAAAGCGTAGGCTTTTAATATAATATGGCGAGAATCTTTAAAAATAAATTAGGTCCCATTTCAAGGACACCATTTGAGGATAGAAAGTAAACGCTGTCTGAAAATGCGTCAAAAACTTTATGCCATTTCACTTTATCATTTCTTATCTTTATTTTTTTACAATGTGATGTAGTAAACAGTAATTTTCAAACATTTTATGCTATTTCACATTATAACTTGTAGTCTTTTTTTCCCAATGTGATACGGTAATCAGTAATGCAGAGTTTTCCTTTTATTATTGCTGGTAATAATCCCTTTTCCAAAGTAAATTGACTACAAATCTTTTATTTCATCTTACATGAGTCTAAAAATCTCTCAAAAATTTCAGTATCATTCAATGACACTTTTGAGCTCCCCTTTCTGATTTATCTTAATTACCTTTTGATACAAATTCCCAAAGTTGCTTGTTTGATTATTCAGTTTAGCATTCGAAATTTTGATATTAACATGACATTAAATGTACACAATCCCGACGATCTTCTCATTTTAACATTAGCATCGGAACAGTTAACATTAATACTGGAAGAACCCCTGATCTATTCATTTTAACATTAATATTGGAGCGATTGACATAAGCACTGGAGGAGCCCTTGATGTACTTATTTTAACGTAAAAATTGGAGCGGTTGATATTAATATTGGAGATCTGCTGAATTTAACATTAATATTCAATTAACAGCAGTTAGCGTTAATATTCAGTTAACGTTATTATAACCCTGATCAACTCCTCTTAACATTGGCATTGCTGCGGTTGTCGCTAATGATCGAATCTGTTCAGTCGGTTGATAGCAATCATCCTCATGATCTGCTAACTTGGCATTTTTATGTCTCACAAAAGTGTTGATGTCATAGGTTAAAATTGGTATTTTAGACATTCAAATTAATTTGAAAATAAAACTCAATTTATCTGCGGAATTTTAGAAGAAAAATAGAATTGTAACAGAAGAAAAATGAAAGTATAAATTTTGAAAAAGAGAGTGAAAGAATGAACGCTGAAATAAGAAGTTGCAACCGTTTCCTACATTTCATTAATATCAAAATTGTGACAAAGATAAAATGTAAATGTAAATCATGTATTTATGAATCGAAAATTTCATAAAATAAAATTTATGAAATTTTAAGACATTTTAATTCATTTTCCCTAAAATATATATAAAATATGAAATCGTTCGAAAAAAAATCTTTACAGAACCTTTGAAATATAATATAACCAGTTAATGAAGTTTTTTTTTCAGGGTTGAGGAAGATTTTTTTTTTTTTTTTTTTGTAACAGCATTGAAAATTATCTAAAAATCAGTTATATATATATATATATATATATATATATAATAACACCTCATAATAAACAAATAAAAGTATTTAATTATTATGATATTTTATTAAGAAATGATAAACTTAAGACAAATATAATTTAAATATAATTATTTTACAGGACTTGCCAATTGACATATAATATAACTAATTAAATGAATTACTAATATTCCAAAATATTAGAAAATAATTAATTATGTTTTCATTTATTCAATAATGATTTTAACAATTCATATTAACATACATAAGTGATGCTATAATTTTACAATTCATAGGATTGGTACTTTTTAAAAAATTTATTTATTGAGCAATTGGGCTAATAATATTTCTAAATCTTCCTCTTATATCGATCATGCGCCTTTGGATAATACGAAACTAATCATTGAAATAAGTAAGTTTCTAAAATGAATTATGTTCATGTAGCAAAAGTCTCTATTGACAGCAAATAGATGGCGCTACTGGCTGAGAATAGCATCAGGAATAGGGATGCATTTTTAAAACGTGAATCTTGGAAAAATAGGCAGCCGAGAGGCGGATTTAGATATTTTGCAACCCTAGGGACTGCAAATAATGAGGCCTTCTCTTTTAGTTAAATAATCATATAGTTAATGATTTATTTTTTATTTGATTTTTTTTTATTTCAATAACTTTGTGAATAGGTATGAGTTTTTATTAATTTATTATGATTCCGGATTGACTGGCATTTCTATTTGTACATAACACTATTGAAGCAGATATTCATGTTTATCACTATTCTAATAACTAAGGGATAAAACAAGCAGGAATTTGATTAATTATACTTGATAAAGTTTTAAAATTTTATCATTCACAGAATTTGTATACTAGCATACAAGGGGTGTTCAAATGAAAAGGTACGAAATGTTGTAACGACTTAACCGTTAACATATTTGCCTATGCCGCTATGGGAGAATGTCGCGAGACATCTAAGGATGCGATTGTTGTCTCCGGCGTAGATCGGAGCATGCGCGGGTGCCCGCATGAGCAGGAGAGAGCAGAGGCTAATGTAAAGAGCGCCGTTCAATTGACATGGAAGTCCATGTCGAGACAGGATGGCGTTCACGTTGTAAAATTCGACGATTGAGGAGCAGCGCGGAGTTATCCGATTTCTGATAGCGGAAGGTGTTACACTGGATGGTCACCGTATACGGAGAAGACTGTGTGCCAGACAAGTCAGTGAGAAAATGGAGTGCCCGTTTTCGTGCAGGCTGTGAGAGTTTGGTTAATGATCCGAGATCAGGCCAAACACAGCCATCACGGCCGATCTCATCGACAAGGTGGCCGACCTAGTGAGAAGTGATCGGCGTGTCACATTGCGAATGTTGGCGGTGAAGGTGGATGTCAGCGTTGGAAAACTGTGGACAAATGTTCACGACAGGTTACGTTAGCGGAATGTGTGCGTGCAGTGAGTTCCGAAGCAAATGACCGACCAGCACAGGGAACTGCGTATGGGGCTAGCACTTCAACAACTGTTTCGGTATCATAAAGACCCGGTTTCCTTGAGAGGATATCACAGGTGATGAGAACTGGTGACATCACTACGAGCCAGAGACAAAGCAGGACAGCATGCAGTGGAAGCAAACGTCATCACCTCCGCCTAAAAAGTTCAAAACCGTGGCGTCAGCAGGCAAGGTGTTGCTCACCGTCTTTTTCAACGTCCAAGGTCAGCTACTTGTTGAATTCCTCGAGCACAGAACAACCATTAACTCCGATGTGTACTCCGACACTCCGAAGACTACGCAGATCCATCAAGAACAAAAGACTGGGCTACTCACGGAGGGTGAGGTTCTGTTCCATGATAACGCGCGTCCACTCGTCTCCAGGGTTACACATACGGAACTGGCCAAGTTCAAGTGGGAGCAGCTCGTCCATCCGCCCTACAGCCCGGACATGTCGCCCTGCAATTTTCATGTGTTTGGTCCCCTGAAAAAACATCTGAAAGGGAAGCGATTCAACTCGGACGGCGAACTCAAGGACGCTGTGAAGGACTGGGTCTCGTTGCGGTCATACGAATTCTGGGAACAAGGAATCCTTCGGCTCGTTAATTAATGGAATTGTTGTATTCAGGCCTATGGTGTATACTTTGAATAAAATCTTTATTTATTCTCACAAAGTCGTTTCGTACCTTTCCATTCGAACACCCTTTGTACAAGAATTAAATAAGTCTGGCAACCAATTAGTTCGCTAAAATTAATCATTGCTAAAATTTTAATTAAATATCTTCTTTAGAAAAGTATTTTTAAACTTCACATTTTGATAGACTTATTACTCATACTATTTTAAGAGCCTTATACTGTTCTTTTGAATGTGCTGTATATTTTCTTTAATTTCTTGTATCTGTCTTTATACATTCAATTATATCACAGGAAAGTCCAACAGCATTTAAAATTGAACACAATTTAAAATCTTTTCATTATTGATTGACTCTGAAGTTCAACCTTCATTGTAAATACAATAAATTTCAAAAAGTATTAAATTTAATTTTAATTGTGAGTACAACAAAAATTCAAAAGCTTTAACAAAATCTTACTCAACGTGGAAAATTAAGCAGTATCTTCACTACTTCATCAATAAAATGGATGAAAATGACGAGATGAAATATTTGTAGAAACAATGTGAACGATTTGAGTTTCACTACAAGGAATATAACAAAAACACATTCTGCTAAAATAAACTTAAAATATTTTTAAAAATTAATCAAAATATATAAAACAATTGTAAGACAACTAAATTTGTATCAATGAAAATATATACAGGGTGTGCCTAATTCGACCGACAAATTCAGAGAGGAGATAGAAGGCATCAGGAGGATAAAGAATCACCATACAACATGAGGTCCCAAACGACGTTTAGGGGGTAAAAATCGCAAAAATATAGAGTCGGAGAACTGTTGGAAACTGTAAAAAATTAATTAAAAAAATAACAAATGATGTTTAAATTATGATTTTTTTTAGTAAAAGTACATTTTTAAAAGTTTTTTTTTCCCATGCTGGTAACATGCGAATTGGATGATCTAGGGGGCGTAAATTAATGAAAACGAAAAAGTAGTTTAGAACTCATATTTACAAAAATATTAAAACTTGAAGAAAGATAAAAACTTGAAAATGTAAGGAATTTTATTGTCTATAATTTTATATGAACTGAGGAGTTTTAAAAATATTTAAAAAAAAAAAAAAAAAAAAAAAAACCTAAAATGGGAACCAAAAAACATCGCTGCAACATCAGTACCGATGTTCGCAGACAGCGTTGTCAAATTCGAGACAAATTCAGAGCAAGGATAGTGGGCATTAAGCAGATGAAAAATTACTATAAAACATAGGGTCGCAGGTAACGTTTATTCAGTGAAAATTGCAGGAACAGACGTCGAAAGGGCAATGAGTCTGGCCTAGAGAATGACCCTATGAATGCGAGTATTAGGAACAAGATAAACGCGAAGCCTTCTCCTATGTAAATTTTTCAAGCGTTCGAGAAAAATAAAAGCAGCGAGCAAGTATTCATTAAGGAGCATTATACAATTGATGGTCTTTATACTTCATTCGCAAACATGTCAGATATCACGAATGTAACTAAAATGTGCTGGGGCTCCATCATGCATCAACCAAATGTTCTGGCGTGCAGTTGTCGGTGTTCCCTGCAGTAAATCCGGAGGAAATGCGTTCGGGCAGAATATACGGTCCCCATAAATGACTCTGCCCAGATGTTAATATCAAATTGTGCTGTACGTTCGACGAGATAGTGATGTGGGGATTTTCGAATGACCAAGTATTCGCATTGTGCGCGTTGAAGATACCTTATTTCGTAAAGCAGGCTTCATCTGAGAATAAAACTCTAGTAGAAAAGTGTGCATCTTCCCGTGTGGCATCAAGCATCCAGCATGCGAACTCCACCCGATTTTTGACCCCTTATCTGCGATCCTATGTTTTCTGGTGATTTTTTCATCTGCTCAATGCCTACTATCCTTGCTCTGAATTTGTCTTTCGAATTTCGAAACTCTCTCTGCGAACATCGATACTGATGTTGCAGCGATATTTCTTGGTTCCCATTTTAGTTTTTCTTGAATATCTTTAAAACTTCTTAGTTCTCACAATACATACTTATATCAAATTATAGAACATAAAATTCCTTACATTTACAAGATTTTATTTTTATTCAAGTTTCAATATTTTTGTATATATAGGTTCTAAATTACTTTTTTGTTTTCAGTAATTTACGACCCCCTAGATCGTCCAATCCGCATGTTACCAGCATGAAAAAAAAAAAAAAAAACTTATAAGAATGTGCTTTCACTGAAAAAAATTCACAGTTGAACACCATTTGTTATTTTTTTATTAATTTTTTAGTTTCCAACAGTTCGACTCTCAATATTTTTGCGATTTTCACCAATTAAACGTCGTTTGGGACCCCATGTTGTATGGCGATTCTTTATCCTCATGATGCCTACTATCACCACTCTGAATCTGTCGATCAAATTCGGCAACACCCTGTATATTTTTTTAAATTTTCAGGTGATATAAAAATCTTTTTTTGTTGTTGTTTTGACAACTTTGGAAGTTATGGTGAACACATACGAAAGGAATTTATTTAATTTTTAGTTAATTAAAATTCTATTCGAAATTCCGAGAAACGTTTCCTCCTTCCAAGAAATATCTGCGCCAAATTTTGCTTTAGGCTGGTGCGTTTTTTGGAGCACAAACCCAAGCACAAGTTCTTTTTTTTATTTATAGTAACGGTAGAAACACATAATGCAAATTTTAATATCAATTTTTGTCGCTAATATCTCACAAAAAAATAAGCTTGATCAGTTCCGTGGCGGAAAAGGGAGAAGACACTTTGAAATTTTAAAATTTCCGACTTATTCCATCCCAAGAAGTATAATTTATGTACAAGTAAGTAGTGATGAGATAAGTCAGTCCTAGAAAAAAGCAAAAAAGTGAAAAAGAGCGTGAAATATTTTCCCCAATAATTTTATATTATGGGATTCTGATAAAAGAAAAAAGCAAAAAAGTGAAAAAGAGCGCGAAATATTTTCCCCAATAATTTTATATTGTGAGATTCTGATAAGGATTCTGCAACACGTGTAGACTTAGGAAAGGGAAATCACCGTCTTGCGTTTAAAGAGGGAGTATCGTCCTCGTCATCTGCCGCCGATTCAAAATTACGAGATCTGTCTCAAATTAGCCAGAGTGTTTCTCTAAAACGGGACGTTAATATAATAAACTAGGAAAGGGAAATATAGGTATCTTGTAAAAGAATTTGCTTGGATTTATTAATTTTTATCCCTTCACTTGGAACGTGTGAAAGTGCTGATTAAAGCAGTTTTACAGAGCTTGTGTAGCATATTAATTAAATAAAAGAGGTGGAATTGGATTAGGAAATAAGAGAACATTTTAGTAAAAATTAGGAAATTAATTAATATATATTTATATATATATATATATATATATATATATATATATATATATATATATATATATATATATATATATATATATATATATATATATATATATATATATATATATATATATATATATATATATATATATATATATATATATATATATATATATATATATATATATATATATATATATATATATATATATATATATATATATATATATATATATATATATATATATATATATATATATATATATATATATATATATATATATATATATATATATATATATATATATATATATATATATATATATATATATATATATAATCAATTACGCTATTTACAGTTGAAGCGGGTTACATTATAATAAGAAGTAACAATGAATAAAGTATGGAAACACCCCAAAGACGTGCAGTGATTTGTTAGTAGACTTCAAGGATGGTTTGATAAACGTTTCTAGAAATCAAAGGCTGTGATTTAGAAATAAATTCGATCAGAATTAATTTTGTAGAAATAGATATCAAACAATAATAGCCATAAAAGGAACACACGGAGGAGGAGCCGATATTGAGCGACAACATTCAACACAAATTAAATATCCAAAATTGCTACACAGAATTCTTTAAAATTTTCAAGAATGTTAGGAGAATTTCTGACCTTTTTGTGTCCCTTCATTCTCATCTTTGTGTTATAATATTTAACTACCAGAAGTGGAGCAATTATTAACGAGATTTTCTAAAAGTGTTGGCCTACTCCTCGTATAGAATGATAGATGCACGTGGAGACTAGGAGGAAGGTCACAGATTACGTGACCACTTTATGGCCGAGAACAAATCGCCTCGAAGAGGATGCCAGTTCGATGAGTCGGCCGGTTTTATGGATGGGTTTTGATAAAGACAGCTGACAGTCCCATTTTACCGATACTACTTCGTTCAGTGGCGGCAACTGGTCGGCTGTACACAAGAAGAAGAAATGGAGCAACTATACAACCACAAATACAATAGATGCTAATCACAATTTTCAATCATTTCCATCTGGGGATTGAATTCAGTGTCTTAAATATACTGGAAATCCTTTTTAGCAATGATTTTATGCAATGAAGAGATCGAAAAACAGAAGCATGAGCTGAAATTTGAATGAAGACAAAGACTAGGAATATAATTTCTCTTCTTGTGCTGCACATTAATACTCCATAAAATTCGGAGCATAACACTGATGATCAACATAAAATAATAAACATACTTAGGATATTTCCAATACCAATTATAAATATTTCGTTTTCTGTAAGAATGAGGGCATAGTAGTATTTCTATTCCTATGAGGTGAAAAAGAATTAAAAATGGCCAAAACGTCTTCTTCAGGAGAGTGATAGGCATTCTTAAAATATATTGAGACTTCCAATTTTAAACTTCAAAGCAGCGTAGGAAAATGAAATATATATATATCTTTCCGACTAAGTATTTTTTTTTTCGCAACTTCTTCGGCTTCTTAATAAAAATAAATTGATAGCAGCAGTCTTTCTCTGCATAAACATAAAAATGATTGAAATTTTCTTCTATAATTTAGGAAATGTCAACAACACATCAATGAATTGCTTGCAGTGAAACGTTTGAATTGATTTGTTGGATACACATCCGATTTTGAAGCTAAATCATGACTACTAGGGAGCATCTTAAATTAGAACTGCAGTTAGGTGATGAAAACGATGAATAAATGGCATTGGATTATATTATTAAAAAAAGTTAGTTTCAACTTGTGCTTTTGAAAGATTATGGACATCATTCGACATTTAATTATGTCACGCTACTTGTTTTGAAAAATATGTTGCAAAATTTCTTCTATGTCTAGAAACTGAGAATTTCTTTTTTTATTTTAAAAAATGTGTGTTACTCGGATTTCATTTTAGGTTTTTAAATTATCTTCGTTGATGATTAAAAAAATGCGTATGATTTAATTTCATCATACCGTTGCAAACAGTTTATTTGTTCCTATTTTGTAAGTTAATCACGTCATTCTTAAAACAGTGCATGGTTGTTTCTTAAAGCAGTGTATATTTAAACGCAGAGTAAATTTGCGAATTCTTGTAAACGATTAAAATAAGCATGCTTGTTTATTTTATTAAACTATGAATATTAACTATTAAACTATGAGCTTATCAAACTACGAATAACATCACCATTATAACTTATTGGTATTTTGCTGTTGGAATATTATGTAGACTTTTCTGCTTGGGCCATTTTGACCTCTCCACTTATTCCTGTTATGTCTGCTTTTTTTTTTTTTTTTTTTTTTTTTTTTTTTTTTTGGCTGTTTTTAGTTTCTAGTACACAAGATTATGAAAAAAAGAATTTGAATAGCTAGTCCTTTGAAAGTTATTTAAATTCTATTTTTTTTTTAAATTTTATTTATGAGCTTTTACCGGTGTAACGCCACTTTTGGCACACACCTGATCATCATCAGAATGTTGTAAATTTGTATTCCATCAAATGACATGAGAAAATATCCGCCATTTTGAACAATATTATCTGGTAATTTTTTTTTTTTTTTACAACTTAATTCATGCCTAACAGTCTCCTATGGCCGTAGACTTTTGTATTTGTTATCCAATGCTTTATTGTAAAAATTATTTGTTTCTCTATGTCCGATTTGCACGACTTTTTGGGATGCCCTATATGTTTATATTAACAAGGTTATGTTTCCATTGTGTTGGATTAATTACAATGTATTTAAAAGGGAAATAGTTTCCACTTTTTACTTGTTACAAAGAAAATATTGTAATCATCAAAAAATTCCAATTCGGATATTTTAACAAATCTCCACGTTTTAGACCATTCTGAGCACGAAAAATACATTTTTGGAAAATGTCTATTTGTGGCAAGATAACTTTAAAACGCTTTGAGTTAGATCCATGAAATTGGGTATACCAGCTTAAAACCAAATTTGTAGATTTCTGTCAAATTTTGGGCAAACTCCGTTCAGAAGAGCCTGTCTTTCCGGCTTTTCAAGTATAAGTTAGCACGATAACTACTTTGCAAAGAGATCTAGATGAATAAAATTTGGTACACAGATTTAATATTTATATTATAGACACCTATCAAATGTTGAGCAAAATCCATCAAAAAGTTGAACATCTGTCTGTCCGTATTTTCAGAAGCATGTAAACGCGACAATTCAAAAACGCAGTGACTTAAATATATAAAATTTGGTGCGTGTTTTTGTGACTACAGTTGTAACTTTGTGTCAAATTTCGGTTTCAATCCATTTCCCCATCTAAAATATAAATTCACCTTTATTAGAGAGTATGCGGGAAAGTCTTGCGAAGACCAATCTTGCCGGGTCTTTTACAAAAAGGCGTTATAGACCAATCTTGCCGGGTCTTTTACAAAAAGGCGTTATAGACCAATCTTACCGGGTTTTTTTTAACAAAAAGGCGTTATAGACCAATCTTGCCGGGTTTTTTTTTTACAAAAAGGCGTTATAGACCAATCTTGCCGGGTCTTTTATAAAAAGCCGTGATATAGAAGTTGGTAGTTCTCGTTAGTACCATCAGACATTTTTTTTCAGGGCCTCTAGATTCTGTCGCATGACCTCCAAAGGTTGTGGGTCATGGTCGCATGGTCCAAAGGTTTGATTTCTTCATGATCGAAAGAAAATGCTGTTTTTCCCTGGGGCATACTTG
Source organism: Argiope bruennichi (assembly GCF_947563725.1). NCBI lineage: Eukaryota > Metazoa > Arthropoda > Arachnida > Araneae > Araneidae > Argiope > Argiope bruennichi. Next base: position 127,713,668 of record NC_079158.1, on the reverse strand, counting down.
CCCTCTTCTCTAGCTACTTCCAAATAAATAAAAAATAAAACTAGTTGGGGGAACACCGGGAAGTAGGAACCAGAATATTTTATTTTCAAAATTGCTTCTGAAAGCCTTACGTTAGTCGTGTTTTTTAGTCTTTCCGTACTGGAGCATTTCTTAACCGGTATATATGCTGGGAATTTGTTTTAATTGACATACATAGATATATTTGAAGATTCCTCGACAGTAACAAGTAAATTTCAAATAATTATTCTATTTATTGTAAATAATTTATTTTTACTATAAAATTTTAATGAGCACTTAACTTTATACCACGAAATAAAACAATTCTAAAATTGAAATCATGGAGTTTTTATCTAGATTCATTTACTGATAGACGAGCATCAATCGTTGCAATATTCTTCAAGTTTCAGTACAAATTAAAATACGACGAAAACTCATTTTCTTATTTCCAGTATTTAATTAAATGAATAAATCTAAAGATTCTAATCATAACAATTGCTTGTTTTATGATAACTTCTCAATTTTAAAAAAGATGTGCTCCTCTTCTACAATAATAAATTCCTTGTTCTCAGAGGTTTTATTTTGGAGTTCTTAGAAAATAGAAATCCCGGGCCCCTTCTTCCAAAGCTAAATGTATTTGTATTGATTTTAATTTAATCTCTATATAAGCAGTTTTAAGTAGGAAATTTTGACAAACTGAAAGAGCAAAACATTAAATTGCTGATCACTTTCGAGAGATTTGGGTCCAGCATATCGCGAAAAATATCAGCGGGAGTAATCTTTCCAAAACTTTCTCGCGTACTCTCTAACAAATGTGTTATCCTAGAGAGCGCCTTGCATGCTATTGATGTACAAAAGTTACCAAATATGGGAATTCATTATTATTGAACTTAGCGTGTGATCTTTGGCGAGGGTTTTTTTTTTTAATTAATTCCTGGCACGCGGCTAGTAGTGTCTAAAAATCGAATTTGTGTTTTTCGCAACCTGTTGAAATAAAAATTGGCATGCAACTAAACTTGTACACACAAATCCAGATGTGAAATTTCATATATTTAAGCCATTGCATTTTTATTATCGCGTTTACATGTTTCTGAAAGTACAGACTGATGGACGGATTTGGCTCAAAATTTCATTGGTGTCTACACTAATGTGTAAATCTGTGCACCGAATTTTATGCATTTAGCTTTCTTTGTTTTGAAATTACCGCGTTCACTTATATTCGAACATCCGGACAGACAGATTTTCTCTGAACGGATTTCGAGCAAAATTCTAATAGAAATCTGTAAATTTGATGTAAAGATCGTATACCAAATTTCACCTGTCTGGTTCAATACATTTTTGAGTTACTTTAGTCAGACATATAGATAAACAGACATAATCCCAGAAATGTGTTACAAAAGGTTAAAATGTATACTGTTAACATGCATACTATAACTGATGTAACTACTATAATTAAGCATCCATTTAATTATAGGTTCGGACATTTTTTTTAGAATTATAAAGCAACGTAATAAAAAATTTACAAAAGATATTATAAGGATAATGCTCCAAAATGTAAATGATGAAATACTTTTGAAATCTTCTGACAATGCTGCAGGAATGTTTTGAGGCCCTTTGGCAGTTGCCAACTTTGCCTATTTAATAACTCGGCTATGTTTACTTTACTTTTAGTGCTTCATTTTCTAAAAGCATTTTATGCTAACAGACGTCCTAAGAAAAGTTGCCATTTAATGATACTTTTTAATGGTTCTTTGTATTTAATTGTTATAGTATTAAAAAAGTTTGGATTCCAAATTATTTTTATAAAGTTAAACTCGCTTCCTTTTCATCATTTGGGTACATGGTAATTATGCTCGATTGAACTATGAAACGGGCTTGAAAAAATAATAACAAAATTAACAGATCGAGAAATGCTTAAAATGGGATCAGGTGAGCATGCCACACCGTGTTTGTGCAAAGCTGTGCGGCGGACGATGGTGGCGAATCAAAAGAATCCCGAAGTCTACCCGTCTAATAAACTGCAAATGGAAGAAAATTATTTCTTTTCAAAAAAATCCAAATTTAATTTTTTATTATATTTATGAGGATGGAGAAAAAATGAATGTTTATTAAAAGAACCAGTTCAGAGAGGCGGATTTCATTACCTTTCTAAACAGAAAATTTTTTGTCTTGTCCAAAAATTTTTAATTTTGAAAGTACGTGATGCCGATATGTACATGAGAGTAGACACGATCGACAAATTGCTTGTCTTTGGCGCGATTTCTTAGAACGATTATGAAAGGATAAAACTGTTGGTTCGGAATTTCAAAATTTATTAAAAAGAAAAACTAGGCATTGGCGCGATGCTATTGGAAGAATTATTTTAGCCATTCGGGGTTTCAGCTGAACAAAATTTAGCCTTTCGTGGTTCCAAGAGCAAATTATTTCGAAGAAATAATGATTGTTTTTAAAAGTGTACAGAAATTATTGAAAATTTGGCCTTCTCATATTCGCATATGATAGGATCAAATCTTACAATTGAAAAAGTATTAATGACATAAATGGGATAATTAATCAGATCAAAGCAATAATGCAAAAAAAAAAAAAAAACAATCAGAGCAACAATCAAATCAACTCAAAAATTCATCTCAAGTCTGCAACTCTTGGTCTTCCTATCATCTTTTTATTTATTTGAGTGCCACAAGATCTCTCTCTCTCTCTATCTATCTATTTATCTATCGATATATATATATATATATATATATATATATAGAGAGAGAGAGAGTGAGTGAGAGAGAGAAGAAACATCAAGATAATACGAATATTTATTAAAAAATTTATAAAGAATAAGCACCTGAAAATTTTTCAGATTTAGCAAATATATTCCGAAATCATCTTATGCCTCTCCAAGTTTTACCCGGAATAGAAAAGCGAAAACAGCTTTGCATTTCAGGACAATCAAACGGGTCATTTAAAATTTTGCAGAAAATTAGTATACAATGAATATCTCTTGCACTCGATAAATATTTTATATAGAACAACTTTATAAAGTGATTTTTGTTATTTTATGCCACAACAAATCATATTAACATTCTATCATAAATTAATAATTAATTTTTTAAAAAATCTGACTTTTAAGTACGACAGGTTACAGCGGATTCATATAGAGGCAAATGGGATCTCGAAATGAATTACTCGGCGGGTGTCACGCAGCAACAAAAATTGATTCCATTTAGAAAAAGTAATCGGTGGCTTCTGCAAATAACATGCAGCGACAAATTATATCTTCACTTTTAAAGTGATACTATGCTACTCGCACGTTTACTATGTTATACGAAAATATGAAAAAAAAAAAAAATGTTTGCAACTGACTAATCTCATATAACAGGTAATTCCAATTAGTCGGTATTCTGTTAGAGACAGATAAGCACTGAATATAAATTACAAAACACTTCAGTATCAAAATACACCAAATGAATAACTATGGAAGATATTGAACAGGATTCATGCTGAGTTCAACTCTTCATGCTCATCATGAACAGCATAACATTCGCACGTCTATCACGTTATTCGAAAATACGAAAAAAAAAATGTAACTGACTAATCTCAAATAACAAGTGAGTTGTAGTGAGTGAGTCCCATTAGCTGGTAGTCTAGTAGAGACAGAAAAAACACTGAATATAACAAAACACTTCAGCAGCAAAACACATCAAATGAATAGTCACGGAGAATACTGAACAGCATTCATGTTGAATTCTACACTTCATGTTCATCATGCATAGTATTCACCAAACCATTCACGCAAGAGGAGTAGTTTGAAGTAGATGTGTTGAATACATCATTGTAACGTTTCCATCTGTAGTGAAATTTCCAGAATCAGGACTGAAGCCACCAGAAGATTCCATATAGATCAAGAAGACTGTCGTGGTAAATCCCAGAACGAAAAGCATGAAGTTGATGCAGCACGGGAAGCCGGAAGCTCCTACACTTTGGCACATGGCGAAACAACTTCCCCTCTCAACGTCGCCAATACTGCTGTGTGAAAACGAAGCAGCAGAATGTTTCCTGACGCCGCAGCATGTGAAGCCGATGCAGCACAAGATGCACTTGGGCAGTATGATGGCTGCAATTCCACCAAGCACGCCGTATCCAATCAGCACTGAAGAACAAGAAAAGCGGTTTTTAGAATAACAGTTTGAAAGAAATTTTTTGAATGAAGTAGAAGTAATAATAGTTTTCAATTATAGCTATTCCCTGAATATGACCGAAAGAATGGGTGTTTTGACTTTAAGAAGATGATTTCTATTACAAACCACAGAACTGTAGAAATTATTAAGCGTTAGAATTTCCTACTTAAGCTAGTAAGAATTTTAAACTAAATGATTTTAAAAATAATCATTTTGAAGAAAGTGTAATGATAGTGGCGAACTCAATGAAACAAGAAAAGTTTAGTAAAGAATGTTATTACTTCTACGTTAAAAGAAGCAATAATTTTCTTTAATTTTTTTCCGAACAGAAGCCATGGAATGGCTATTCTGACTATAAAGAATAATAATTCTAGATTTAAGAACAATTCTAAAATTCGCAATTTCAGAAAATGCAGAACGTTAGAATTTGCAATCTTGACGATTATTTTTCCTGAATGTAAACTTAAATGGAAATACTATATATATATATATATATGATATATATATATATGTGTGTGTGTGTGTGTGTGTGTGTGTGTGTGTGTGTGTGTGTGTGTGTGTGTGTGTGTGTGTGTGTGTGTGTGTGTGTGTGTGTGTGTGTGTGTGTGTGTGTGTGTGTGTAAGCAATTTTTATGTGAAGCAGGTTTGAAGACATTGAAGATATATTTTATCTTTTAAAATTAATTTTAATATCCAACGGGAAAGCATAATTATTTACAAAAAGGCACGGACAAGGCAATGTCCGCCACAGCGCAGCACAAAGCAGAAGTTGGGAAGAAGAGAGAGAGATAAATTATCCCTCGTCTTATATAACCTGAGATTTTGATAGGGAAAATATTTCTTCATAGTGCTAATATATTATTAAAATTCTGATAGGGATTTCTGACGCATGTCAATCACATGTAAGAGAAACACAGGGATCTTTTAAAAAAGAATGTGCTTACTGGACATTTAATTTTTTTCCGGACAGAAGCCATGGAATGGCATTTTTTACCCCTTCACACCGAGCGTGTGAAAGTGTCGGCGTTTAGCCGATTCAGCAATTTTATAAAGCTTCTGAATTAATTAAGTAGAGAAAGTGGAATTGGATCACGAAATAAGGGAATGAACTTACTATGGGCTAAATTAAGATAAAAGCTTGGAAATGAATTAAATTGAAATTAAGAGTTTAAAATATCATTACACACACACACACACATACATACATACGTATGTATGTATGTACATACGTACGTACGTAATGAATTTCGAATCCTGTCGGCTAAATAATATGTAACATTTTTTGATTGAAGTAGAATGCAGGTTCGAAACAGTGAAGAGACTTGGTATTTTTAATTATCTTTTTATTCTATTCCGAGTGGCAGGCACGATTATATACAAGAAAACGCAGCGTGGAAGAAAGCAGCAGTAAGAAGAACGAAAAAGGAACGAACAGATGATGACGCCTTATATAACAGGATTTCCGGCCACGCGCGGTTGGAATACATACGATGAAATTTGGCAAGGGCAAAAGTATCAAATGAAGTATCACTTTCTCTTGATACGTAGTACTGATGGCGCATTATTTTTACAAAGGGGTTAATTAAACCGAAAGTGGAATTGGATCACGAAATAAGAGAATATTTTAGAATGAAGTTAGGAAAGGCTAAATTAAGGTAAAGTTTTGGAAATTAATTTGGATTAAATTAAGAGTTTAAAAGATCATTATATATATATATATATATATATATATATATATAAATTACGTGTCACGTTGTTTGTCCGCGATGGACTCCTAAACTACTTAACCGATTTTAATCAAATTTGCACACCGTGTGCAGTTTGATCTAACTTAAAAGATGGGATAGCCCTTTTTTTCAATTTTTAATTAGAATTTTAATTATTAATTAAAAACTAACTTTACCGCCAAAAAATCTTCATTTTCCCACCGCCAAATGAGTACGGCTACAGTTTTTTCTCCCAACAGTCATGAGGCTAGGCTTAAGATTTTTCGGCTGATTATTTGAAACGATTCTATTTATTTTCTTAATGTTTGATGCATTTAAAATTAAATATTGTTAATTAATCGATCTTTCAGATTCATTCTTAAGTACTCTTGAATTAAAATAAAACAGAATAAAGCAAATTAAAAATTTCTAATCTGCATACCGTTACCCCAACTGGCGTAGAAAAACTCACGCATTTGCGTTACCGTAAAGCGTTGAAAATTCAAGCATGCGCATTGTGTTCTGATTGTTGACATGACAACCATTATAACTGATGATTTAAATTATTTTTGGTTAGTTGCATGTTTTTGTAATTAAATTGTATTTATGTTAGTTATATATTTTTTGTATACGCTTATAGTTTTAAGTACATCGTTTTTTTAGTTTTTTTTAACCTGTTTTCAACCGATTATTTTAAACGATTCGTTTTATTTTCTTAGTGTTTGATGCATTTAAAATTAAACATTGTTAATGAATCGTTCTGGTCATAATGAATCTGAGAATATTTTGTTGACAAATTCTTGAAATATTACATAAATTTGGAAAGATATTCTTTACTGCCCATAAAGTTTAAACGCTCAGTGACTGTTTTCAGTAATCATATTACAAAAAAATACATTGTTTCAGTAAAAAATATTATTATATTAATTGCATATTAATCCTTTCCACTTTAATTTATAATATAAATTCTACGGGGACTAACAGAAAATTAGAGAGATACATATTACGTTATGACTGAAGGCGTTTATAATATTATGAGAGAATTATATGACAATCAAAATTTGAAGTTTTAAAATATTTTGATAAAGAAGCTATTAAAGTAGGAATTGCATAAAATATTTAATTATTAAAATTTTAACGAACATTAAGATTGGCGAACCGGCTGGTCGCCAAAGGCGGCTAGTATATATATATATATATATATATATATATATATATATATATATATATATATATATATATATATATATATATATATATATATATATATATATATATATATATATAAATTGTCAATTTATAATTCAAATAATTTTAAGTTTGGGAAAACACCTGTCAAAGTCAATACAAAAAGAGTAGAATGATAATTAAAAAATGTTTATTCATTTCTCCAACAAGACTCCAAACAGAGCTTTAGGCCGGGATATCCTGGTTGGTAGAGCGTTGAATTCGCGTCCCTTAGGTCGCGAGTTCGAACCCCGCCGCCGAAGATTCCCCGCGTGCATGGTGGCTGATGCGTGTATAAATCTGTCGTGGTCACAAAGTCCTCCATGTCGAGAGTAATACCACTGGAGGTACTGGAGCAGGGGTGATCGTTTTCTGATTCAGGTCTAAATTACGATCTGTGGATGAGTGAATGAAGTCCGCCCCGTAAAAAGGGTTGTGACGTGTGTGTAGCTAAGTCGTTCTCTTGGCCCTAGATATCGCTACTATAGAAACAAGAGGCGCTACCCCTCAGGCTTAAATCGGCTGTCTTCGAACAGCGGGCTTGTCCATGGCAAGTGCCATAAGAAATAACAACAAACAGAATTTTTTGGAAATGCATTTTGTTGATGATGATGCCAGAAAATCAACACATATGACAAGGATAAAGAATGAGTCATATAAGAAAGCCTAGGGTTAATTAACATCTTCCGCTTTATCTGATACTTAATATTTTAAAAAATAAGTTTCCATTTATATACATTAAGACCAGAATCAGGTTAACAGAAATATATATGGTATACATTTTGTATTTAAGTTAACGCAAATGCTTTTTAAAAGTGCATTTATTACTCGCAAAGTTTTTATCCACAGTTTTATCGGTTCCTTCTCACCATTACATAATGATATGCAAGATTAAAGCAAACTATTTAAAGCATTTTCTTTGCAAAGAATAATCTTTAATAAAATATTGACATCCAATTAAATATTTAAAAGATACTTACACCAATCAATCATCATGTTGCCCAAATATTAATTCTTGTTATATATCTGTTAAACAAGGAAAAAAAATGTATGATTTTAGTACATGCTATTCATTTGATATTTTGGTATCATGTATTTTTACATTTACATCTTTATCATGTATTTTTATTATATCTATTATAGTATCATATTATATCATGTATTTTTACATTATGCACTTATTTTCATCTTATATTAAAAATGGAGAGTCTAAATGATTTAAATGTAGTATAATTAATGAATTTAAAAATTGCAAAAAGTAATACCATTTAAAAAAATATGATGAATGTATAGGTTATTAACATATTTCCTTAAAGAAAAAAGAGCAAATCTTCCTGATTGCTTAGCTAATAAAATCAGATTCATTTCGTTTTGAAATTATTTTAAAACAGACAAGAAGTTTTTTTTCTTTCTTTCTTTCTTTCTTTCTTTTTTTTTTTTTTTTGGACGAAATTATGCTTAACTATAATAAAGTTTCTGGAAATTAATGTATAACATATTTTTTACATCAAATAAATATAAAAATTAATTGAAATGCAGATTAATTTATTCTTTAATTGTATTGGAAATTTTATTTCCAATTACTAATTTATTGTAAGACATATTTTTAAAAATTGCGTTTGGCGCTTAAAATGGCAAAATTTGATTTCTAACATTTTAAGTGAAAGAAATAAAATAATTTCTTTTATACAAAACCTTGGTATGTACGCTTTTCTTAAATTAGGGAATAGAAATTTTAACAATCATGTATTCTAAATATATAAGCGACTGGACATTACACAAACATCGAAAAAGTTCAAACTTGTTGCACATTGAAAGGAAAATTATAATAATTATAGAAATAAAAGCAAATTTAGAATTCATACTATAAGCTTTTCTGTTAAATACACTTTTGAAATAATGCTGTGAAAAAAAAAAAATGCAAAAAAAAAAAAAAAAGTAAGCAACTGCAACAGAATACATACATTCCTAAAAAGAAATATCATAGCAGGTAGTTTTTATTCAAATAATAATGAGAAGATTTTCAACTAGAATTCGTAATAATGTCGGGGTTACACTCGGCCATACGACGGCAGCGCATGCGCAGAAAGGACTTTTCCACAATCTCATAAGATAGATTCAGGCATTCCATTCTTGACTGTAAATTGCTGTTTTGGCGTCCCTGAAATTTTTCTTTTTCACTGCATATCGTGTTAAAATAATGGATATTTACACAAAAAAACATGATAAAATAAAATAAAAAAAGGTCAGCATACCTAAATTGGGAAAACTACAGAAAAAAAAATGGCAAATAAAATTTTTTTTAAAAAATTCGCATCAGAAAGAACAAAGTGCAAAAAATGTCGAAATTAATCTATAGTAAGTGATCAACTTATTCGCGCCAAACTCTGCGCCAGCACATGCGCAGAAAGGGACTGATTTATGTTTGCCACAATTTCATAAGATAGATTCAAGTATTCTATGCTTGGCTATAAATAACCGTTTTGGTGTTCCTGGATTTTTCTTATTCACTGTGGGTCGTATTAAAATAATGGACATTTACACAAAAAAAACATGGTAAAATAAAATGTCAACCTACCTAAATTTGGAAAATTATAGAAAAGAAATGGAAAATAAAATGAAAAAAAAATCACAACCTCGCATCAGAAAAAACAAAAAGCAAAAAATCTCGGGATTAATCCATGATAAGTGATACAATACAGCGGCATTATGTTGTCCTGTCGAGACAATAATTTGTCATGGACCGAACAGCATTTTTCAGCCTTTCTACGCATGCGCTGCCTAATGGCCGTCTTATAACTGGTCTAGTGTAAAACTGGCATAATGAGCAATAAAACAAGAAAAATTAAATGTGTCTTATTTTCCGAAAAAGATGCATCTTAAAATTATCCCCGGAATATACCAAAATTACGAAACCGAAATGGAAAATCGTAGCTCATCTTGTATATTCATAGATTTAATTTGTTTCGAATTTAATTTTCAGTAAAACGCAATTATTTCAAGGAGTGACAGTAACATTTTGGATTCTTTTTTATATTATACAATTAAAAATTAATTTTTTTTGAAATTATAGATATCTTGATTTATGTAACATTCTTTTAACTTTAGTTCTCAATTTATAAAGAGTGAGAAAAGGAAATTTAATTAAAAATAATTATTATTACAAATAAAGTGATTCATGATACAAATGGCCCTGTATCTTAGATCACACCTTCTGGCGCTTTTTAAAATACTGTTGTTTGTGCGGCCCCGTTCTGTTCTGATTCCACACGCGATGAGGAAGGAAAGCATCTTATCTCAACTCTGAGTCTAAAATGTTGAAAGATAAATTCCACATTTTTAAAATGAAATTTGTTATCTTTGATAAATTCTTTAAGGTTAATTTTGAAAATGTCTTGCCATAAATAGTTTTAATCATTCTTCGTTTTTTTATCATAAATCGGGCAGGTCGATTTCCGTTTTTTCTGATATCTGACATTCTTTTTTTCCTTCTATTAATTCATGCGATCATCTTTACTACCTTATTGTTTTTACTATGCAGGACTGTCTTTCAGAAAATACTTTTGCTTATATAGTATTGGACATCATAGTAGAATTTCATCATAGTACTTCTAAAAAACCACCAAATATCGAATGAATGGTGCAAATTTAACAATAAACATTTTACATGACTATTAAATTTTTCTTACCTTCAGTCAGTCTTATAATCTCAGCTTTTATTCTTATAGCGTCAAAATCAATATTTTCAGGCTTTTTTTTCGATTACTCCATGGCTTGATATTATAATCTGAAACAAAAAACGATAAATAGCAATTAGATGCCTCGTATCAGTCATCTACTTTACAAGATGTGATTGTGATTCAGGATTTGCACAGTTCTAAAAAGCCATAATTTCTTCAGATTGCGTTTGATCTTACAAACAACCTTTACGTTTACTTATCAAATTAGAGATTATCGTGAATCGTAGATCTATCGTGAATATCAATCACGATAGAGTAGAAATTATCTATTCTATCCATTTTTAAAGTTTATAAAGAAATACAATTTTTCAAAAATTTTACTTTTTACATAAGCAAGAATAATTTCACATTCATCAACAAACCTAAAAGAGAGAGAGAGAGAAAAAAATATTTTCTAATGAATATTTCTTAAATTAGTTCAACTATTTTTTACAGGATAGAAGTGTATACTTGTAAGAGCAATGCATGAAAACGGGCTCTAACAATTTTAAAGAATTTAATAGACAACCAATTATACAATACATTACACTTACAATTATACAACAACAATAATTCTAGATTTAGCCAGTGTTTAAATTTACAGCTTAACATAATTAATTCTCGAGGTCGGTAGGTTTACATGCTCAGTCTTGCAGCTAGCATTGTACTGCCGTACTTTGGATTGACGAGGAGGTTGGCGCACTGGCATTATTAGAAAGTATTACACTTTGAAGGGTTTGGCGCTTGGTTGGTGCGTTGGCATTATTAGAGAGCGTTACATACTGAAATGTGGGTGAGTGATCCAAGAGAGTGGCGCAACTAGGACAGGCAGGTATGGCAGGTGCCATGGGCGCTATTACCAGGGGGCACAAAATTGTGAAATAAATTTGTTGCATTTAAGAAGAAAAAAAAAATAGTTTCTTAATCAATTGAATTACAATAAAACTTCTTGGTAATAAAAATGAAGATTCTTTTCTTTCAGTTTAATATCTTGATATATTCAATTATGTCGAAAGTTCCAATATATATCTCCATATTTTAACTATATTTTTGTAAATAATTACTATATTACATAATTTTTATAAAAGATTTCATTAATTTATTTGAATGATTAAGATGTATTGCTAGGCCATATTAGTTCAAAGATATTTCAAAAATAATTATTTAGATTTCACTTCAACTCTTCCTCCCCTGAAGTAACTTTTGTTAGAGGGAAAATATTAAAAAAAAAAAAAAAAAAAAAAAGCGGAGGGGGCACTGTTTTGGTATTTGACCTGGGCACCAATTACCACAAATACGCCTCTAAATCCAATTGCTAGGGATCCAGATTCTTTTCATATGTTTTTTTTTAATTTTATTTTGTCTCACTAACTTTCTCCAACAAACACAAGTCTGCTTTGAATACTATAACGTTTTCCCTTCTTCCTCACATGGTAATAGGCATTACGAACTGTAGTAACGCCACCCTTTTTCCCACACCTTGTTAAGAGCATACGGACCCCCAGAAGTCATTTGTTGCAATTCATGTATGGGAATACAGATGTGTGCCCCTTCGTTTCAAATAGATCCATCGCGTCTTCAAAGGAGAAGAACATCAAAACAACCAGGCGCTAAACTGTTTCCCCTTATGAAGAGGTTCCGCATTTCATCAAGAAACGAGAAATCACCAGCAACCCTTGTCATTAAGTGTCAAAACCAGATGCACTTCAGCCGGTGTTAGCTGTGAATTGATTATAATTAACATGTGTTCGAGAGGGGTCAGCTACAAAGATAGATCCTTAACAGACATTCCCACGATGGAGTGGAGACCATTGCTGAGCAGTTATTGGGTGATAGGGAACTCAAGTTCACCAATGAAAAACCAGATGCATATATCTGATGGAAATAAAATGTGTTTTTTTCCAAGAGGAGAGGAGAGGAAAGAAAGGCATCGGATTGGAATTCGGAGGGATATCGGTATCCGGAGAAGTCGTTCCCGGTTTTTTGAGAAGCTGCGCGTGATTCGAGCTTCTGTGTCAGCTTCGAGATTTTTGTCAGCGTTTTTTTTTTTTTTTTGTTGTTGTTGTTGTTGTTATGACTTATTCTCCGATTTAATCGAGGAACTATTTTCTGATTGAACTAATATTCGATTTTTGTAAATGATATTAACCTAGATGAGAACAAGTTGTTTTTTGCCCATATATAAGGCTGTAAATAAAAGAATTGTTTGTTTACGCTACTCTCTTATCAAGACCTGATCAAGAAATTACAATATCCAGGGCTTGAAATATGATGACCCGGTATTTTATCTGGAGCACCGAAATTCGAGGGCGGCATTTTGGCTGTAAGTGTAGAAACAATATTCATAAAATGGCCAATTAATCAAAATTCATATATATATATATATATATATATATATATATATATATATATATATATATATATATATATATATATATTGTTATGAAATTTCCGGGTTCGTTTGGATAGTGGGAGTTATATGGTGTGGAGAACACTCAATCAGCAGGCGGCAGTAGAAAATAAAACAACGATGTTTATTTACACGAAGACACACAGGACAGCACAAAGACCACAACTATATATACAGCACAGAAGACGATTATCTTCAGCCGAGACGTGCAGCATACAAAACAGTAGCATACAACAGACTCTACTGCAGACAGTAGCACACAGCTTAATTCAGCACTAGTTTCACTCCGTCGCTGCTCCGCTTATCTCTGGAAGGCCAGTTCTTAACCGTCGGTTCCGACTACGACGACCCTGGCAGCCGCGGTCGCCACCTTTTATAGGTCTCAGGGGGCGGGGCTAGAAGCCTCTCAACCAATCAGGAACGTTCGAGGCGTATCTCGGTTCCTACAGGTCGGTTCGAGAAAATTCTCGATGTTTCGGGTATAATCTATTTTGGCACCAAAGTCCGGGACCCCCGACGCGACACACGGACTCCGTCCAATACAGATGACTGTAAAACATTCTTTCCGATGGTGGAACCAACTATGATGGGAAGCAGCATTACAGATTCGTAACAATATATATATATATATATATATATATATATATATATATATATATATATATATATATATATATATATATATATATATATATATATAGAAGCATTATTTTATGTGAAGCAGAATTCAATTTCGAAGACAGTGATGAGACTTTCTATTTCATGATGTTTTATTTCATCTTGGAAAAGCACGCATTATTTACAAGCAGGGGCGATGAGCAACACACACAACACAGAAAGATATGAGGAAAAAGCTCTTGAACATTTTATCCCTTGTCTTATATTACCTGCGATTTTGATAGGGAAAATATTTCTTTACAGTGCTAATATATTATTAAGATTTCGATAGGGATTTTTGCTACACGCGTCGACGAGGAAGGGGAAACACGTTGATCTTTTAAAAAAGAATGTGCTTATTGGACATTCTTCTAGCCCTACACGCGGAGTGTGGGAAAGTTAGGCTTTTAGCCGATTCAGCAATTTTACAAAGCTCTCTTGAATTAATTAAGTAGAGAAAGTAGAATTGGATCACGAAATAAGATAATATTTTAGAATGAAGTTACTATGGGCTAAATTAAGATAAAACTTTGGAAATTAATTAAATTGAAATTAGAGTTTAAAATATCATTATATATTTATCGATTTTTTTTTCTTTCACTAAAAATTTACAATTCGTATTTATACTGCTGTTGTCTCAGAACTAAAAACGTCTACTTCCTTCATTCTAACGAAAACAACCGTAAAAGAGTGGTATGTTTAATAAATAAATAAAAAATATAGTACCTAAAGTTTTACGGGAGAACAGAAAATCTGAGCAACATTTTGTGTGAATACAATTTTTTGTCGGTCCGCGACTATCTGGCTTCCGTATTATCCGGCCTAATTTTCTTTTATCGTAAATTAAATGTGTAAAGCAAGGCGTTGCAGAGGCAGTCATCTATTAAGGACTTTTTCAAAAACTAAAAACTAAGTTCTGACTTATGTAAATATTTGTAAATTGTTCGTATTTTGACGTATGTTTCATCTTATGTAAAAATTTGTAAATAATGTAAATCTGTACCTGTGTCCAAATAAAAATGATGACAAAAAAAGGGAATGTTTGGATTAATGATTTCGATGTTTATGTGAATTAATTCATATTGGAATACTTCGGTTCTTCTGATTTAAAAGTTCCCGGAAAGGCAGGTAAGAGTGAATTTTCTTTTACATTACGATATTTTTGATTTTGGGGCCTAGAAACCTCAGAAAATGATTTCACCATATTAGCGATTGGGCCTAAAATTGCTGATCAAATGAACTTTTTAAAAAAAATGTAAATGTTTGCCGAACTAAACGTAAGAAAAGAAGTTATAGAAGTGAGGGATTTTACTGTAGTTGCTGGTATTCTTGTCTGATTGTGCAATCATACACTTCTATTTAACAGCATTAAAAATTAAAAAAAATGCTGTAGTTAACAGTTTATGGTTAGGTACAGGCATTTCTTAATTTTTACAACTTTGCCTTTCTTGATTATCTACTTTATGTTACGTTACACGCCCCTTACTACATATATTTATTTATTTAGATCTATCTTACTTTTATTTAAAATAGAAAAATATTAATATTTATTTAAAATAGAAAATTATATATTAAGAAATATATGTTTAAGGGACAGCAGTTTGTGTTTTTATCGTGGGAGATGGAAATGTGAAAGCGGGTGCTGGAATATTTTATTGTTGAATTCAGGTTTCCAGGGAATTATGGAAATAGAAGCCGTTTTCTTCCTCGTTATTCAATAAAAGCTAGGTGATGCTCTAGACCATTTTTTCTGCACTGAAGATTAAACAAATATTAAGCATCGGTTCTTTATCCATAATACTTTCAGATTTTTAAGCACAATTAAAAGTGTTCATGCTCCACTGCATAATATTAAAAAAAAAAGATTTTCTCTATTGCTCTTCGATTGCCATCTTTCCCATTTAGTATTCACCTCAAGTTGCCGTTCTCGTCCTTCTGCAGTTTATCGCCGTTTTACTACTAAGCTCCTCTTAGCATTAATTTGCAGTTTGACTTGTCTCTTTTGGTCAGTTTCTTGAAGCCTTTGGTCTGCCTTATTAAAAAAACAAATATCCAATAGCATTGATACAATATCTTTATAATACTGTTCGGTATTCAAAATATCGAACGACATCATGCAGATATCATACAATATTTCGCGCTAATACGGTGCCTTTTTTTTTCAGTATCTTTACAATTTATTCTATTTTCTTCATCCATTTAAGATATTTTAGTTCTTTCTTTGCAATCTATTCAGGTCTAAAAATAACCACTTGAAGATATAATTCTAATTCTAAATTCCATTTTACCTAATATTAGGAGGTATGGGAAAAGATGGTAAGAGATCAATAAATACAGTGATTATTTGTTTTGATTAAAAATATTGGCCTAAAAATATTCAGAAATAAACAGAAAATGTTGCCAGAAATATAGTCTTCAACACAAAATATAAAAAAATTCCAATTTATGCAAAAACTAATGCATTAAAATACTGAATACAAACATATCATATTGTGCTTCAATAATATCTATGAAAATTAAATTATGACTTTCGGGATATGAATAACAAATGAGATTAAAATCTTGCAGATGTTTGGTGAAAAAAATATATTTTTCCCAGTTTTAAAAATTAGTAAAAATTAAGTAATTATACGAGGACACTTAATAGAAAGAGAAATTCCAGGTCATAAGAGTAAGTTTATTTTCATTTTAGAGTTTGCGTTGCATCTTATTCCAGCTTGGAATCCGGCAATCCAGTTTTCTGATTTAAGTAGAATATATTGTGTTTGCTTTAAGGAAAGAATTTTTACGTTACGTTATTTCATCTCTTTGATGTACGGATCATTTTATTATTTTCAGACTACTTCATCTGTAAACACTCTGATAAGTTTCTATCATCATCATGTAAATAACCTCATGAAATTCTCTGTCTTGTGTTGTGCAAAAATAAACTTATTCCAAAACAAAAGTAGAGTTCCAAATCATAACAGCTATCGTTCTGCAATGAAAGCATATGTGAAAAATGTGTAAAAAATAATTAAAAAATGCTTTATTTATTTATTTAACATTGAATAATGAAAAAATAATTCGATTTTTAAAATAATTTTTTATAATGTCATCGGCCACTTGTTCTCATACATCACTATTTCATATTTGACCACGATATTTTAAATTGTCTGGGCGTTCGACGATAAAAAAGGGAGGAGGGACATACCTCAAATCAGCTTTTTTATGTAGAAAAATAAGTCTTGAAATCAGAGGCGGCGGTAGCAGGGAGGCAATTGCCCCCCTGTCGGCAGCCTCTTGCCCCCCCCCCTCCCCCGTCGGCGAGAGATTGAGAGTTTCGTCGGCAAAAGTGTTCATCATTTCAGGATGGTTGTAGGGAGTTGCACATTATCGAATATGATTATTTAAAATTCACTTTAGTTAATATACTGTAAACCAGAGGTTCCCAAACTTTTTTTTTCGTGGACCACTTTCAAAGTTTTACTATTTTTGGTAGACTCCCTGCTGCTACATTTCTACTGTATTCCCAAAACTCCTAAAAAATATCACCCTAAATTGGGGGTGTTAAGAAGGAAAAAAAAAGTAGCACATTTTCTTGTGTCCTATTCATTAAAATAATACTTGTGGTTATACAAAATTATAAACATTTATTATTACAAACAATCAACAATTGAAAAAATTCAACAATGAACTCTGGAATGTAAATCAACAATAAAAAATAGTCATACTTTTAATGAGACGGATGTACTTGATGAATTTACAGCAAATTATCAATATTTGGCTTCAGTTTTGTAAGAAGTAATCTCAAATCTCCCCGTTCTGTGATGTTCTTGGCATTCGTATTTATACTAATGTAGATTGCAAGCACAGCGCAAGTCGCATTTCATCCCTTTCCAGGTCTAAACAAACATCCCGGACGAGCGGGCGCACGGGCGACACTTTGCAAGTCTCGACATGTGGTGTACAGTTGTACTATTATCTATTGTTCTATTCAATTTTGTGCTTGAACTGAGTCTCGAATATTTTTGAGTACCTACCTAGTGAATGATGCTACCTGCCTACGTTGATAGGTAAATCCAAGCCAGCATTTTTTTTTTTTTTTATTATTATTAAAACCAGAAAATTTTTCGTGGACCCCCACTTACAACTTGTGAACCCTTGTTTTCTTTTCAGGTCTACATGGACCCCCGTGTGGTCACTTATGGACCCCTGGGGGTCCACCTGGACCACTTTGGGAACCTATGCTGTAAACAGTCGAAGTATCCCAAGTAACGGTTAAAGTATTTTGACTCTATTCTGTAAAATAATCAATAGGGCGGTAGGCCAATAATATACCGTATTTTGCAGATAATTTTTGATAGACCGAATTAAGAACTGAATGCAATGGATGTCGAAGATGTTAAATTCGCAGATTTTCAGACATCTGATTCAAATGTCGTTCATTCAGCTTATAATTTGTACTACTTTTGGCAATATAACCGACAAGGTAACAAGTGAATAAGATATCAACAAGGTGATATTCTCATTTTGCTGGCAATTTTTGGTCGGCCGACTATGAACTCAATGCGGTGAATGCCGAAGCCGTTAAATCTGCAGATTTTCAGACATTTGATTAAAATGTCGTTTATTTAGCTTATATTTTACATTAGATTTGGAATATATCTGACAAGTGAATAAGATATCGCATTGTGCCGACAATTTTTGGGCGATCGACTATGAACTGCATGTGATGAATGTCGAAAATTCTATCCACTGATTTTCAGACATTTGATTCAAATGTCGTTCATGAAGCTTTTAATTTGCACTACTTTTGGCAATATAACCGACAAGACGACATGTGAATAAGACATATGATATATCCCATTTTGTCAAAAAAATTTGATTGGTCGACTAAGAATTTAATGCGAATTTTTGTCGACGAGTCCAAATTCGCAGTCATTTTATTTAAATGTCATAATGTTCAGTCAGCATTTAATTTATACTAAATTTAGTAGAATAATCATTGAGCTGGCAAATGAAGACGTCCCATTTTTTCTGACTAATATTTGTCCTACGAATAAGATTTTATCATAGATTATTGAAAAAAAAAAATTTCATCACTTCGATTACCTTTAGTGGAATTATTTAGAGAAATTGATGCCTTTATATTATTCATGAATAAGACGATAGTTTTCTATAATTCATCATTCAAATTCAAGTTCTAAAATTAATCGTCATCTTATTTATATCATTGTTACTTCCGCAGTAACGAACTGGTAAATTTATTTTATTCATTTCACTATGAGAATGGTCTGACTAAAAGCTGCTTGGTTAAACTAAATTGAATAAAACGCTCTTTTCTTTTGACACTCTTGTGAAAATGCATGCTAAAAAGAATTATTTTGCTGAATCCATATTATGTGAATTCATTATAAATCACCGAATAAAGTAAGTAAATTGTATAATTGTAAATTAAATTTATTTAACAGCAAAACATCTGTTTTCTTTTGCAATCTAATTTATCAGCCTACAATTATTACACTAAAGAAATATTACCTACTACAGTTGACGACAAAAATAAATAAATATTTGTGGTATGACAGCTTTTTAGCTACACTAAAAGAGTTTACCCAAGTATGCATTCAATTTGTTAAATAAATAAATTACTACCTATCTTCAAACTCTCCATTCAATATTATGACTATGTAATCGGGGAACGTATCGTTTATATATATATATATATATATATATATATATATATATATATATATATATATATATATATATATATATATATTTCTTTCAATTACTATTCGCGACAAAAACTATATAATTTCAGATGCTTCTAAATTTTTAATAGACTTTGAATAAAGATGCCTTGGTGAAAAGATGATTAAAATAGTTTGTAATTCTCCTCAGATAATTACTCATTTCTTTCTGGTGAACACCATTTTATTTTCGGACACATTTTTTGTGCCACTTCATGTAGACTATTACAGATTAGGACACCTTTCACCATTGGTGCCACGTCTAGTTCACAGAATCCTTCTAACACACACTCTACGTTCTCATACAAAAAAAGAATTAACAGGAACTTTGTACTCGACAGATACGCCATCTATCGGCGTGAGCTGTAACATAGTTATTTTTAGAATATTCATAAATAACACATTAACCGCTTGACATACGGATTTACTTAACTTCCTAATTAGACGACAGATCTTATTTGGGACAATTATTGTTATTTTAATCCTTAGAATAATATAAGGGCATTTGAGGTAATGGCGCATTTTCAAGTGATTTTTGCATTTCAAATTGCTTAATGCTTTCACTTAATTTCAGATTTAAAATTTAAAATTCAATAATTCCATAAGCGAGTCAGATTCGCCATTGTATACAAAGGGGTTAATAAAAACCAATGCATGCAACTGAGGGGATAAAACTCACGTTTTTGGGTGGAATGTTAGTTTGCAATAACTTCGAATTGAAAAAGTACTTAATCAAAAGAACGCGTGCCTAAAAATGAAGATAGAGGAGTTAATATTCAAGATCTAATTGTTTTTTAATAAAATGCGTTTGTTTTTTAAGCCTAAATATATATTGAAAAATAAATACACGTTTAAACGTTTAACGTCTAAACAGTCATAAAAATTTCATAAGAATGTTTTTCATATCTTACATGAAATAGTAAGTTTATACATAAATTTAGAAAATATTTTCTTCAGGCTTCTTAAGAAACAACATCACTATATCTTTTCCGCATTCTATATTGTTCGTGTCCGAACTATAGTCAATTTTTGTTGAGTACGCACACTTATTCTCCTCAGATTCGAAACGCCTCTGCTTGTTGTCGCAATCCTTATTTAACAAACATTTTAAGTAGGGAACTGCGCTGAAAAATCCATGTTTTGGGTAAAACAGCGAACATTTATTAATTATTATTTTGGATTTCTGAAAAAGTTTCTTTTACAAAACAACATGCATTTTATATAGATTCCAAGATAAGAACATACATTTGTTTATTTAGAATGAAAAAATGCATGTTCTTATGTATGTGTTTGCAGGAACATAGAATGCTATTCTTTCGCAATCTTTGTTCCTATCTATATACTACAACCTAGAATAAAATATAACCATATTTTTTTTCTAAAATTAGATCTTAATGCAATTAAATCTCAAGAGTCTCATAAAAAATATGCTCAAATATTAGCGATATTTTGACAGTCAGTAAAAGAAACTGAGAACAACATTTTTTTTTACAAATATCTTTGCAAATTTTTAACAATGAAAGAATGGGTCAGTATCTGGATAAAAAAAGAAGCTAAATAATTCTTTATTTTCTTTAATTAAATATAAAATTAATTATTATGAGTTATTTTGAAGCCAAATTAGAGATATTGTGCTTGACCCCCTGCCGGATTTGTCCTGCCTCTCCGTCAGCAAATCTCTGCCGCCGCCTTTGCTTGAAATCGTCGTTTTCAATTGGATATATTCTCCAAAAAAACAAAAACAAATTTTCCCCTGTTGTTACTGCCATGTATATTCATTTGTTTTATTTATTTACTTGTTATCATGATTATTGTAATTATAACTCTGCTAACTGGGATTCAGATTTATCTGATTTGCAATATCTACTAAAAATAAAATTGAAGCTTTTAAAAGTTTCACAAGTTTTTAAAAGTGACATTTAAAATATTTGTCTGTTGAAAGAAAAAAAAAAGAAAAAAGAAAAAAAAAAAAGAATACAAGCGCCCATTAAAGCATAGAAACATATACATAGATGATTAAAAATTAAAATAAGTAAAACATCAATTGAAAGAGACCTAGTCAAAGAATAACATTGAGAATAACAATAACAAAAATAATCCTTCAGACGGATTTTCTATCACATCTGTGTGGTGAAAGTAATAAATAAAATAGCGAAGAGCTGAATGAGCACAAAATAGCCAGCCGAATTATAAACAAACCATTAATTTAAAAAAAAATTTAAAAAAAAATATTTTAAAGATTCGGTTAAGGCAACAGCATTAAAAATTTTCTGTTCGAAAAATAATATTAATAATATTTGTTACGGCTAAAACAAAATGATTAAAAAATATTAAAGCTGCATGTAATTACATGCGAAATATTTTGCAAATGAATTGTAACAAATAAAATGAATGAATAATGGAATGAAATGAAGCATGAAATATTTCAAATAAACACAATCTAAAATAAATAAACAGTATACTGTGAATGTTTATAAGAGATAAAAAACAAAAATTACAATTTCTTCACAATTTATGAACTGATACATCCTTAAGATCTTTTTAATTATATTTGAAAAAGGATCGATTAGTTTTGTTGTTTTTTTAGGATGTTTCTTTAATATTTTAAAAAAACAAAATATTAACATAAAAAATTTTTCTCTTCAAAGTAATGTGAATCAAGCCAATCTTTCCGATGAAATCTCATTTGCCGAGAATTTGTCTGTATAATTATAAAGACAGTAAACAAAACAGTTTTGACACATATATGTTTGCCATGGATTAGAATTTTTGAAATTTTAGGAAAAGTAAGCTTTTACTAAATATTTTTTTATTAATTTTTTCTTTATTTATCACATTCTAACTTTACAAACATCGTATACAATGTTATTAAACCAAAAAAGTAAGCAACCATAACAATCAGGAACACACTTGTCATAACAGTCATGGACACAAAAAGTAAGTCACAATAACAATCATGAACTCGCCACTTTTTAATTAAAATCCGTACAATTTTTAATATGAAACATCCAGAAGTTGAGTAAAACTCAATAAAATTTCCAAATCACATACATATGGCTCCTTTCTTTTCATTTTGTTGTTATTAATATGGAGGAAAAAATATAAATAGTTACAAATTACAAACATGCCTTTAAATATTTCGTTGTTATTGCATCATAACATAAGTAATCTCATGATAAATTTGTGCAAAATTATATTCCTTATTCTTAATACAAACTACAAGAAAACATTATGAGAAAACTAAAAAGACACTACAAACCTCGAGCATAAGATGATATGCCAGCGTGAAACAAAACAACAATATCAACAGCAGAAAAACCACGAAGCTTTTGGAACACGGCGTCTCATGCCGACTGAAACATCAGAAGCGCCACCTATCATTGCAAAACTTCACTTTCGAGATAGTTGAAATGTTCAGTCAGCGCAAAAACAGGTTCCTGAATTGGCGCGATGCTTACTAAGCAGTTTTTACGGAGGTGTTGGAAGGGGAGAGATAATGAATCAGAACAGAATTTGGAC